>NC_059427.1:71271380-71579130 GCF_021028975.2 Sphaerodactylus townsendi | reverse complement strand
AGCTTGTTAAAATGTACCAGTTGGGACCAAAACATGTTTGTATAATTAAGAAAACCTAGCTCTGATGTTGAAATATATCAAAGGGATAAGCAATGTGCTTACCTCTTCCTACTTCAAGAACAGAAACAATAAACATGGGTGTCAACTTTACTAGAAGGTCTAGTTGAGCACATATCGGATCGCAGGAATGTTATTTATGACTGCATCTCAAATAAGTAGAGGGCAGCAGAGAAGTTAAGGGTACTGTTTAATTTTTGATTAAACTGGAAACCAGTACAGACCTAGGCAGGCTCTGTGCAGGGACTGTGGCAGCTCAAGTTATTGCTACGTCAGTACTAGTTTAAAGGCACACATCTCCTGGGACTAGTCTATGCTGCTCTTTTTAGCTGCTAAGGCAATTTCTTCAGCAGATTAAACTGGTCTTCCTTTTTAAGTACTGATTGGTTCTGGCAGCCACCATTCTTAAAGGAAGTCCCAATGACTTTTTACACAGGTTGACAGTACAAAACAGTTTGTGCCAGCAGCAGCAGCTCATTTCACTGTGTAGTAGTGGGTGGGTACAAAGGGCATCTTGGTCACTAGAGCTGGACAGCTCTTCTTCCTCACTTCTACCATGAGGTCTGTATTCAGTTTGCTATGTTCACTCTCCACGTAGCCCATGGCAATGTTCTTCTGCAGACAGGGTGAGGGACAGCCACTTGTAACCTCACCTTGAATAGGAAGGAAAGGTAAGTTAATGAGAGACATGCAACCACCCTTAATGGCTCTAGTTTTGCTCTAGTAGTGACCTTGATAAGCTATGCATGATCAAGCAGTTGGCTGCTGTTCTTGGTGTCCAGCAGAGTTCTTCAAATGTTATTTGCAGTAACTGAACTGCTAGGTTGTGAAGCATTAGGCATCTATTGGAAGCTACTTCTAAACAATGAAATGAAAAAAAGAATACCAGTGGCACTTAAAGACAAAACTGATCCCTGCTAGGATGGTAAAGCACATTGGGTCCTGGGCCAGACACGGTCATTTAAGCTGGAACTATTTTCCTTTATCTCTAAAGCTAACTTGCCCAGTGGGAGGCGGGGGGGGGGGGGGAATGAAACATTCCAAACTGATGCTCCACCTACCAATGATTTTGCCTTCTGGGCCAAGGACCGGCATGTGTTGACGGATAGGAGGACCTGTGGAAATCAGTCCTATACGTTTCCTCTTTGGCTTTTCTTTGATTTGAGCCACAATGATCTGCGCACCAGGAAAATCCATGGCAATACGTCGGCGTTTCCCTGAGAACCAGTCAAAAGGAAAGTGTTATTGCTAGTAATCAGATTGGGAATCCCACTGCCCTAATTCAAATGACCTTGCACTTGGGGGCAGATATGTTACATAAGCTTTCATTCATGCCACTGAAAACTCTTAACAACTTCCTTCCCTTTGCCAATTTATTATTTCTGTGTATTTCCTGCCCTGCACACCCTGGACCTGGGAGTACACTGTTTTCCCAAAAGGAAGGCAAAGTTTTGTCTACATAAGCTACCAAGAAACGTAAGGGGCCATCTTAAATTTGTATTTAAGTTACAGTTATGTAAAGTAACACCTTTTGTGAGTGACTTCTTAAAAGAGGGATAGTCTTACATTCAGGGTTGTCTTCCTTTTGAGTAAACACAGTAGTTGATTTGAGTGGCCCAGGGGAGGAGTTTGATCAAGTTCTGCATTGAGAGAGGAAAGGGGGAGGGGGAGGCAGCACAAATCCAGAGATGCAGCAAACACCTACCCAGGGTCCATGTCAGACTGGCCTCCACAGGAGTTGTGCTCTCTTCAATGTCATTCCCATAGAGACAGAGCCCTGCCTCCAGACGCAAACTATCTCGAGCAGCAAGTCCTGCCAGCCACACAGTTGGATCTTTGAGCAAGTTCTCAGCCAGCTCTACTGCTTGGCTTGCAGGGACAGAGATCTGGGTAGGGAAAAACATTTGTTATTTGGTCAGTGGGCTTTGTACCCTCCTGACCCAATTTTGGTTACTCGCCTTGTTCACTCCTGGCCAGCCTCTGTTATTCACTTGGTCTGACTCCTCAATCCCAACCAGCTTGATTTGGTGCGGTCTCTTCTGTCTGGCCTGAGCTGACTGCTCCCTTCTCAGTGACTCTTCCCCCATGCAATCTGACTTCATCAAACCACATGACTTCTGCTGTCATGTTGCCCCATTCCCTTTTATCCCCTGGGTGAGGTGACTATGTGGTACCTCTACGCCATCTTCGCCTGTGTAGCCGCAACGTGTGACCCTGCAGCCTTGCACGCCAAATACACCCATCACCGCACTGCTCATGAAGGGCAGCTTAGCCAGACTGTCTGACACCCCAGCCTGCAGCACACGGGCCATGGCAGGACCTGGTAGGGGAAGAAGGAAGCAGAATAGCAGGCTGAAAGATCTGCAAGCGTCTGTAAGTTCCAAAGATCCTTCCCAAAACAAATCCTAATTGAGTGATGGAAGAATTGTCTATTTCAGCTATAGATGTTGTTTTAACTACATAATGGACCCAATGCTTCCTTCTGTAAGCCTAACCATGTCTTGATTAGAGATCAAGGGTAGAGGGGAGCATAGAAATGTGTACCAACTTATAGTGAGTTTTTGAAGTCAGGCCCAAGACTAACTAGTGTCCCTTCAGCTGATCATGAACTAGACTTGTAAGACCCAAGTGAGCCTAACAAAGCAAAACTAATAGGGTGTTTTAGATGGGAGTACAGCAAATGCAACAGAACAAATGACTTGAAGCTAGAAGAAACATGGCCAGTACATAAGAACATAAGAACTAGCCTGCTGGATCAGACCAGAGTCATCTAGTCCAGCACTCTGCTACTCGCAGTGGCCCACCAGGTGCCTTTGGGAGCTCACATGCAGGATGTGAAAGCAATGGCCTTCTGCTGCTGCTGTTCCCGAGCACCTGGTCTGCTAAGGCATTTGCAATCTGAGATCAAGGAGGATCAAGATTGGTAGCCATAGATCGACTTCTCCTCCATAAATCTGTCCAAGCCCTTTTTAAAGCTATCCAGGTTAGTGGCCATCACCACCTTCTGTGGCAGCATATTCCAAACACCAATCACACGTTTATTAGTCCTAATTCAAAGGAAACACTTCTTCACACAACGTGTGATTGGTGTTTGGAATATGCTGTAATGGTGTAATGGTTAAGAGTGGAGGACTCTAATCTGGTGAACCAGGTTAGTTTTCCCCACTGCTACTCATGAAGCCTGCTGGATGACCTTGGGCTAATCACAGTTCTCTCAGAACACTCTCAGCCCCACCTACTTCACAAGGTGGCTGTTGTGGGGAGGGGAGGGAAGGCCATTGTAAGCTTTCTTGAGACTCCTTACAGTTGAGAAAAGTAGCCACAAACTCCAACTCTTTCAGAACAATAGGCACTGAAAGTTCAGTGCATTCTTTCACAAGGTGAGTGTCTGGTCCTGTTACTGGAATACACATTTCTCCAGTTTTGTTAGCATGATAGTTGCAGAGGTTAGATGTACCTTGCAGAGCAAGCAAAGCATTCTCTGAAACTTCTACATCGACATCATATCCAGCAGCTTTCATTTCTTTTGCCTTGTCCTGCAAGAAGAAACAAGAAAGGCAGCAAGATCATACAACCTAGGGACAGTCTCTCCTCGTCCATCCCATCCCATCCTTCCTGTAATCAGACTTCAACATCTGCAGGAGAGAGACAAATCAAGTCACCAAGAATAACAGAAGTAACTGCTTACCTGTCATCCCAGTTTTTTGTGTTGCTTCCTCCCCGGGTGAACCTGGCTGGAAACATACCTGCATGAGGGCTAAATCTTTGTCCCTGCAGCCTGCGTTGGAGACCACATAGAGGTGTTGCTCTGAAGTGCTTGTCGCAATCAAGTCATCTAGGATGCCTCCTTTTTCGTTCGTGAATAGAGACAGAGTGCCCTGGAAATAAAACTGGTCTCAGCCTGACTCTAATGACCAGCCTTTTTAAGTCAACTGTTGCAGCAAAACAAAAGTCTACTGGCATCTTAAAGACTAACAACAAGAATAAAGCTTATATTGAAATAGGTGTCATGGGCAGTTGTTAGACTAAAAAGTGTCACTGGACAATCGGTCATGGGTAGAAATTCAATAATAAAGGATCAAAGTCAGGGGCAGGAAAGGCAGCCATTGTCTTCGCAGCCACCATGGTGCATCACTTATGTTGGCTATTGCTGTGCAGAGTGTAAATGCGCAAAAATTCCAGACACCCATTAATCATGGACTGTGACATCAACTCCCCCCTACTACACAGATTTTTGTTCAAGGTTTCTCCTATATTTGTGTGATAACAAAGCCACCAGCCCTAGTGTGTTGTTGTTGTTTTTAAGAGATTAAGAGCCACAGGGATATTCTGTGATCATTTTAATAATTTGCTTTTGGGTACTGGGCAGTACACCTTTGTGCCATCTATTCTGGAAACAGAGGTACTACAAACTGTAGTACAGTACTGCTCCCCCCACCCCACCCCCCGGTAATCCAATGCTGGGTTACAGCTTGCAAAAAATAATGAAAAATGCTTCAGGCACACTATAGTTGATCGTAATTAGAAATTCATGCATTATGTTTATTTACATTTGTTCCCCTGTTCCATCTCGTGGGCTCAGGGAAGGTTACAATATATCACTGCCTAATTTTGCCTTCTCAGTTGCCCTGTGATCAGTCAGTCTAAAGACCAGACTAGTCATGGCAGTTCCATGAACAGAGCCCTCAGTCAGCACTCCATTTTCTTAGAGGAACATGTGAACAGGGTCTTGGTTGGGACCGTGGTACAAACTGTTTTCCTCAACTGAAATGACTGCATGGAGATGCTGTTTGCCCTATTGTGGCAGATACATGAATGTGGCTCTTTCAGGTCAGAAAAATGGCATGAGGGAGGAGGCTTAAACCTCACATCACAATCTCAATCTGAATTGGGCTCCTGGTTTCCTGCTGCTTAAAGCAAGAGACCTCCATTCCACATCTTACAGCATCATGACCAGAACCAACTTGCTAAAAAAATCTGGTCAAGAAGTATGTGAACTTGAGAGTCTCATCTATAATCCCAGCATGTTGTCCATTGGACCACATCTGTCTCGAACTCACAGGCCTCCAACATACCTGATCTGGCTTCAGTTCTGCAATGTCCCCAACTACCAGGCTCTCCAGGAACTTCACCCGCTCTCTGCCAAACACTTTAGTCTGTGAAGGACAATAAAGTCACATTGCCCACATGTTATGTAGTACCCAGGACATGGTCAGGTTCCAGAGCTGGGCATGGGACTACTGCCTAGCCGGCAACTGCATGGTTTGGTGCAGCTGGGTTGTACAATATGGCAAGAATTGCCAGCAAAAAGTCCAAATGTAAGGTTAGTTCTCCTGCAGTATTTCTGCTGATGGAGGTGGGGATGATTTTTGCTTGTTTCCTTTGCTTGCTACATTCTTCAGCCTTCCCAGCCCCCCCCCCCCTCCATGATCCTGGGGGTTCCCATTTTCCAAGAGCAGCACTGGTGAGAAGTTATTTTGAACTGGAGCAGAAGTTAGTAGGTCAGAATGCCATCAGCAGAAATTAGTGCTAGGTCTCAGACTAGCAGGTATCATCAACAATGGCTAATGATATGAATATGAACTGGCTTGCATTAATTAGTCCAGGAGTGCATGCAGCAAGTCCTAGTGATAGGAAAATGTACTGTGTCACAATTAGTTTTCATTGCTGTTTGAACCACTTAAATGTGGTGCCAACTGCATTTAACCATAGGAGTCCGGCAATATCATTAAAAGGTCAGACCATGTTTTAATTCCGCTAAAAGTTTCCATGAAAAGCAGAGACCGTGGTACAAATTACCAACACAATGCCTACTGCTCTGCTGTCTGAATTAAATACCCACCTCTGCATACATGGATCACACCGCAGAGCGTATTTTACCAGCCCTGAGCTAAGTCAGCCCATTCAGTTGGCATCCATCATCCTTCCCCAGCTCTCTTAAGTCCTTGCAAATCAGCTCAGACCTCTCACAATGCTGCTATAATTCCCCCAAAGCACTTGTTGAAGACTAATTAAAAAAAACCTGCTCAACATAGTGGGGCACAGGGGCAGGACCATAAGGATCACCACATTTTGAAAGGTATCTGCATGGGCCATGGCTGATCAACACTGGTCAGGTTTAAAATTGGTCACTAGTGATGTATTTGGGGATTAAATGTGGTGAAGAACAAGAGAAGCTATGGCAGTAAGGCAGGGTCCTTCTTCTGTGGCCAGCCGCTCCTTCAGACCTTACCTGCAGCATGTGAGACACATCAAAGAGTGAGCACTGCTGACGCGTGTGCAGGTGGGACTCCAAGTGGCTGCGAGTGTACTGCACAGGTAGGCTCCAGCCAGCAAAATCCACCATCTTTCCACCATGGTGCCGGTGAAAGTCATAAAGAGGTGTTCGCTTCAGGCTGTCCTACAGAGGAAGTGAGCACCAATGGTCAGTCACCCACATGTAATCATCACAGTCCAGCACATTTGTCTACTTACATCATAGCTACTCCCATACCAGACCCATCTCAGTCCTGTTCCAGGAATGTGCACAACACAGTTCTTGCCCTCCCCAGCTTCCAACTATGCTGACCCCTCTGGGTGCAGTCCTGGATTGCTCAAGGCTCACAATGCTGATTTTGCTAAATCTGCAGGACCCTCTGTAGTCGTACCCACGAGGTCCCAGGGAAGAGACGACATGCGGAGATTTCATCTGGTGGAGAGAGCCAGCAAGCAGGAAGTGCGGGATCCCGTGATCCTGGCAACTCTGCCGTGCGCTCGCCCCTCACACCTTTTATTAGGGTTTCAATGGGGGCGTGTAAAAGGGGTCGGGCAGGCGGGACAACGGGAGGTCGGGAGAGCGGGAGAGCGGGAGATCATCATGTGATGCATGATCTCATCGGGCTGCTACGTGCGGGAGGAAGCATCCATGTCTGGGCCTAATCTTCACCTGAGGGCAGGAGCCGTTGTGTCCCTTTGTGTGGGACACCTGGTGACCGCGGGTCAGGCAGTTCACGACCCGTGACTCATGGGGGAGCGGGGGTTGGGGGAGCGTGTGCGCCCGGAAGGCCGTAGCAGGCACCGGCATGCCTAGCGCTCCTTCTACGGTTCTGCCGGGTTCACAGGCTCACCCCTACACCCTCTTGCTGTCTCAGAGTTCACACAGTCCTTGAGAAAGGTAACCAAGAGGAACAAGTGGTGTCAGAAAGAAGTCCAGAGGGCAAAAAAGAGCAGAAGGCAAGATGTGCCTGCCAACAGGTGTCTTGGGGCTCCTTTCTGGCATGAATTGCTTTCAGGGATAATCTTGATATGTTGGCTTCACACCCAGGATTCCACCCTACCAACCTACATGGCTCAAGTGTTGTACCATAATGTGCAAGCCAGAGGGCTACAGTATAGTCTTCAGTTACAGTAAATGAGCACATGACAGAAAGGGCTATGCTAACTTTCTCCATACTTTGAGGATTTTTTGTAATCATGGTACATTTTTTAAAAATTGCCCCTATATTTGCAGCCTTGAGATATACAATCCAGAAGGCTACCATCTCATCCCCACATAAGGGGCAGCACAGTTGTTGACCCACACACCCAGCCCTATCTTCAGAAAGAAGCTGGAATAAGTTCAAAACCTTTGGCATTACAATATTTGAAGAGGGTGGCAGTATGCCCACATCTGACCACTCCATATGTTTTACAACAAAATATACCAAAGGCTAACCTTGGCATATTTCACTATAAAGAATACTTTGGTGGCAAGGGGCAGCTCTGTCGGAGTGCCTCTGACCTTTGTAGTGAGCCGTGTTTGCTTAGTGCTTTATAACAAGGCCAACATCAAGAGGGAAAAGAGAGCCCGCCCTTTGGACCCCTCACAGGTAAGCAAGTCTCCTCTGTTGTCACTTTCTCAGCCAGGTACCTCAGCCAGCACACCAGGTACACTTTCTCAGCCAGTTAAGCTCTGGGCTACGTGTTTATGGCTGAAAGTTAAGTCGTGATTATCTCCAGATAAATCCTATTTTCAGTTTTCCTCAGTATAGCAGGTAATGACAACTGCCTGTGTGTACAGACTTTCTTACTGCAGCACCATTCATGGTTTTAAAAAAGTCACAGGAGAGAAATTGCTTACAGTTGAAAGAATGGATAGTGTAGATCTGTACTTCTACAAGACAAATGCCCAGCCATGTAAAGTGAGCTGTCCCTATGCTTATTCCCAATGTTCTTGCATTAGTAGTGAGAAATCGTGATTATCCAAATACTGATTAATGGGGATAGTTTGAGTGTTTGTGCTGCAGGCTACTAGTAGTGCTTCTAGTTGGGACTATATGTGGAAGGCATCTTCTTTTAATTCATACGACCCCTTAACACTGGTCATTTCTTCAGTTGAAGCCTGTAAATACTTCGCTCAGCCATTCTATTGATTCTGCACCATTGAGCAAAATATTTCTTAACAAAATATACCCCCTGGGCAGATGTAAACAGGTACTCCCTCTGATATTGAAAGGCTACAAGAAGAATAACTTTCCCTGTTGTAGCCCAATTTGTATGTTACAGTGAACATGTATATCCTGCATGTACTGTATATCCCCGTCCATAAGAAAGAGCTGAGATTCAGATGAATCCAGGGACTAGTACCTGGGTAAATGAGAGCTTCAATTCACACACTCAGCTGTACATACACTGAATGTCACAACAGGATAACTCAGCACATATCGAAAGGAATATCAATTGTACACTATACACAGATTGTACATATGTTCATTGCAACTTGTGAACATGCTACAAGAAAGGGAGAGATTGCTTGCTTTTGGGTGCTTGCAGCATTTCCATCTTCAGTGGAAGACTCCTTGGTCAAATATCTGTTTCAAGGGACATCAGCAATCTCAGCAAAACCGCAGGAAACTCTCACAAGATAGCAGTCAGTTCAGATGGTGAAAGTCCAGACAGGGGCATTTGCCAGCGCTGTCTGAAGTTTGCCAGCGTGAAGGCAACGCTCCCTGCCCAGAGTGTCTTCCCGTTTTCGGCGAAGCAAAGATCAACCGGGGAGTGTCTAAACAGGTGTCAAACTCAAATACAGCCTCGGGCAAGAATGCATCTAACATATCTGGATTTATGCCATTTTGGAAATTTTCTCGGGCGACATCCCCCTCCTCCCTTTGACCTCCTCCAGCACAAAGTGTTGGACCGCTTCAGCTACGGGGTCCTGTCGAAACAGAAGTAGCATCCCGCCTCCTGCTTTAGCAATGCAACACTTAAAAAAAATATCTCATAAATGTTATGGAGCGGCGCTTGCTCCCACACCAATACTCTTAGGAGTGCCACCGAGCTCGCGTCTTCCCCAGCAGCAGCAACCCTGCACAAGACTGTCCCGCTCTCGCCCAAGGGTGGGAGAAGGGGCCCCTCTGCTCACCTGCCCAGCAGCGTAGCCCCGCTTGCCCCGTAGAGTGGGGACGCCGATCCCCAAGCGCGGAGGCACCCCCCGCACCGCAGCCCCAGCCCGCAGCATCCGTCCAGCCATCCAGCGCCCCGACGACATGGCTGGGGAACGCCTTCCCTCCCCTCTCTGCCTCCCTCCCACCCACTCGGACCCTGTCCTCGGCGGCCGATTCCCAGGAGGAGCTTGGGAACTGTAGTCCCAACCCCGGCGACCGAGCGAAGCCTTGCACGAGCCAAGGGGGCAACCAAGCACTTCTCAAGACCATTGGTGCAGGCTTTCTTAGATCGGGGACGATCCAGTGGATCACTGCTGAAAGCGGACCTGCCACTCCCTGCTGCCCCGGCGCTCATAGTTATGTTCAACTACGTAGTTATGCAAAGAACCGAGGAAGCTGGCTTCTTTTGGTCCATCTAGCTCAGTGTTGTGACAGGCAGGCGGCGGTCCTATGTCAGCATTCCGGATATCCTCTGAACTACCGACCTGTGACTTTGCTCGAGAGCTTCTTCAGACGACGAAAGTGCTCTGCCACTCAGCTCTCTGTGACATCCTTCATTTGAAAGAGGCCAGCGTAGGGGCACTTGTCATTTATATTCCATTTTGCTACATTGATCCTTCAGAGTAGTTTACAAAACAGAAAAGTACAAAACAAGCAGAAAGTAAAAACAAAACTATACACATAATTGTATCGTTTTATTATTGATTTTATTTTCTATCTGTTTTTTATATTTGCTAGCGGTGGTTGTAGCAAACAGCGGGCTAGGCACTGAAATAAGCAAGCCCAGATGGACAAATGTTAAATACTATTAAAACACAAGAGGAGAAAGACTTTTGCCAGATGCTAACAGAGATGAAACTGGCTGAAGATGTCCAGAAACAGAGCTTAGGGGACCTCCAGAGAAAAAGCCCCATCTCTGGTAGAAACCCACTTGCTTCTGTGTTCCATTCACACTGAAAGATATGGAAGTTCTTAGCTGCTAGGTGGGTTCAAGAGGTGAGACTGGATGAATGTCAGTTCTCCACAGTTTAAAAATGTTAAAAGGTTTTTCAACTGATCCTGGAAACAAAATGGAAACCGATTAAAACTGGATTTCTGGTACTATCTACACATCCCTACTTTCTCTGTAGCTAAAGTATGAAGAAGGGAGGTCCCACACTGTAACCTGGGAGATCCCAATCCAATAAGGGAACATGAAACTTTCACGCTGCATTGCTGTGTTGAAACCTTACGCCTGCAGGTTGAGAAGTCCTTAATTCCAAACCACAAGGTCTTCAAATTGTTCTTTGTAGTTCTGGAAATCCTATACAGAGCTCCTAGTCTGGTATTCCATACAGCCCTACAAGCTGTGACCTGAATGGCCTACAATAGCCTGATATTGTCAAACCTTGAAAACTAAGCAGGGTCAACTCTGGTTAGTACTTAGATAGGAGACCACTAAAGAAGCCCAGGGTTGCTAGAGTGGCACCCAATGGCAAATCACCCCTGCTGAATGTCTCTTGTGCTGGAAATGCCACAGGGTTGCTGTAAGCTGGCTGGGACTCAACAACACTTTCTGCCATTACTACAGCCTTGCAGATGCAAAGGGGATACTCTGGAGAAGTCTGTGGACAAGTATAAGACACATCATTATCAGTTCTGCATATGGACCATGAAGATGCTAATTTCTAGTCCCTATATCACACTTACTTCATGCACAAGATCCTATCACAGCCACAGTACAGAGGCAGAGTGTTACAATATTTAGCTCTACTAATTATGATTTAATATCCTGAACTCTCAGCCAACAAAGCTAAATTATGTGACTAATCAGTGACATAGGTATAGATTTTTTATGGGGGGTTTGGGGGGCAAGGCCACGCCCCCGCCCGCCCCTGGGGGCATGGCCACACCTCCCCAATCCCCACCCCTGGCCTCAGTACTTATAAAAGCAGCTCTCCAAGGCCAGGGGCAGCAGACTCCCCTGCCCTGCCCTGCCCTGCCCCCCCCCCGCCCCACCACCAGCTGGGCTCCCAGCTAGTAGCCAACAGTCCCTTCTCCCTTCCCTCCAGGCAGAGTGGTAGCTAGGGAAAATGGAGTCTGGTGCAAAATCTGAGGTTTGCACACACCCCATGGGCGGCTGGTGTAATGCTGGAATCCACCCCAAACAGCATCACTTTCAATGGTGTTTAAATTAGGGAGGCCACATTCTCCTTTTAAATCCATCTTAAAGGGCAAATCTGGGGTCCCCAGTTAAAACAACATTGCAAGTGATGTTTTGGGGTTTTCCCCCACCCTGAAACAGCATCACTTTCAATGTTTAATCTGGGGACCTCAGATTCTCCCTTTAAATCCATGCCAAAGGGGGGGGGGTGATTTAAAAGGAGAATCTGGGGAAATTTGGAGGGTGCCTGCTGTCAGGGGTGCAATTGTTAAACTAGCAGCACCAAACTTTCAGGGTATCGTTAGGAGACTCTCCTGATGATACCACCCAGGTTTGGTGAAGTTTGGTTGAGGGGGTCCAAAGTTATGGACTCTCAAAGGTGTAGCCCCCATCTTCTATTAGCTCCCATTGGAAACAATGGGGGATGGGGCACCCCTTTTGGGAGTCCATAACTTTGGACCCCCTGAAGCAACTTGGGTGGTGTCAGCAGGAGACTATCCTGATGATACCACCTAGGTTTAGTGAAGCTTGATTCAGGGGGTCCAAAGATATGGACCCTTAAAAAGGTAGCCCCATCAACTATTAGCTCCCATTGGAAACAATGGGGGAGGAGGGCACCCCCTTTGGGGGTCCATAACTTTGGACCCCCTGAACCAAACTTCACCAAACCTGGCTGGTATCATCAGGAGTTTCACCTGACAATAGCCTGAAATTTTGGTGCCACTAACCTAAAAACTGCGTCCCCTGCAGGCCAAAAAAACCCCAAAACTTTAAACTACAAAAAAGCCACAAACAGGGGGGGGACAGAGCTTCGGACATGCAATGGGGGGGGGGGTTGAACCCGAGAAATCCCCCCCCCCTTACCTACGGCCTTGTGACTAATCTAATTAATCGAATGTACTGGGTGATCCCACCACTCTCTCTGAATATAGGCCACTTTTCTCCAACAGTACGCAGGACCCAAAGAGGCTTACAATTTTCAAATCATTTTAAAATAGAATTAACCAAAAGTAAAAATACAACAAGATCTGCATTACTGATGCCAGTATTATTACAAAATGCCAGCCTACTCAACATTGTCCTGACCGTGATGGAAAGGATCAAACAAAAAGTCAGGACTCTATTTTGCTCCATTAAAACTAGAATTATTATTCAGTGCTGCCAAGTTTTTGAGATTTCACCAGATATTACCCACAAGCTGTTTTCAGAATGTGCCATTACCTGAAACAACTAAAATATTTGCATTAATAAGTTTATGCTGTATAAAGAACATACTCTTTGCTGGAACTTAGAAACCATTGGGCATGTGCATTTTATTGTCTATAACTAGGCTGTAGAATACTGTAATAAAATGCCAGCATGATATAACGGTTAGTATACCACACTGGGATCTAGGAAACCACTCAAAAGCAAGGCTGGGAAGATGGCCCTGATCATTACTTGGGTATACATAATAAACACTGAGACAATGCCCATATATTAGCAAGACAAGCCTTTCTTAAATTTCATATTCAGTTTCAGGCTGCCACTTAAAAACTAATTTAAAAAACCTGGAGAGAGTCCATCCTAATGAACCTTTTACATCGGAAGAAACTTCATACAATCAATATGTAAATAATGGAGTATATATTGCAACATCAGCTTTGGAAGACAACAGCAAGGGGAGCACTTTACAGGGAGGCTGGCTAATTTGATCAATAGCCCCAGAGGATACCAAAAACAATTAGAGATCTCTGAAACATTTACTCTTCACATAGCCAGGGACTATGAGATAAAGAGAGGAGTGCTAGAAGCAAGGCTTTGAATCCAGAATTGTGATAGGAAAATTCTTACGTGTAACATTAGAACACATCATCTGAATGAGTGAAAAAATAGAGAAATCCAGCTCTGAACAGAAGCAGTTACAACCAGAAGCAAAGTGAACTGGATAACTGGAAGAGGTATTGATGCTCTTCTTCCTTGTTCTGTAGGTGTTCTCCAAAATGGGCTGCTTCCAAACATCTTCATCTTGATCCATCTCTGCTCTCACCCCTTAATTTTTCTGATTAGCATGTAGTTAGTATGCTGACTCAAGAATGTGACAATTCACTTGCAACCTCATTCCCACTGGACAAGCAGCATGTGGAAAAGTACATATCTGCTGTGTAGCCTGGAAGTCTTCTCTTCTGACTCAAGACAGCTTTTATGAGTCAATCTAAATGAGGGTTCACTAACAGCACAGGCAGTACTATTTTGCATAGTGCTTATTCCCTCTTCCCTCAATAAACACTATACACAATGCTCAAGTCATTTGAACTAGGTAAACGTTTATTGAGAAAGATTTGGTAAACCAAACCTGGTTCAGTGCAGTAGGATAAAAGACCATAAGGCCATTCTCCAACTATAAATAACAGAACTAGTTCATAATAAATAAGAAGGAAATGATGTAGAGGTAAAGGAAACATTACAACAACATGTCTGCTCCCAACAACAGACATTAAATGTCATCTCACATCCAACACCAACAACTCTGATCACTGTACAGCCTCCTCTATCAGACGGCTGTCAATCACGCATGTACTGCTAGAAATGTCCTGGCCAAAAAGAAGGTATCTGTGGAAGCCATGTAGCTTTAGGCCATTCAGATACATAAATATCACACAATGTGCCCCAAAAGTGAGATGCTCAGATGTTCTTCGAAACTATCTTTTATTAACAGTCTTTTTAGAGTGTAACTGCAATCTCACTTTGCAAATTGGGAATTGACAGAAAATGATTTTCCAAAAGGCAGCCAAGTCTGTTCTTTGTATACCATGAATCTCACCCCAGACTTTGACCATGTTCATTTGCTCTCTCAACTGCTCAACTCCCGAGGGGAATAAGTGGCATTTAAGAGCTAAAGCTATGCAAGAATGAATTGACGAGGAGAGACAGAAACAAACAAGAAAATATTTAGTCTAGCAGGCAGCTCTACTGCACAGCTGAGCTTAAACTTCCCAGCACAACACAATCTTCGTGTCCTGAAGTCTCTAGCGTGGTGCCTGCTGAACATGGCAGGATACTCCAGTAATCAGCTGAGGCCATGTACCACTACAGTTTTATTATGAACTGCACAGAGCTGGGCATATGAGTGCAGAATACTGCCTTCTGGGTATAATGTTCACCGTCTTGTAAGCATCCCCACTTCCAGCTCAAGGACGGTATCAGGAACAGACCTGCTAATTGTATTCCTCTAGAGAAGAAAAGTGACCTGTTAAGAGATGGCCTTCTGAAAACTTATCCACATACCCTTTTCTTTTTCCACTCAGGCATTAAAAAAACCACATGGATTCTTGTGAGGTAGCCACAGCAAACGAACTTTTAACTGAGCTCTACTTTCACCAATTTTCTCAAACTTTCCATCTGGTCATTTCCAAACATCCCAGGTCATCCTCTTCCTACAGAGACATATTCTTAATGAAAGAAAATGTTCAATTTTGCTCTGTTGGAAACATGCAACATGGAAGAGAGGTTGGAAGAGAAGAACAGGAGATAAAAATAAGCCCAAGTTAGGCAGCTGCAGTTTGGAGAAGAGGAACCCAACCCTCCAAGCTCCAGTGCAAAATGCAGGGTTAAGAATGTTCTCCACATAGGACCTAGGACTATAGGGACAGAGGAGAAAGGATGGAACCCAGTTTGAAGAAAGGCCTAGAAAGGCCACTCCAATACAGTAGGAAGGAGAAGAGCCAGGACATGAAGGGAGCAAACTTGGTCCATTTCTTCCTGTCTCAAGTTGATTCAGTAAGGCAGGAATGAGGATCTAGTGAGTCCAGCTCCTGAGAACCCAGTCAGTTTTCAGCCCAGTTCAAGTGTAGGAAAGCAGGTTGAGATCATAGCAGCCATCCACCTAAAACAGACACAAATAATTCTTTTTAGTAAAGCTACAGCAAGCTGGGGACACGTTTGTCCCCCTCCCCCATATTGGCTTACTACAGATGTAAAGAAAACCATGATTTGGCATTATATGAACGGATCCAAGGTCAACCCTAGGCTCATGTAACCGCCCACCCCCCTTTCGCCTGTGTGTGGCCAGCTAATAGATTTTTCCACTTTTGCAATTACAACTAAACTAACATTTTCTTACAAACCCAGACCCCAAGAACCAGACCATTCCTAGGCTTGCTGCTCAAATTTAATTTACATCCCATCTGAACTGAGCCACTATTCCTATCCCTCTGGCCACAGTAGCTGGAGACACAGAATGGAGTAATGAATGTAATACTGGGCTAAGAAGAACTGGATTCCAATTTCCACCCAGCTATGAAGGTTGACCCTGAGTCAGTTGCTTTCCACACAGCTTAATCCATTTTGAATCAATATGAAGGTGTCATGATTGCCATCTCAAGATCCTTGGAAGAAGTATCCTTGAAATGCAATAAATAATTAAACTAGCTGGAGACTCTCTTCGTCTAGGATGTTTCTTCATCACAGCTCCTGGCTACTTACTGCTGAAAACAGGATGATGGATCAGAAAAGACTTTTGGCCTTCTGACCCAGAAGACTTCTTAGAAAGGTCCTACAATCAATCATCTGTTTCTGCAGAGTGCTGGACTAGATAGACTTTGGCCTGATCCAGCAGGCTCTTTCTTATGTTCTTATGTTCTATGCATACAGCTAAAAGGAGTTATGGTTTGGAAGGGGCATCACTTTTAATCACACTTTTTGTGTTTGGATTCTGACTGGAGTCCAGTGAAGGACACCTTTCCACAAAGCATTAAGCAGAAGCAGGAGAAAACTAACATCAAAGCGTCCAATCTGTGCTGTTGGCTGGCTGGCTTGAAGCATCTCCGTCAGAACCCACATTTGCTGCACTTCAGAAGACACTTTGTCAGCATCAGGGAGTCCCTGAAAGCAGAGAACAGTTATTTAAATCTTCCCCCCTGCTTTTCTTAATCCAACATATCCATTCAGAAGCTATTCCCCACCAGGAGCTGAACATACACCAGCACCAGACTAGGAACTTCTACGGAATCATGTCTCTGATTAGCCACACACCGCAGCTTAGTCTTGCTCCTTTTCTGTCCTTCCCTACTATTCTTGTGCTGGCTGAAGCAGAGGAGGGGGGGCAATTTGCCATTGCACCTCGCACATCATTCTACAGTAATATATCCAGCAGCCCTTCCAAAACAAGTTAAGAGATATTAAAATTGATTGCTCAGGATACAACCAAATGATCCATAGGCAATGTGAGCGTAGCATGGCAGGTGGGGCACAGCTAATGGCATCAGGGTTTGCCAAGGCTTTGCAGATAGGGGAAAGCAGAGAGAAGGAGTCAAAGGGATGCAACTGAATAGCAGCCTTCACTCATCCAAGACTAAGATCTTCAAGGAATTAACTGGCTGCCCCAATTTCCCATTAAGAATCCCCAAGGCATAAGGGGGGAAATGGCACCTGGGCCCCACCCCCATGGGGGACCCCCACTTACTTTAGTTCAGCCAACTGCAAAGAGCAGCCTGGAGAGGCCACTGGTTGAACTAAGGTAAGCGTGGGGGCAGGGGTGGAAGGGGCGCAGGGGCAGTGCAGGGCATCACCCTCTCCCCCGCCCCCACTTAGTTCAGCTGGCAGAAAAAGCAGCCTTGCTGGGCCACCACCCAGCCCAGCCCCGCCAGGCTGCTCCGGACCGCGGGACCTGGCTGGTGGGGTGGGGCTGGGCAGGGGCGCCCTGCAGCAGCTTTTGCCGGCCCTGGTGAGGCAGGGTGAGGGAGGAAGGGTTTGGGGGGTGGAAAATGACCCCAATGGTGTGCGCCTGGAGTGCGGTGCCACCCACCCCGCCCCGTGGCAGCTATGCAACTAGCAATCCCCAATGGTAGGAAGAGACTAAAGTTCGTAAAGCATAGCAGGGAGGTCTTATGGTGGCAGGCCCTGGTCTCAGTGGCAGTACTCACATCATGCAGAATGGCTGGACGTTCCTGAGATGGGCATGAAAGCCAGGCTGGAAAGCCTTTCTGTGGGCTCTAAAAGAGAGAACAGCCTGAGATCCAGGTTGATGCAAAGCTTCCTCTGGCATACTTGTGAGTACATGAACATATACACAACCAAGCATCCTAAGGCACCTCCCTCCATTTTAGTATTTAACTTTTACTCTCAGAACAGATTATGTACAGAAAAGCAAGAGATGGTGCAGGAACTTGGTGCAACCGTACTTGGAGTACTGCACATCTCAAAAAGGATATCAAAGAGATAGAAAAAGTGCAGAGAAGGGCAACGAGGATGATTGAAGGATTGGAGCACCTTCCTTATGAGGAGAGCTGTAGCGTTTGGGACTCTTTAGTTTGGAGAGGAGACGTCTGAGGGCGGATATGATTGAAGTCTATAAAATTATGCATGGGGTAGAAAATGTTGACAGAGAGAAATTTTTCTCTCTTTCTCACAATACTAGAACCAGGGGGCATACATTGAAAATGCTGGGGGGAAGAATTAAGACTAATAAAAGGAAACACTTCTTCACGCAGCGTGTGATTGGTGTTTGGAATATGCTGCCACAGGAGGTGGTGAAGGCCACTAACCTGGATAGCTTTAAAAAGGGCTTGGACAGATTTATGGAGGAGAAGTCGATCTATGGCTACCAATCTTGATCCTCCTTGATCTCAGATTGCAAATGCCTTAGCAGACCAGGTGCTCAGGAGCAGCAGCAGCAGCAGAAGGCCATTGCTTTCACATCCTGCATGTGAGCTCCCAAAGGCACCTGGTGGGCCACTGCGAGTAGCAGAGAGCTGGACTAGATGGACTTTGGTCTGATCCAGCAGGCTAGTTCTTATGTTCTTATGAACTCTGTAAATATTTTCCTCAACTGTTCCCAAGGAGATACTGAATTCATTCTTAGATATGTATTCCAGAAACTATCTAATATCTCATATGGTTCACTGGTGAGAGATCATTGGGCATGGGGAGAGGGAAGGAGGTTGGTCTGAGGAAAAGCCAACTGCATCTTACAGAAAACTCAAAGGAATATTCAGGCCAAGCAGCTGAATAACACTCAAGCAGTAATCAATAATGGCTTAAGATGAAATGTGCATTTTAGGCAGTCAGAATGAAGATTTCATTCCACAAAAGCAGAATAACATCAGAACTGGCTTGGAAGCTTTGAAACATATGTAGGTTTAGGAAAATATTTAGGTTTAGCACCCTCTCAAATTTAGAATGAAGGCAAACTGAACAGAGCTGAAGAGCAGCAAATTGTGCAAAAAGAACCAGTGTGTTTTAGTTGTTAGTGTGAGACAAGGATCTGAGAGACACAGATTCTAATCCTGACTCTACCATGAAAGCTTTGTAGGGAGATCCTGGCCAGTTACACACCCTCAACTTACCTCACATATTGTTGTGAGGATAAAACAGAGGAGAGGAGAATGACATAAGCTATTTTGGTCCCCACTGGGGAGAAAGGCAGGTATAAATGAAAGCAGAAATAAAAGAGCCACACCAGTCATAGGAAGAAAAAGCCCAAAGCCAATAAGGTAAAATATATATTTTATTATTCAGCTAAAATTCTCTATGCATTTCACCCAAAGGGCTTCCTAGTCTTGCAGTGGTTTTTCAAAGAGAATAAGATCAGAGATCTTATACCATTGCAAGACTAGCAGACTGCTGTGAAGAAGCCCCTTGGGCAAAATGTTTAGGGAGTTTTAAGTGAGTAATAAAATATATTCTGACCTTATTTTGCATCATCGGTCTTGGCCTTATTTTTTTAATCTTCGAGGGTACATATGAAACAGGTAAACAAACAAGTCAGGCTCTAGGGCCTCCTGAAAAAGCCTTCCCTGACCCTGTAAGTCAATAAGTCATCATAAGACTCAACAAGGATGAAAACAATGGCTATGTAAGAGAAATGTGCTTTGACGAGGGGCTGGGCACACACCTTTTGACTTGCAGGGATGAGCTGCAGCTCCTCAATGCTGAAATGTAGCCACACTGGAGAAGGCTGACGCAGGATCAGACGTATGGCAGCCACCTGGTCCATATCACAAAGCATCTAGCAAAACAAGAGAGGCAAGAAATGAACACAATTGCAGGAAGAAATAGATGGAAATAAGGCAGAAGCACTTCTGCATTAAAGAAGGGGGGAAAGGAACAAGGGTTACTACAATACAACTATGGAGTGGGGTGAACTGTACCAGATCCCATCCAACTTTTGCTGGAGCTGGTACAGTTCCCTGGGCAAGGGAATGTTAGCACTCTGGGGTTGTGCATGGCAATTGCAGCATGCCCTTCAAGGGAGACTTTATTAGAAACCCAGCTCTACAGGTAAAAACAGTTCGTGAAAAGGTTTCCAGCCCAGTCTCTAAAAGGAACAGAGTCCCTGTACCATAAGCTCTCTTGAATAGATATTTTACAAACTTGCTGGAAGACACCTGCCTTATCCCTTCTGAGGAGCTATGCATACCACAGTTGCAGCACAGCAACAGAAAAGGCTCTGGCCATAACTGACAGAGGGTACTGACAGGATTCCCTGATGGGAATCTATGTGGCAACTGTTCACCTTGCAATAAAGTGAACAGTTGCCACATAGATTCCCATCAGGGAGTAACAGTCCTTCATTAATCATAGTGCCAGCTCTCTGCCATAGTTTGCCAGTTTCCTTAGTTACAGGAACTACCACAATTTACCTCAAAGAGATCCTGCAAGGAGAGAACGGATCTCTTGCACACTGTCAATGCTATATAAATGAATATTCGTTTCAAAATAGTGCACATTCTTTTCACCCATCATAAACTGTTTGACTGGATCAGTTTATCCATCAGTAAGACAACCCCAGGTCAAGACAGTGAGGAGTAACAAAGCTCACAGAAACATCAAGAGTGCAAAATGGAGTTTGGCTGTGATCCCCATCATTAATAAGTAGCTTTTTCTGGAAGTGCCAGGCTATTAGCAGTGGTTATGTGCACTAGGCCTGAGCTTTCTGCATTTCCCTAGAGAATGAACTCACACTGGCCTTAATGAGCAAAATCGCAGCTGGGCCAGAACAGCATCATTAATGCCTTGAGTTGAAAAGTGCACAGTAGGCAGTTAGAATGGAAACCTTCAACATTTACTGAGCAATATTTATGTCAGGCTGTAGGAAAAGTAAGGACACCATGCAGAGCACAGGCTGAGTGTCAGGCAAGAAAAATCTTGCACTAAAGTAAAGAAGATCAAATATCAGCATAAGTTGAAATGCCAATAGAAGCTGAAATTCTGACCTGATGCCTAGAAACAGAGAAGTAGTCCTGTGAACCTTGCTCTGCATGCAGGTTAGGCATCAAGCAATAGTTTCGCAGGCAGGTAACCCATTTGGAAGGACTTCCATCTCCACCATCTGTGGTGCTTTGGCGCAGCACCCGCAGGCTCAAAAAAGCTGTGTAATAGTTCTTGAATACAATTTCCTGCAACTGAAAAAAAAAAGAGAACAGAAATAGAATATCCAGAAAAAGAGCAATTTATGGAGTTCCTGCCCATTCCATTGTCTATCGTGTAATGGGTGCACCTAAACACCAGGGATTCAAGAATGCCCACATCTTGGGTCAAAAATGGGAAGTTTTTAAATTGAAGTTAAGGACATAGTCAGTGACTAAACTACACTCGGATCAATATTTGGAAGCAAAGAATCCAGCATGAATGTCTGGAAAACCAGTTGACAGTTTATGTGAAGTATTTAGAATAGGAAACTAATTTTCACAAAACATATAAAGACAGTCTGGAAAAAGATGGAACAGGCGTAATTAGGGATTGCTATCTTCAGATCCTCTGAAGATGCCAGCCACAGATGCAGGCGAAACGTCAGGAGAGAATGCTGCTAGAACACGGCCATACAGCCCGGAAACCACACAGCACCCAAGTGATTCCGGCTGTGAAAGCCTTCGACAAGGGATTGCTATATCTTGCTAAAGCCTTTTCTTCATATATACATGAGGCTAGATGAGTGGCAACCCAAGAGAGCCTTCTTGGTCATAGTACCACAATTAAGGAATTCCCTATCTAGAGATATTTGTTTGTTCCCTTCCGTCATCTTCCACCAGCAGGCAAACATTTTTTGTTTCTCTGTGTGTATTTTATAGCTTTGGTTTCAATTGGTTGTATGAGATATTTTTATAATACTCTTTTTAACTATTAACTATTTTAACTAATAACTATTAATTATATCCCACAGAAAGGGGATATAATTTACTGAATTCACCTATTCACCTGAGTGACCTTAGGGTCAAAGAAGCATCTATCTGTATGACAGCCACTTCAGGTCATTAATATTTTTCCTGAAGCTATGTAAAGAACCCTGACACCTCCAAGGCAGGTAGACTCATGGAATGAAGTCAAAAACTTGTAGACGCTAAGGAACATAAGATACAAACCGCAGGAGAGCTCTACAAAAAAACTCAGTAGTATTTCTTTTCAGTAAATGTGTAAATTGAAATGAACCCTTCCCACACCAAAGGTCCCATGTGATAACTCTATATATCTTTTACTAGCATAGCCTGCAATGTACATGATCCATCTAGCTAGGAGATAATTATGGCCCCTTTTCTTCATATTGTTACATATTCCCTGACCTCCAAGTCCAGGCCATAGAACTGTAGGAGAGAACTGCAATCAATACTGCCTGTAACCTGACCAGCTACTTTGAATTTCTTGCAAGTCAGATAGTTTTGGGAGACAGCAGTCAAGGAGAGCCAAGATCTCCCCTACCTTATGAGAAAAGAAATTAACTAAAATACATTAATGCTGGGCTAATTAATGCCAGATATAAAGTAAAAAGTAATGGTACATTTAGGAAATAGTAATGATAATACTAAGCATATGATCTAACATCTTTATACTACTTTTTCCCCAAAAAGTTGAAGTTCTGCACGCATTCCACTTCTAACTATGGACCTGTATTATTAATAGAGAGGGGGACAAATCTGTAGAAAACCAGGGGTAATGATATATATCAAAGGATTTCATATCATGGAGAAAATGATACATGAAGCAGAAAGAAATGCTGAAGGTAAAGATATTTTGTTCTGTTGGTGAGCCACTAAATGGAATATATTAGCTAAGACTAAGTATAACTGATTGTAATAATATGTTTGTTCACTACTGAAATGTCAATAATATACATGCACAATTGCCTCATAATTAATAATGGTAACCAATCAGACTTCAAGATGTGTATTAGTAGATCAATAACGTACTAAATATGTATAAATTAAATATGTATAAATTACTTATGGTCAAAGGGTGAAATTAGAACTTGCCAATATATAACAATTGGCAACTTCTCCTGCAATTGCTGATCAATAAACAAATCATAAGAACATAAGAACATAAGAACTAGCCTGCTGGATCAGACCAGAGTCCATCTAGTCCAGCATTCTGCTACTCGCAGTGGCCCACCAGGTGCCTTTGGGAGCTCACATGCAGGATGTGAAAGCAATGGCCTTCTGCTGCTGCTGCTGCTCCTGAGCACCTGGTCTGCTAAGGCATTTGCAATCTGAGATCAAGGAGGATCAAGATTGGTAGCCATAGATTGACTTCTCCTCCATAAATCTGCCCAAGCCCTTTTTAAAGCTATCCAGGTTAGTGGCCATCACCACCTCCTGTGGCCTCCATATTCCAAACACCAATCACACGTTGCGTGAAGAAGTGTTTCCTTTTATTAGTCCTAATTCTTCCCCCCAGCATTTTCAATGTATGCCCCCTGGTTCTAGTATTGTGAGAAAGAGAGAAAAATGTCTCTCTGTCAACATTTTCTACCCCATGCATAATTTTATAGACTTCAATCATATCCGCCCTCAGACGTCTCCTCTCCAAACTAAAGAGTCCCAAACGCTGCAGCCTCTCCTCATAAAGAAGGTGCTCCAATCCTTCAATCATCCTCGTTGCCCTTCTCTGCACTTTTTCTATCTCTTCGATATCCTTTTTGAGATGTGGCGACCAGAACTGAACACAGTACTCCAAGTGCGGTCGCACCACTGCTTTATATAAGGGCATGACAATCCTTGCAGTTTTATTATCAACTCCTTTCCTCATTATCCCCAGCATAGAGTTTGCCTTTTTCACAGCTGCCATGCATTGAGTTGACATTCCCATGGAACTATCAACTAAGACGCCCAAATCCCTTTCCTGGTCTGTGACTGATAGCACTGACCCCTGTAGCGTGTATGTGAAGTTTGGATTTTTTGCCCCTATGTGCATCACTTTACATTTTGCTACATTGAACTGCATTTGCCATTTCTTAGCCCACTCACCTAATTTATCAAGGTCCGCTTGGAGCTCTTCGCAATCCTTTGTGGTTCTTACCACCCTACATAATTTGGTATCATCTGCAAACTTGGCCACCACACTACCCACCCCTACTTCCAGGTCATTTATGAATAGGTTAAAGAGCACTGGTCCCAAAACGGATCCTTGGGGGACACCACTCCCTACATCTCTCCATTGTGAGAACTTCCCATTTATACCCACCCTTTGTTTCCTGTTCCTCAACCAGTTTTTAATCCATAGGAGGACTTCTCCTCTTATTCCTTCATTGCTGAGTTTTCTCAACAGTCTCTGGTGAGGAACTTTGTCAAAAGCCTTTTGGAAATCCAAGTAGACAATGTCCACCGGTTCCCCCTTATCCACATGTCTGTTTACACCCTCAAAGAACTCTAGTAAGTTTGTAAGACAGGACTTGCCTCTACAAAAGCCATGCTGACTCTTCCTCAGCAGGTCTCGCTTTTCTACATGTTTTATAATTTTATCTTTAATGATAGATTCTACTAATTTACCAGGAACAGATGTCAAACTGACTGGCCTGTAATTTCCCGGGTCCCCCCTAGACCCTTTCTTAAAGATTGGTGTGACATTGGCCATCTTCCAGTCTTCAGGGATGGAGGCAGATTTCAGGGATAAGTTGCATATTAATGTGAGAACATCAGCAATTTCATGCTTGAGCTCTTTAAGAACTCTTGGATGAATGCAATCTGGGCCAGGGGATTTGGTAGCATTTAGTTTATCAATGGCTGTCAGAACTTCTTCCTTGTCTACCACTAACTTCGCTAGTTCCTCGGATTCACCTCCTAAGAAGCTTGGTTCAGGTGCAGGAATTTTCCTCACCTCCTCTTGGGTGAAGACAGATGCAAAGAATTCATTCAGCTTCTCTGCAATCTCCCTGTCATCTTTTAGCACACCCTTTGTTCCTTTGTCATCTAACGGGCCTACCGCTTCCCTAGCTGGCTTCCTACTTTTGATGTACTTGAAGAACTGTTTGTTGCTAGTCTTGATGTTCGCAGCCATGCGTTCCTCAGCCAGAAGCTAAAGGAACTGAAGTTATTCTTTAACATACAGATTGGAAGCAGGAAATGAATGCCTCAAACTCTTATAGTACAATTCTAAACAGAATTACACCCTTCTAAAGCAATTAAACTCAATGGGCTTAGACGGGTGTAACTTTGCTGAGAAGTGCTCAGCAAGGTTCAGGTATAGAACTAACAATACAATTGATAAAAGTTGGATTACAGGTTTATAATTACACCATTATTTATGCTTCCTCTTTGCTTATACTCACATCAATGGTCTGAGAGTGTGGCAGCATCACATCAATCACTGCAACACCTGGTCGGCCTTGCTCGGTCTTCATGTCACCCACTTGCAGCATGACAGGGCTTTTGATAGTGCATAGTGCAGGCTCATGCGTCATGGTCCCCATACTGGAAAAATAGCCATAGGCTCAGTTCAGTGGATCATAATAATTACATCCACATATCAAAACACAGGAAATTCTGCACTACTAAATACCATAACCCATACACACAGTAAGGGGGGAGGCATTACCAACACTGGAAGTTTTCACAGAACAGCCCATAACCTGATGGCTCTCTGTGCAGCTGATGGAAGTCTCAATGCAGCCTATGGAAGCTTAGACTTCAATAACCA
Source organism: Sphaerodactylus townsendi (assembly GCF_021028975.2). Taxonomy (NCBI): domain Eukaryota; kingdom Metazoa; phylum Chordata; class Lepidosauria; order Squamata; family Sphaerodactylidae; genus Sphaerodactylus; species Sphaerodactylus townsendi. The sequence goes on along the minus strand of NC_059427.1, from coordinate 71,553,642 downwards.
AGTCACTTCACAGCTATGCATCTTTACTCCGGAGTAAACTCCACTAAACCCATTGTGACACACACCCCGACTACGGTAGTATGCACAGAAATAAACTCGGACATGCTGCAGAACGGTTTAACAACTTGCGTTTATACTCTTATGGACAAGAGTTTAAGTCCAGTAGCACCTTTAAGCCCAACAAAGTTTTATTCCTGATATAAGTTTTTGTGTTGCATGCACATTTCTTTCGGTACTTCCTCAGACAGTCAGCAAAGGAAAATTCTAATTGGAGCTACCAATACTAAGAAACAGAACACCTGGGCAAATCACGAGAGAAGCTCCTGGCCAAATCGCGACTCTCCAGTCCTTCTTCCGCTGTCAACCAGGGAAGGAGACACCACTTCGCTTATTGGCTACCTCCACAGATGCCATCCAGCATCAACGAGGCTTCTCCAAGAATGGCAGCATCACGTAAGAGAAACGCTGCCGCAACAAAACGGGGCTTTTCCACAGGGAAACCTTTGTTGCTAGGCGCACCGTCATAGCGCACACTGATGACGTCACAAGACATTCGGAGGCGGAGCCTGGAAGGGCGGGGCTTATACTTTGAAACCTGAGCGCCGCTTCGTGGCACCGGGAGAGACGTGTCCACTAGAGTAATGCTGGCGCTATAATATGACGAAAACGTCGCCTTTTTTGTTGTTTCCGCGTTGCTGTAGGAACAGGATAGCTTACAAAGTGATTGGCCAGCAAATCCGATGAGTCTGGGTCAGCATTGGTTCCCTGGACCGCTGGGACACGTTAAGCAAACTGATTGGTCAGTTAGTTCGAACGGGAGATTGACGGAAATGTTGTGGAGGCTGAAGCTGTCCATCCCGGGCGGGGCGGAGCCTCTGCGCTGGGTCGGCGAGGGCAGGTGAGAATCCGGAGTGGGCGGGGGGCGGGATCCGGTTGAATTTGAGTCAGGGAGATCTTCAGGGCCGCGAGTTTGAGATTCCTCTGGCAAGTCTCGCGTGTCCAGGAAGGAAGAAGGCAGGAGGAACAGCCTCGGGCCCCGCGTTCCCTACTTCTGACACCTTATTTCCATTGTCCCTAGACCAGGATGAAGGCCCTGATCTTGGTGGGGGGCTATGGGACCCGATTGCGGCCTCTGACGCTCAGCATCCCCAAGCCGCTTGTGGAGTTCTGTAACAAGCCCATTCTGTTGCATCAGGTGGAGGCCTTGGTGAAGGTAAGATTCAGATTTCTCGTCGGGTGGGGGTGGGGAATGAAGCTGCTCTGTGCTGGTAAGATCCATGTGATGGGCAGAAAATAAACGGGAGGTGCTTTGTCCATCGCAGCAGCTGAAGGTGGGGAGGGGTTGAGGAGGATCTACTGAATTTCTTCCGTATCTGTTCCTTGTAAAGGTTCAGAAATCAGAACCGGCGCCAGAAAAAGAGGCCCTATATAGAGAGCAGCACATTGGGAATGTATAGTCCGATTTATGCTATCTACAGTCCTATCATATAATTTCTGTTTTGGCAGCCATGTGTTCATATCTGATATATGATGCTATAGCTAGAAGAAACTTGAGAGAAAGTGTCAGAAGTAGATTTCCAAATTCAGGCAATGTTTCTTTTTAATAATTAGAAAGAAATGCATGGATATTAGTGGCTGATTGGCTTAAGCCTTAGATATTGTCCTGCAAAGGGAGCTGACAGAGCATTTTTTTAAAAAAAGAAACCCTTTTGTAGGCACCGCCTAGAAGGCCCAATATTTCTCTTACCTAGTTGGATTCTAACTGGCAATGAAACCTTCCTGCTTCTGCAAAATAGGGCAATTTTGATACAAAATTTGCTGAAACAGTTTTTGAATAGGGACTTGGACTTATCACTGGATCCTGACTGTCTCCTGTCTTGATAGGCAGGTGTAAACCATGTGATACTTGCGGTCAGTTATATGTCAGAACTGCTGGAGAAGGAAATGAAAGAGCAGGAACAAAAGGTATGTGTTGCAGGTTGAACAGCTGCCAGGCTTTTAAGTGATCCAGTTAGAATGGAAATAGTGGATCAGAAACTCAAATGAATCTTTAACCTTTTCATTTTCATTATCCTTTGGTTGTATATATTCTGTCTGTAAAAAATTTAAATACACATAAATTTTCCCCATTGTGGATAAAAGAGGCCTAGATTAGCTTTATTTCAAAAGGAAGATAGCAGGCAAAAAAAAAGTTTTAAAATGTACCTGTCTTGAAAGGGTGGATCAGTGGCTGTGTTTGGAAAAGGAACTAAAATGAAAGTCATCACAGAAGAAAGCAGTTTTGATTTTTACGAGTATGTTGAAGTGTTCTTACCTAATATGAATAGGTTGCTACCAAAGCCAGTGGCTCAGTGACCTTTTACCTTACTGCCACATCACTTCCGTAGAGCACTGTAAAACTGTGTTACAAGGCAGTGTATGTTTTACTGCACAACTCAATTAAAATGTAGTTTACATTCTAGTTTTTAATTGAGGTTCCTTAAGCAAAACTAGTAACTCACTTCCTTAATGCTAGCATGGATTAAAATACTGTCTCCACCCTAAAAAGTAGGGTATGGCACTGTTATCTTCTTTTCAGTAAACTCCTGTAACTGAAAGTTACTGGCATACAGATAACAATTTCCTAGTTAATGAACTGACAGCTGTTATATGCTCTTCTCCCCCCCCTTTTTTTTCAGTAATGGACTATTATGGCCACAAACTTTCCCATTATTTTTGTTTATTGATTCATGTATACCCTGCTTTTCTCTCCGTTCCCAAAGCAGCTTTCATCCTCCTCTCCTGTGTGCTATCCTCACATCAGCCCTGTGAGGTATGTTAGACTATATAAGGTCACCCAGCAAGCAAAGTATAGATCTGACCTTGGGTTTCCTAGATCCTAGTCCATCACTACATCATATTGGCTTTCAGTGAGGTAGCATCTCATCAGACATTTTTAAAATGTTTTTTAAAATGTTTTAAACATGAATTTTTAAAATGTTTAATCATACTTCAAACCTACCTTTTAATTATATTGAACTCCACAGGCTTGTACTTCCAAATAATAGTTTAGGATTTGGATGTTGAAACAATGGCACAATCAACTTCCATTGTCTTCCCTAATTCACTCTGCTTATTTGCAGCATCATTAGAATAAAGACCAGTGAGTATATACATCTCATCATAAAGCAGTGAATGATATTGATGCAGCTGTAATAATAACAGGAGAAATGTCATCCTTAAGGTGAACCACTGTGTCGGCCTATCAGATAGGTGATTGGAAGTCCAATAAGGCAGCTGTGTTGCGGGTAAGAGGCACAAACACATTAAATTATTAGTGCTTGTCTCCTCACTTTTCAAACTCTGTTCTTTGTTTCCCAGTTGAACATACATATTTCCCTGTCACATGAGAAGGAACCACTGGGCACGGGTAAGTGCTTCTGGCAAAGTGACTGTGGTGAGGATTTATGGGGGTCAGTGTGGGATCACAACAAAGATCTGCAGCAGCCTTTTAGGTTTTGGACTGTATGCAGATGAGGATTTGACTACTTATTTCACACTGCAATGTATTATTTATTTATTTATTTATTTTATTAGATTTTTATACCGCCCCATCCCCGGAGGGCTCTGGGCGGTGTACAACATTTAAAAATAGTATAATTAATAACATTTAAAAGCAGCGATCCAAGTTTAGATATAAATTAAATTAAATTAAAAGAACTTCTTGAACTGAGTTGAGCAATCTGCTGACTACAGTTATTGAAGAATTCATAGATAAGCACAAAATACTAATTAGCCCCTTTCCCTCTACAGCTGGCCCACTGGCACTGGCTCGGGAGCTACTGAATGAGAATTCTGAGCCTTTTTTCGTACTCAACAGTGATGTGATCTGTGACTTCCCATTTGCAGACATGGTGCGCTTCCACAAGCATCATGGCAAAGAGGGCACCATTGTGGTAAATATCAGAGGTAGACCAGCTATATGCATGTAATGCTGCTTACAGCTTTGGATTGCCTGAGGACTCTTGCTTCTTCAGTACTGGTTGTGGAGCTGCCAGGATTCCAGTTCTATTTGGGGGGATGGGGGCAAAAGCTCTGTTCTTTCCACGAGCCTTGGTGTAATTTCTGTCTATGCAAACCAAACAGTGAACGCTCTATTGGCCTCTCATACGTCTAGAAGGCGGCTTTACTAATAGAAGGGATTTGTTCCTATTTTGAGAAAGAATTGCATATCCACAAGATCTTGTGTTATCTCTGTATTAACTGGAAAATATAAAAGACTGAAAATATTCAGTCGACTCCGCCACACTTTTATCTTTTCTTCTGCATGCCAAGTTCTTTTTAAACAGGTACAATAAGACCAGACTAAAAATAAAAAAATAGGAAGAACATTTCACATTGAGGTATTTCTGTGTATGTGGTTCTGTGTCCTTGACTATGTTTGGGTCTGATGCTGACTTTACTGCCTTGCAGGTGACAAAGGTGGAAGAGCCGTCAAAATATGGGGTAGTGGTGTGTGAAGCTGATACTGGGCGCATACACCGCTTTGTGGAGAAACCCCAGGTTTTTGTCTCCAATAAAATCAATGCTGGCATGTACATCTTCAACCCCAGTGTGCTAGAAAGAATCCAGGTAGGTGACACTAAGGAGCTAAAGAGGATCTTTTCTAGGGCAGATTGGTTGACGTACCTGAGGTGGACGTACCTGACGTACCTGCTGCCCATACAAGATGAGTTGTTTTAACATCTTGGGCTGGGAGTTTTGTAGAATCCAGCTTTGTTATTTGCAAATTTTAACCTATGTTGAATTCAAAGGGCATAGGACAAGGATTCTGGTCAGGTGCCTTCTGCTATGGTTGATCCTGGGAATTGGACATTTTTACCTCCTAAGTCAGGAACATCCAGTTGACTAAACTCTTACTTTCTTTTAGCTGCAACCTACCTCAATTGAGAAGGAAATCTTCCCAGTGATGGCAGAGCAAGGACAGCTTTATGCTATGGAACTACAGGGTAAGAATTATAGACTGATACAAGGATACATTTGAAATTGCTTTCTTACAAGGTACAAAAGGGTCACTTAATAGAGGGTACTGATGATAGAAGGCTACTGAAAAGTGAAGTTGAGAAGTGAAACAAGATAAAGATGCAGAATTGGAATTGTGTTAGCGATTTTACCAAAATGTTGCAACGCAGGTCAGAAGTCCTAGAAAATTCATTTAGCACATTTCTTCTAGAACTTGTCATTACCAGATGATATTGAAAAGTGTTAATAGTGAAGTTCAACCATAAGAACTTTCTTCAACAAGCATGGACAGTTTGCTTCGCTGTTGCTGATTTGATTCCCTGAAGTGTTGGTCTTTATCAAACGTAGAGCATTGTTACGCACTGGGGACATGATAAGCATATCTGGTAGTTCCAGTTTCCTGAATAGAGAAAAGCGAGAAGGTTGCCAGGCCTTACTCCCCCTACATGTCAGAAAAAAAAGCTCTTCTCACCTCTTCAGCTAAATGCCAGTGACACTAAGTAAAAGCTCTGTTCCAGAGACTGACATTTGATTAATGCAGCTTTGTCTTCACAGGGTTCTGGATGGACATTGGCCAACCTAAAGACTTCCTGACTGGCATGTGCATGTATCTGCAGTCTCTGCGGCTGAAGCAGCCAGAACGGCTGCATTCAGGCCCAGGTTTTGTGGGGAATGTACTTGTGGTAAGCCCATGTTGGCCTTCATTTGGAATGAGTTCAAAAGCAAATAGCCCTTTGACAGGGCAGCTGGAGTTTGTCTAGCACTGGCTGATTATTACAGGGGTGGGGTAACAGCTTGGAATATGCCTGCCATAGTGGGGGCCTAAAGCTGTATGGAAATTTTGTCTAGCCTTTTGTGAAATGTCATGGTTTCCTCACGGGTGGAATCAGAAGCTGCTCAGAGCAACACTGCAACTTTCATACTAGTTTTTTTTCTTTTGTAGGACCCAACTGCCAAGATTGGAGCAAACTGTAATATTGGTCCCAATGTCACAATTGGAGCAGGTGTGGTGATAGAGGATGGAGTTCGGATCAAGCGTTGCACTGTTCTGAAAGGATCACGCATCCGTTCTCATTCTTGGCTTGAGTCCTGCATTGTTGGCTGGAGCTCCTCTGTAGGCCAGTGGGTAAGTTGCCACAGAGTGACAGGACTTAGGAAGACACCAGTGCTGAGATACTTCCTGGGGAACAAAACGTACACCAGTGCTGTAGGGTAGCAGAGGATTACTCAGACAGATTTCCCCACATGCCATTGTTTCTCTGGTCATATATTTGGGATACCCTCTTGTTATTCTTACAGCCTCAAAATAGTGGTGCCTGGCCACCTACAATTTCCCACTGTGTAGGCATTTAGCCAAGTAGTGTCAATTTGTTCCTTGATGAATAAGTCATCTTGTATGGTGGGGCTTGTGACACTGGTGAGACCTCCCATTGTGCCTGGGCTGCAGCTGTTAAGCTGGCAGACAACTGTATCATAAAGATTACCATCCCTTGTAACCACTGTGGTAGTTTAGCGTGGCCTGCAAAATGTTAGTTTTCCCCAGCTGGCCTTTAGATGCATATAGTATCTGTCTGGTGTGTTTTTCTCTAGGTACGGATGGAGAACGTGACCGTGCTTGGTGAAGATGTCATTGTGAATGATGAACTCTACCTCAACGGTGCCAATGTGCTACCTCACAAATCCATCGCCGAGTCAGTGCCAGAGCCACGCATCATCATGTAGCCATTCTGGGATTTGAGCGCTGGACCAGCCCCCTCAAGGCCCTGCCTGTGTTATCCTGAATTGGGGCCATCCCCACTCTGTGCCTTGGCAGCAGAGGGATCTTTGGAGTGAAATACTTACTTTGCCCCTGCTGCTGAACCCTCAGCCCTTTTTTGTAGGTCCTGCAGAAAAGCAAACCAGGACCAAGATCTGCACAAGATGGTTGGGACCTTCAGATGTGTTGCTGGCTCTGAGCTTGTTGTCCTGCAAAAGCTAGGATGCACGCTTTAGCATGGAGAGTGGCTGTGAGCAAGAGATAGACACTGCAGTAATTAGACTGCAAAGACAACAGATTCAGGTGAGGCCTGTGGAGGAGAATGAGCAGCATGTTATGCTGTTATACCAGGATGGCTCTTACTTCTCATGGGGAAGTCTGAATGCAGTCTTTTCCCAGTATTTCTTGGGAACTCTGTTGCCTTACAAAGACTGAAGCCCTTTTGTTCAATATGGCCAATAATCACTAATAGTATTATTCAAAGTCGGGACAGGGTGCTGTCCACTACTGAAAACAACCAATTATATTGTAACGAAAAATAAGCTACAGTGGTCTCTCTCTCTCTCTCTCTTTTTGTTTGTTCATTATGTTGAGCAGATGAAGAGACTCCTTAAGAGGTCTTCTTCTATGTATTCCTGAGGCTGCCAGACCAACCACTAGTACTTTTGTTTTACAAATTGGACCTGCCTCCAGGGTGGTATCCCACAGTGGTAGAGATGTATACACAGCATGTCTGTAAGGAATAATAATTTAATAATAATCCGTTGTACAGAAGTAACACTCCCTTGGGTGGGTGGGAAGGAAGAAGAAACAACTGTAGATGCACATAAGTTAAATTCCTTGCTCCAAGCGCATTGTGTGCTGCCCTCCCCAATGCTTCTGGTTACAAATCACACACAGTAAATTAGAAAAAAATATCCTTGCCTGTTCCTGTATAGTACTGGTCACACAGTGAAGGGCCGGTGCCATGGGCACCCTCTGCTGGTGGAAGATAGCAGTGCAATCACATTCACCTCCGAAGCAGCCTATAAAATCAATCTAATGAGTGCCTCTCACCCATGCTATCCAAACCCTGACCCCATCAGCATTTGACTTGCTTCCTTAGAGACCCTCAGCAATTTGTTCATACTCTTGTTCCTCTTTGGTGGCTGTGTGCTTCACCTCTGTACCTAGGTTAATTATAGGAAAGTGTGCCGCTAGGTGCCTCTCTAGGCTTTCCACCCAGAAACCTGGCCTAGTGTCTTTTCTATCATGGTTACGCAGCTGCCTTCAGCATGGCCAAATGCAAACAGCTGGTGCAGTCAGACACACACTCTAGGCCTCTGCTCAGCTGCCTCACTTGGTGAATCACAGGTCACAGTTTCCCTCAGTATTAAAAGCTAACACAGCGGGTGGTAGGCACATAGGTTATTGAACTGTATGCCCACCGAAATATCTGACCCACACATACATTGTCAAACAGCAAAGCACTGCAGTAGCAGCAGCAAGAACACCCTTGGCTAGTGGGCAGCAGGCCTCCCGGGAGAAGGCTCGCTGTGGGAGAGCACCACACATAAGAGGATGTGTCCCAGCAACAGCTTGTGACAGGGTTCCAGGGCCAGCTGCAGGAAAGGAGCTACAGATTCAGGCTGAGGTAGAAAACCTGAGCATGTTCAGCCCCCTTGTATATACCCCCATGGGGAAAGCCTAACACCTGTTGGTTTGGAGGCAATGACAGCAACAGGAAGTGTACCTAAATTCAGGGGGAACTGGGGTCTGATGTGGTCTAGGTGGTGCATACAGCCTTGCCTGGTCTGCAAGAGGTGTTATAAATAAAGCTGAGCTCAGCTATGCTGAACTGTAGCTGCCTTTGAACAGAAGTCCTCTTGGAGCGGGGGGAGGGGGAGTCCATGGTGTGAAGAAGCTGCCCAGGCACGTCGCCCTGCCCTGCAGGGTCCAGGCACTAGGAGGTGGGTGGCTTAATGTAATCATCCACACCCGTAATGGTGGCTTTGCAGAAGAAACAGTCCTTGTTGTTCATCAGGTGCTGGTTGATACAGGCTCTAAAAACAGAAGAATAGCAGACCTTAAACATTTGTCCACAGTTGCAGGGTATTACCTTGACCCTACATACCACCACTGCCTGTACCATCACTATGTTACCAGACAGACCCATAGTGGGTGGGGCCATGTTTTTAAGACTGGAGTGCCTCTACCCCACCAATCTTGCAGTGCCAAGATAGTTGTCATCCTCTGCATCGGTTCAGAATCACCCATAAAGACAGAAACTTGCCTGGACAAGCCTCCTGCCAACATTAACTTGCAAAACAACTTGCCTCACCTTTTCCTAAAGTGATTAGGAAAAGGCAATACCTTCAGCTTGAGAAGACAGTTCTCATTCCAACCTCGGTCTACCTGCCTCCGTGAAAAAAGGGATTTCATCAAGAGTTCCTGCCAAGCTATTCTTATAAACACTAAGCTCATCTTCTAGTTTCTGACTAACCCCTTCAAAGACTCCCTTCATTTACATTGGCATAGTCCCAAAGCTGTTACTGAATCAGCATTATCCTAACATCTCATCAATTCCTAGCACTCACCAGCTTGGAACATCAAGCCTAAGAGTTGACCATTAAGGTTAAGTATCCACCGCTTAACTTAAGCGTCCTTTTCTGGTCTCTCCTTCGAAGAACAAAGTATAAATTAACCATCTGCCCTGCAGTCTGTGCCCAGTGTGTCTATCACGCTGAGCGCCATCTGCTTCCAACCTTGGAGATCAATGCAGGCGCTGAACACTGCTTTTCTGGAACCCTTCTTCAGGATAAGGTAATTATTACCTATTTTCTTCCAAAATCCTTCTCTATCCTAGGCCTATGTCCTCAACACTATATCTTAGAACTGTATAAATTCTGTGCGCTTTGACCATTTGTGTGATTGTACATTTATTATTTTATTTTAAATAAAACTCTTAAAACCTTTACTCCTGATTACTGCAGATTTCTTGCGGAAACCACCTCCATAAACTCTGGTGGAAAAGATCCCGTAAAGCTATCAAGCCTCTCGCTAAAGCAGTTCTGCCCGTGCTAATTCCCCACTCTAAAAGGGGCAGACCCCAGTGTTTTGGATAACAGCTAGGGATGTGCAATATGATATATGTGGTTTACATGTATACTCAAGAAAGACCTTATCAGTCTTTTTCAGGGATTTGGATGATATTCAGGATTCTTGGAAATTCAGAATTCTGGATTTGGAAATTCTGGATTCTGGAAATTCAGATATATCCGTGGTTGGTATTTTAAAGATTCCAGAACTGCCCCCCCCCCGCCCCCCGCACCCATTCAACAGATTTCCTAGGCAATAGGAGGGAGGGGCAATTCTCCTAGGAAAATGGGATCACATGTTAGGGGGAGAGCCATCTGCCCAATCACAATTCTTTTTTTCATAGTCTATACTTTTCTGAGCATGGAAAAAGGACCATGAAAAAGGAACATGGAAAAAGGTATTCAGCTGGCAGAATAGAAATTAGCCTGATTCCAAGAAGAGATTTTGAAGAGGGCTGATGTGCTTCTGGCAGCTGTGGCCTCTCTGTGCCTTGCATTAATTCTGTCTGCCTGGGAAGACCCTCTGGTTTTGGGACAGGACTGGCTTGCACTTGTTTTAAAACATTCTTTAAAACACTGTTTTGATATTTTCTGTTTGGGTTTTTTCTTTTTTTGGCTTGGTGCATTGTAGCTTAGGGGGCTTGTTTCTGGTTCATTTGAAATAGCTTCTTTGGTTTTAGTATCGTTAGGATCTCTTGGTTTGTTTTAGAATTTTTAACTGGCATTTTAATTTAAAAACTTTGTGTTTTGAGGGGGATTTCACAGGTTGTTGATGCTTTAGAAGTTTATCTGTCAGTATTCATCTGGTTCTTGTTTTACAGTTGTGTTTTTGAAGGGATACATTATAGAGTTTTGGGGTGTTCCTGTTTTAAATTTTTCTTAAGGAAACTTCTGATTATGTTTTAATGACAGTTAATTGTTGGTAAGAATTTGGGTACCCAAATTAGAACACAATATAAATTTCAGCTTAGTGTTCAGTCAGTGTAATCAGGCTTTTGTTAAGCTTTCAAAAGACTGCATCCTCTCAGTCTGTGTTGGGGTGTGAGGGTAAAATGTTCCACCCAAAAGAAACAGCTGGGATGTTGTCCAATCTGATTTACCCTATCTCAAATCCACATTCTGAATTGTGTTCTACATAAAGAACCTTTTAGAAAAGCCTCAAGTGAACCCTAGCTGCTAGGGAGATGTCACGGGGCTCAGCATCTTTCAGCACAAGTCTGTGCAGAAAATAAATATGGTGTATGTTGTTACTCTCAAAAACATTCCTCCCCTCAAATATAATTGGAGTACAAATGTTTAACAAAATAGACAAATCAAGCAGAACCCACAGAAGCACCTAAAATAAAGCTCATGCATACTGCACTGTTGTTGTGTTTCTTCTCTACAGGAGCAGGAGGAAGCACAAACTGTGTCCGTAGGGTCCTGCAAGCCACTGATAAAACAGGCTGCAGACTCAGAGGGTGCCCCCAAATCCCCTCTTCTTGCTTTCCAAGACCTTCCTTGGGGAAATGATGGGTGTGTGGTTATCTTGCAAGATCTAGTACTAGCTTGCCTGGTTTTGGCTTCGATTCTCTGGTTTTTCATTGGTTTTGTTGGGCTTACCACATTGGCCTGGTCCTGCAGGGTTTATCTTGTTTGGCATTGGTTTGGTTTGCCATGGGAAGGTTTTAGCCAGTAGTTGCTCTTGTGTGACTGGATTTTAGTTTTAGTTGTTTTGCCATGATGAAAACATAGATCTGCCCCAATAAGAAACAATGGAGACAAGAAGGATTGGCTTTGGGCACCTCTTTCATTCCATTTGATTGAAACTTGGTGAGTATTTAGAGGACAGGTTGTTCTAGGTTCCCTGCATATTTGGTTGCAAAACAGCCACTCCAGCATCCTGGAAAGAGACCTCCATAAGGAATATTGAACTTGAAAAATGTTGAAATGAAAAAAGCACCCAAATTAGAATCCTGAAATCATGTATAGGGGGAGAAATACTCCAGAATGCTGATATGCAACCCATTCCTGAAATCCAAAAAATACAAACTATTTTCAAACTAGAGCCTGCAACTCTGCATAAAAATTACAATGTGAATGTTGCCCATTACACACACATTACCTTCTAAAGAACTTGCCTTTCCAGAGTTGCATTGGCAGATACAAGCTAATTAGGCAATGATGTTTCATAAAAGTATGAACTGGTTACCATGTGGCAGCTTTGCAGGCTACTTCAATGAAAAGGACACCTACTACAGGTACAAGAAATGAATGAACATAATGCCTACTAGGCAAGGAGGTGCTACAATACTAACATGCCCTTTTTATGCAATCTCTCAGCCACCTGGTGATAGCAGAGAGGAAAAACTCCCGCCCACATGGAAGTGTCCAAATGAAACAAAAAGGGTTTCCACCTATCAAGATTCTTTAGGTCTTTAAATATAGAAGCTGATCTCTTCTCATGGCAAAGGTGGACTCCTGTTTTTGCCTGAGATATGCATGATTTGGATGGAAGGAAGGATTAAGAATCAAACTTTAGGGAAGGGTGGGTTTTGTTCTGAATCCTATCCTCCTAAACAATGCACAATTTCTTATTTATTGAGACAGCATTAGGTTCCACCATCCTACCAGTGTCTTGAATCTCTACTAGGAAAAAAAACCTATTTTAAACGTTAACTCTCTTAAGGGGGCATGCTGCCAGTTACTCAATGGGTGTTCTGGTCAGAGCTGACCACATCAAATTACTAAGTGGAGAATCTGAGTATGAGAAGGATTGGGTAGCAATGTCGCTGTATGTAACCTACTAATGCGGTAGGTTTGAGATCTGCCTTTCCTGTGACCAAGAATGTCAGAAAACAATAAGTTTCTTCATCTGTCAGTATTCAAGCCCTTATCAAGGCCACTCTGAAGAATCTCTAAGAGGAGAATGGATGTCTGTAACCACTGGATCAATCCCCTGGTTGTCCCACTGAGGAGGAAAAGTCTGATAATGATGGATACTCTGTTGGTGCCTTGACTATGCAAAGATAATTAAGTGATCCGGCATTGTCAGTGTAACCTAATTCCCATAAATGCTGTCACTGGACTTCTCGTCTGCAAGTTATAACAGGTCTGGTTGAAGATGCTCTTCAGTCCCTAAGTTGTCTTGTTTGGCTGGGTTGACAACTTACAGTAGATGAAATGCATCTTGCTAGGCCAGAGTAGGGCAATCAGGATAGCCACACACAGTGTCATGTTATGAACCTGGAGATCAGGTAAGAATGGAGAAAAGGCCTGATGAGGATTGTCTGGACAGTTCAGACCCAAGGCAGAATGAATGCTTTGGCTATAGCCTCTGGACATGTTGCCCTTCAGATATGAAGGCCACGCAAAGAGCTAGGAGAATCAATAAATCTCTATTGCTGTGAACAAGCCCTACCAGATTACCTTGAACCTCTTGCAGATGTGTGGGAAGATCTCCAAATGCAATGTCATTCTGTCTGGCTCAAGGCTCTTCTGCTGCACCAGTTTGCTGTCATGTTTGACTCTCTTGTAATGTGTTTTGACAGTTCACCAAGATCAACATCCAACAGACTTCCTTGTGGAGGTTTCTTCACCTTGTGGCACCTCTCCTGTTTATATAAGCTTTCAGACATACATTAACTGTGCGGACCACCACATAGCTGCCTACGGTTTGATCTTGAAAGGTATTCAGTACCAGCCACTTTATGCTCCCCATGCAGTCAACTGTGGAACAGTTTCTTTGAGCCACTTTGTGCTGGAGTTGAACTCTTCAACCTGCTAGCCTGGCATCTGTCTTGATTAGCAGATAAACTGATTCCTGAACAAGTGTCCCTGAGCCTATGTGACAGATGGTCAGCTACCACTGTAATTCTTTGTGCTTCTCTGCTGGAAAAGGTATGTGCTGGCAACACCAAAGTCCTCCTTTTGAAAGAGCAATAGCAATCTGTCTTTCTATAATAAGAAATTTCTGTTGAGTGCTCACATCCAGGCATGCAGTATTCAGGCTTTGAAGATGCTCCTGGCTCTGTTGCCAATGAACCCATGGTCCTCAAGACAGGCAAAGCTGCATCCCTTGTGAGAAGTGGTGTGAACTGATGAGGACGTAATCCAGGGAAACTCGCAAGCCCCAGAAATGCTGGCATGCCACTCGTGTCACCAGCACTTTTGGTGCTAACAAAATGAGAGTCCTCAGTGGCTCACTATATATCCAGCATAAAAAAGTCATTTTCTGTCTGCTGAACATGCCTTTATGAGGTATGTGGAAGGCAGTAAGTCCTTGTATATGATTACAAACATTACAGAATTAAGGACCTCTGTCCCTAAGTGTTGTTTTTCATCCTGTAATTGAACCACTTCAGCTACAGGATAGTCTGCATTTTTATTCTCTTTTGAAGATGGTAAAATGATTGAATTAATCTTCTTAATCTGGGTTGGAAGAAAGAGCTTAGTCACTATAAGAGAAGCTGGTGTTTGACAGGACATGTAGACTTGCATGACACCACGTGCCAATTTCCACAGGTGCCAACGGGGGGAGGGGGAATAATTTTTGCCACTCCTCCCTCTCCTGCAGATCCTCACCTCTCCTTGAGTGAGCAGCACTTTTGGTAGCAGGAGGAGGTGATAATGTTTTATGAACAGAAATCCACTGGAGGATTCAATCCCTAGTACTTGGAGTGTGAACAAGACTGTTGCTGGGGAGTTTTCTAATTGCAGGGTATACCCATAAGGGCAACTCCACAGTAGCTGAAGGTTGAAAGTTGACCTCTCTCATGATCTAGCAAAATGTTAAAGATGACTCCCTATCTTGATGGTACAGACAGTTTCCATGACAGCAAGGCTGTGTGTGGCTTCTTGTCTCCTCAGAATTTGGATTGGATATTCCTACGCACTGCTGTAGGTTCAGGGGGTTGCCATTTAACTTCGCAGTTCCTGAAGTTCCCAGGTTGACTGGAAGAGTCAGTAACACAAAAGGATCAAAGCTATTTGGGATTTCCATTCTTCTTTCCTAAGCGTAGGAGCAGCTGGGCAAGCTTGTTCCTGTCTTTTGTTTCTCCATTATAGCATTTGAGGAGTATCCATACAAACTGGACTTCCTATTGATCTTTTTCACTGCTGAAGTAGCAAATACTGTGAATCTTTCCTGCCATGCAGGAAGGGGCAGGAGGAGGTAAAGTGTACAAAGCTGCGAGGCATACTATTGGGACCAGGTAGGGTTTTGCCCCCCTGAGGCCTCCTGCCACAGACTTCTGTTCCTACCCTAACCCTAACAATGGCTTCATCTAGACAATGCAGAAATCATGGGGATACTCTTCTTTTCATGTGACACATGAAGTTCATTTAGATGACTCACTGTATGCTTTTACCATCCCCAGATTCCACCTCAATGACTCTGTGGTGATTTCCCCAACTTTTTAGCTTGTGGCGACTAGAACATTTCAGCTGACCAGAGTTTTTATTCCAAGCCATTTGAAAGAATGTCTGGCTAACTATCTGTCTTTGGTTTTCTCCCCAAGTGCTGACTTCCTCAGCTTCCTTCAGCAAGTTTGTAGTGAGTTACGAGGCAAGTCCTCCATAGCTCCAGAGAATTAAAAAAAAAAACCTTTTACCAAGCAATAAAGATTAATGTTTGAAATGATCAACACTCACTGCAAGCACTCTTGCCAGACATCAGATCACCAGTCGAAACATGTGAGTGTATCATCTAACCTTAGTTACAGATGTAAGGAAAGGCAAGAAGAGGAGCACTTTTTCTTTTAAATGTGATGTTATCGTCACAAAATCACAAGCTTTGCTTACTACTAACCAGGCTGGCTTGGGAGGTGAAAGGAGGACCTCTTGGTGACATCTGCAGTATGATCCTGCCTTACTGAAGGAAAGTGCTTTTCCAGGTAATCAAGAATCCTACCTCCTGGAGCCACTTGCAAACTTGTGTATAATGTTTCCACAGGACACGGCGATGGAAGGCATCGATGCACCATCACATCAGTGCTGGAAAATTGATTAAGCCTCCCTCGGCCAAACGCTTTGTAGCCTTTGGGGGTTAAAAGGCTATTTTGGAACAAAAGAAACCTGAGATTCTCCAGATGCTGGATTCCAGCTTTGGTGCCCAACTGCATGCTTCCAGTGCCATCACATTATACACAGCCTTGTGCAATGGAAGAACTATTGCCCTGATACCTTAAACACCCATTCAGGAATCTCCCAACTAGGGAAACTCATGAAGGAAAATCCAACTTAGAAACTTCAAGGGATTAAAGTGGACAAAACTAAATTAGGCTGATTAAAGCGCACCACCTTCTATCACTCCTGCTAGCCAACTAATAGCCGAAGATAAAGAACAGCCCACTCCCCCAGGGGGTTACTCACTTGCAGGACTTGTGGGAGCATGGCTTGAACACAGCAGAAATTGGATGAGCATAGCAGATAGGGCATAGGTCCTCCTCACTGGTGGGCTGCAGAAAGAACAGAACTCAACACATTAGCAGCTGCCAACATCAGCCTACATCAAGTTTAAGTGCATGGTGACTCACAATGGAAATGCTCTTAGAAAAGAGCAACAGGCCTTTATAGTCAATAGAACAAAGTTTTGCAATATGATTCTCAAGGCTGGAGCTGTGAGTGGATTTGTACTTTCCATCTTAGGGCTCATACCAAAATAACATTGCTAAAGATCAAACTAAACTTTATTGCCTTCCCCTATCCAGAAGCTCTGGTACCAGAGATGGGTCTCTGTAGGTGGAGAATGGATCCCCCTATTCTAAGGTACAAGAAAAGCGGAGCTGCTTCTCCTGAGATGACTGGGCAAGATATTCTCTTGGTGACTGAGAGGACACAGTATCTTCTACATCAGCTTCTGCTCTACTCTGACGGGTGGAAGAGAGGAAGTGGCCTTAGATGCAGATCTGCTGCACTGAACAGGCTCAGTTGCCCACACATGAAGCAGTGATAGGCCTTCTTTCTCCATTTTGGTTCAAATCTTTACGGGAAGAATAAGAACATAAGAACATAAGAACAAGCCAGCTGGATCAGACCAAAGTCCATCTAGTCCAGCATTCTGCTACTCGCAGTGGCCTACCAGGTGCCTTTGGGAGCTCACATGTAGGATGTGAACGCAATGGCCTTCTGCGGCTGTTGCTCCCGATCACCTGGTCTGTTAAGGCATTTGCAATGGTCAAATTAATCTCCCACTGCTATGGAAAAGGAAGAAGGTCTGATGTGCAGGGATGCAATCCTAGACATTCCCTTACCATGTAAAGTGGATGGAAGAAAAAGATTCTGCATAATTCTATTTCTTTTTTTAAAAAAAAACCAAGGTTCATTGACCAGAAATTCCATTTACCAGGAATTTCTCTTCTGTCTGTGGTTTAGAAGAGCTGATTTGAAATACAGAAGCAGATTGTATCATAAATGAAAGGGGGGGGGGGCTGTTTGTGCCCAAGAGGAAAAGCAATCCCAGTGAGCATGTAGTCCTGCAGTCATTGGTGGAAGCCTCAAATATGACAAAAAGGAATTACAAGATACAAGTTAAAAACCTCAAGTCTTATGAATCACTCCCTTGGTGCAGGGACATCAGCTCTGTCTGTACAGAAGACTGAAGTCGGGAGAATATGTACACTTGAGTATTCACAGAGGGCGGCCTTTCACTGTAATGCTGGTAAAATTTGTAAGGGTCAAAAAGCTTTTGGGCTCCAATGGTCAACGTATGCTTGCTCAGGCCTCATTGGCTTTACTAACTCCACACACTGAAAGTGCAATAGACCCAGCCTTCATAGTAAGGTTCACTTTCTGCCTCCAGATCGGCCTCGGCTCTGTGGATCTCCCCAAGTGCAGGGACAGAGCTTTCACATCAGTCCCCTGCCTCCTCTCTCCTTCTGCAGCGGCCATCATGCAGGTCCTGCGCTGCAACTGGAAAGGGAGCAGCTGCATTAATAATTCAGATCCAGTCCCAGCAGAGATCATGTTCCTTGATGGATCACTGCTCCTTTTCAGAGGTCATTCAGACACAATCGCACTTGCTGGGGCACTTCAGCTCCCAGAATCTCTCTGGGCAGCCACTATTCTTCTTTTTTGCCCATTGTTCCAGGATACTTTCTACACCACATCCACCATCCCAACATTATGCATCAAAGACACACAATTCTAGGTTTTCAATTGATGCATCTTTATCAGACCTGTCTTTTGTTTATTTTGCCTTGTTGGTTCTGTGACCAAGATTCAAATCCTAAGATTTAAGGATTGTTTGTTTCACAGAATCTTGAACGTTTTAAGCAAGCTCTGAGGAAGAATGAGTTTGAAAAGGGGGATAATGTGGATTGTAGGGGAACAGTCAAAGATTTAACACGATATGGGATCTAATTTCACCAAATGCGATGGAATACTGCACCTTTAGGATATCTGTCTGCTCTTCAGTTGTTTGTCAGCCACTGAACGAGAAGGACTGGATGTGGCAACCCTCATTTCTTCCAAGGCTCAGGCTTAGACCAACTGCATGGAGACCCACTACAATGAAGCCTTGATACATAGCCATCTGAGACCATATTATGCTTAACTATGTTACGCTGGAATGGGTCCAGTAGAGGGTTACCAAAATGGTAAAAGGTCTGAACTCCATGCCCTACGAGGAGCGGCTTAGGGAGCTAGGTATGTTTAGTCAGGAGAAGAGAAGGTTAAAGAGTGACTTGATAGTCATATCTGAGGGGATGTCATGTTGAAGAGGGAGCAAGCTTGTTTTCTGCTGCTCCAGAGACTAAGACAAGGAGTAACGGATTCAAGGTACAGGAAAAGAGATTCCACCTAAACATTAGGAAGAACTTCCTGATGGTAAGGGATGTTTGACAGTGGAAGATACTGCCTCAGAGGGTGGCAGAGTCTCCTTTGGAAGTTTTAAACTGAGGCCAGAGTGCCATCTGTCAGGAGTGCTTTGATTGTGTCTTCCTGAATGACAGGGGGTTGGACTTGGGGGGGGGCGTCTCTTCCAACTTTATGATTCTTTGATTAAACCAGGTTTAGCTATCCAGAAAACAGAGATCCTCAGCACTGGGAGGCAACCCACTTGGTAGCTACACAGCACTAGTAGATCCCACGGCAAGAACCTTCATGCTATTGCAGTTATAATGTACCAAGAATAAGAGACTTGGGGCACTCACCAAGGTAGAAGCTGCAGCCTGCTTGGACTCTTCACTCAGATGACCCAGCATTTGTTCCACCTTGGCTAGCTCTTCCTGGCTAATGTAGTCAGTGTCTATGAAGAAAAACAAAGAACAACAACAAATGGAGGTGCATGTGTGTATAGATTCTGTTATTACAGCACAGAGTGGGAAAGAGGAGGGGAGCATCGATGACATATTCCTTTCCTCAGTCCCTTCTCATTTATGGAATTAAATTGAAACTGCAATAATGAGGATTGGCCACATGATGGCATAGCCTATCATTAACCCCATGAAGTGCAAACAGAAATCACCAGATTGAGTTCAACATCACCAATGTGTTGTGTGAAGTAATGACATATGAGGCAGAAAGGCAGGTGTAGTTTTCTTTTAAGCCAGCAGAGTCCAGTCTATGTGCTGGAATATCTTTTGAGAGTACAGAGCAGCCACAGCTTCTTGCCTTACACAAACTAGATGCTAGGGCACCTTCCAAGGATCCACCGGAATACCTGCCCCATCTCCCAGTTAGAGTTCCCAATCTCAAAGTGGAGCCTGGAGTTCTCTCAGAATTAGAACGGATCTCTAGACAGAGATCAGTTCTCCTGAAGAAAAATGGAGCCTTAAGAGGATGGATTCTATGGCATCACATCCCTGCTGAGGTACCTCCGCTTCCCAAATCTGAAAGCATTTTCCAAGCTGGAATTGGTAACTATGCTGCCAGCGGGTGAAGTTTTTGGCAGACCCAGAGGAAGCAGTCAATTTTTGTCATGTTAGTTCAGAGCTGGATGGATGCGGGTATGGGATATGGATCTAATAGATAAAGGTAACCAATGACATCGGAGATGGAGATTTGCATGGGAAAAGTGTCACTATTAGAAAGGAGCCTGTAGTAGGTTCAACTTAATTGAGCATATCTGTACATTTGGGATCATCCTTTATCTTCGGTTTTCAACCAGTTTTCAAAAAACTGGGTCCACAGGAAGTTAGATGAAGGTTAAGGACTGTAACTTCTTGTTACCACAATGAATTCTGCACATACTCCAAGGAACTAGCTTCAGCATAGGTAACAGGTTTTTGTTGTGGTGTTTGTTGTTAGGGGGGAAGGGCAAGGAGATTGTAAGCCCCTTTGAGTCTCCTTCAGGAGAGAAAGGGGGGGATATAAATCCAAACTCTTCTTCCTCTTCCTCTTCTTCTTCTGCTTCTTCTTTTTCCAGGTTTACCTCAATTAGTTCAACTGTATTGCTTTTCATTTGAATTGATCTGCATGTTGTTGCTGCTGTGTTCTTGATCCTGTATTTTGTTATACCTTTTTCCACCCCTTTTTTTCTCTCTTTCACAATGAACCTTTTTATAAAGACATTTTTTGTTTTGGCTTCACTTATTTCTATGGGATATTTTCTTTTAATCTCTTCCTCATGTGGAACACTGCACGGGTACCATCAGGCTGGTGTTATTTTGTTATAGGTCTATTGGTTCAGCCCTGCAATGGCTGCACTTATTTCTCCAGGGTCGGGGACATATCAATTAGCAAGAGCAGTTCCGCCCACCACTTGGAAAGTGGTGTGCCACAAGGGGCTATTCTCTTGCCAGTATTATTCTGCATCTTTATGGGGCCACCTCACCAGGTTAATCTGAAGGTTTGGACTGGGTTGTCATCAGTATGCTAATAACACCCAGTAATATCTGCTGATGGGAGGTCGGCTGGAAGCTGCCCCAGAAGTTCTGGTCAGTTGTTTGGATAGATGTAATAGAGCTGATTGAATTCATCGAAGACAGACGTTCTATGGTTGGATTGGCATGGGTCAGGTGGAGAGTGCCAACTACTGATCCTGGATGGTGTCCAGCTGTAACCCGTGTCTACCGTTAAGCATATGGGTGTGCTCCTAGATACCTCCTTAACCATGGAGACCCAGGTAGCACACACAGCTTGTTCAGCATTTTTCCATTTGTGCCAGGCAAAGAACCCTACCTTTCCCAACCCCATCTGGCCAAAGTAATCCATGAAACAGTCACCTCCAGTTAGACTTCTGCAACTCACATAGGGCTACTCTTGGGCCAGCTCCAGAAGCTTCAGTTGGTCCAAAATGCAGCAGTGAGGGTCCTGACAGGGACCCATGGCTGACGCACATTCAACCAGTGATCCACCAGCGGCATTGGCTCCAGGTGAGGCACTGGATCAGGTTTAAGGTGCTTGTACTTAACACAGAAAGCTCCAAACAATCTGGGGTCCATGTACCTAAGGGACTATCTCTCCTGGTATGTTTCCCAAAGAGCAGGGAATAATAATCTGCTGGTGGCCCCTGGCCCCAGAGAAGCTAGGTTAGATTTGTAGGCCCTGGCCTTGTGGAATGCTCTGTCCAATGAGACCAGGGTCCTGCAGGATCTTATGCAATTCCACAGGGCCTGCAAGACGGAGCTGTTCCACCAGGTCTATGGCTGAGGTGGCCATATTACCATCCGGCCTCCCCATCCCCTCCCACTTCCCCTGTTCTCTTTTTCCTTTCAGATAATTAGAATTTGTGTCACCCTATAGGTTTGATACATGGTGCCTCTTGGATTGAATTAGTGGGAAATTATTGAGATTAATTAAATATATTTAATATCTGTACATGATTTTATGTTTTTGACAGATGTTTATATTTATGTTGTAAGTCACCCTGAGCCAAGAAGGGGAGAGGCGACCTATTAAAGCCAATAAAATAAAATAAAATAAAATAGTACTATGCTGGAAGAGGGTCTTCTCACCAGGACAGTCCAAAAGTTCTCAGGAGGAAGGGTACCAGGGGACTTTCCAGGGAACCCTTGATCTAAGGGAGTTTTCCCAGCAAGAAAAGGCACCACCAGTCCCTAAATCCCCTTCCATCAGGAAACAGGAGACTGTCCCAGTGGCCCTTACAGCATTTTCCAATAGGACAAATGCTTCAGGGAGTGCCATGAGAATCCTCCTGCCCTCCTTTTAGTTCCCTTAGTGTAGGTGAGGCTAAAAAGATGGCAAAATAATCTCTGCTCTGCTTCCAGCAGCATTTTTTTGACTGGGAAATGGACACTGATGGAGGTGCCTCAGGGTAATCTCCCACTTCCCAAGAGGAGGCATCACCGTCTGATTGAGCGCATGAACATACGGGAAGCTGGTTTATGCTAAATCAGACGATCGGCTCATCGTGTTCTGTACGATCTGATCAGACTGGCAGTGGCGGGCACTTTTAACTAGAGAGGACACTGATGGAAACTGGGACCTTCTGCATGCAAAGCAGAGGATCTTCCACTGAGTCAAAGCCCCTCCCCCAAAGGATTGAGCTCATTTGCCCTAGGGAGGGGGGATATGATTGAAGTCTATAAAATTATGCATGGGGTAGAAAATGTTGACAGAGAAATTTTTCTCTCTTTCTCACAATACTAGAACCAGGAAGTATTCATTGAAAATGCTGGGGGGAAGAATTAGGACTAATAAAAGGAAACACTTCTTCACGCAACGTGTGATTGGTGTTTGGAATATGCTGCCACAGGAGGTGGTGAAGGCCACTAACCTGGATAGCTTTAAAAGGGGCTTGGATAGATTTATGGAGGAGAAGTCGATTTATGGCTACCAATCTTGATCCTCTTTGATCTGAGATTTCAAATGCCTTAACAGACCAGGTGCTCGGGAGCAACAGCTGCAGAAGGCCATTGCTTTCACATACTGCATGTGAGCTCCCAATGGCACCTGGTGGGCCACTGCGAGTAGCAGAGAGCTGGACTAGATGGACTCTGGTCTGATCCAGCTGGCTTGTTCTTATGTTCTTATGGAGCCCCTCCCATCAGGGAATGAAGCATTCCTTTAGCCCAGTAGGAATTAACAGATGTCAAAGGACACAGATGTGGAGACATAATGTAAATGTGGAAAGAGAAAGAGCCACGGGAAACTCAGTGTACTACTGACAAAGGCACTATACCACAACTAATGAATAAACCAATACTAATACTTGTTATGCCAGTGACTGAGCAGAGGGCTCCGAGCACACCAAGTCTTAGTTGGGTCCAACCTCATCAAATGATGTACATGTACAAGCAGCTTGCATTTTTCAGTGAAGAGGGTGAGAGAAAGAGCACTCTCTGATGGGTGGGGCATCATGAGTCCAGGATGGGAATATGAGCACTCTGCGGCAAGTAGTGGTATGCACCCATCAGAAAGGGTGAGGGCAGAGGTCTAATTGCAGAGGACCCACAGGAGACCTCAGCAAGGCTCCTTCTGGGGAACAATTAACAGTTCCTCTTTAGGTATAACTTACAATGCATGACAAAAAAACAGAGGCAAATCTGCCTGTGGCGTTCTCTGCAGCCTGCTGTCTTGTTTGTAGCACATGTTTCCCTGCTGTCAGCAAGAAGAGGGATTCTGCTGCTGCCAGGAAGGAAAGCCCCACTTGCACTGACTTTAGCAAGCAGGAAAGGGCAGCAGACATAAACCCCTGTGGACTTCCACACAGCACCAACCACCCAAGGAACTTTGCAGCCACCCAATGAGCCTGCAGGTTTCTCTTATTTGAAGTAAACCGAAAGCTCTTGGAACACACAGGAAGCTGCTGAAGAAGAGATAACTGAAGGGGGGGGGAAGCATTCTGTATTGATATTTCAATTGTTTTAATTGACTCGGGGATCATCAACAGCCTTTCAGAGTACAGCTTCTAAATTTGAAGTGCTCAGCAAATGTACAACTATCTGAACCACAGAGGAGAAACTATGAAAGCTCTCTCCAATTTCTCTGGGACAGAGCATTCCTCGGATCAGAACAAACTCACCAGGGAGTCATCAAAAGGAGGATGCCGAGATCACCCCAACATAAGATGTGGTTTGTTATATGGGCTAAATGGCTGTTTTCAGATGCCTCTGTTCTGTAAACACCGTGCAAGTTTATTTGCTTGCCTGCATTCAGCTGGAAAATAAAAACTTCCAACTCCCCAGGCCTCAATCACTCCAGCCAGTCTGTTTGCATCTGGAATGGAAATTGACAAGGCAACCACAGCTCAGCTCAGATGAAGCTTCGGTGCCCACTGCAGGGATTCCTCTCTCCCCGTAATTTATGCTTCAGCAGCTTTCCCTCCTTCCATTATTTAATGCTGTTTTATCAACAGCTCAAGATTTCCATGGAACTAGCAGCTTCTAGAGGATGGGTAAATAAAGCCTGCTCTGTTCCTCAAGGAACAGAGTTTCCTCCATCTCAGCCCTCCAATTGCTTCTTCTCTGCATCTCTGCGAATTCCAAGGGCACAGTGCACAGTGAAGGACAAGGGCTCGCTTCTCTCCCTCTCTGTGTTTCTATTTAGGGATGGCAAATAACGCTTCTTTCCAGCAGTGCCCTGCTATGAGGAGCAATGCTTCTGCACAAAGAGAAGCACTCTTTTTCTGCTCTATCTGTCTCTCTTTCTATCAAACATACGGCTGGTGAAATAGTATTCAAGGTGGCTTGTGTTTAAAAATGTAATAGGCTGAGATGAGAATTCAGCATTACCAATCACAGTGAAATACACAGGATCGTTCAAAACACAGCCAGCAAATAACCACACAAAAGGAATAAAAGAAAATCATCTTTTGCCTTTTAAAAAATTCCTCTTTATCATCAGTGGAGGCCCAAAGCAGTTTACATTGTTTTCCTCTCCTCCCTTTTAGCCTCACAAGCCACTGCAGCTTAATTTAAAGCCTCTCTTCTTGGGCCATCCTCCAAATTTCCACCATTTTCAGAAGCTTTTCAACATCAACCTTAGTTATATATAAAAGGCGTAATCTGAGGGAAGGGGGAGGCATATCAGGCTCAGGTTTCTTAGAAATGGGCACCACAAAACAAGAGCTACAGATCTTTCCCACATAAGTGGGTTTTAGTGATCAGACATGATGACGTGTCATGATCTGGTCTTGCTCCGGCTGAATCCTGTCATGTCTCCTGACCAGAAGGTGGGATCCCCTGTCTGGGTCTGCCTGCTCTCTGTCTTGCTTGCTTTGAAGTTTCGTTTCCGGTGTGAGCTAATCTGCTCATTAGACATCTGCTGGTTTCTACACTTCAAAGCCTTGGGGAGCGTGGGCTGTTTTGCTTCAATGGAGGCAGCACCCTCACTTTCCCATGAGATTGAGAGGCACTGGTAGGTGCTGCTAAGCTACATGGGCGGGGGAGAATGGAGTGAGGGTATAATGGAAGCTGATTTGGTGCCTTGTTTTCAATAAAGGAAATCATTTGAACATGAAGTCTTGTTACGGAACAGTCCAGGAGCATGGCATGGCCTTGGATAGTTTTAATACACCGTTTTGTATTTTGGCTTGTATTTTAGTCTATAGAATTTATTTGTGTGTTTGTATTTGTTGGCAGCTATCTCTCAAATTATTCTGATCTGTATAGCTCAGTCTAGCTTGATTTCATCAGATGTCAGAAGTTAAGCAGGGTTGACCCAGGCAAGTATTTGGATGATGGGAGACCTCCAAGAAATACCAGTGTTGTGACATTAAAAAAAAAGGCAAAGTTTCCCCTTTAGTTATACTCATTTACCGACCAAGAAATGGATGGATGGATGAATTGACCATGAGCCAGCTGCCAGGATATCTGACCCACAGGGAGCTCGAACACCTGACCGTGTGAGTGGCAGTGCAAGCACTTAACCACTATGCCACACGGTTGTGACATAGCCAATGACAAATCAGCTCTGAACATCTTTTGCCTTCAGAATCCCACCAAAGGTTGCAATATGTCAGATGTGACTTTATTTTTTTTTTAAATCTCCCAAGGTCCCACAAAAGGCTTTGTAACAAAGTAAAAAAAAGTTTAAAAAAATGCAAACTGTTGACATACTGAAAACCAATGCAGTAAGGAGGATGGCTCACTCCCATGCCACAGTGAGTGGACAATTTCCATCCCCTGGTCATATGTTTCAGGCCCCAAAGTGAGAAACTACCAGTGTCAATTACTGCACCCTTGCATTAGAGGACAGCAGACATTAACAGTGGCAATGCAAGCAACTAATATCCCTGACACTTCTGATTGGTCCTTCAGACCCTCACAGGCTGGTCCGAGTTACCTTATCCCTATAGGAAGGCAGCAAGGGAAGGAAGGCCAGGCCCTGGCAAAGGAAAGAGGAAGCTTGCCCTTGAGACAGAGGGAAGGAAGCAGCTTCACCAACTGATCTGCCTCTCCAGTGTTGCTGCTTGCTGCAGGAGACCCTGATGCCAGCAACATGGCTGATGACCACCCGCCCTTCTACCTCTGATATCCTTGGCAATCGCCTAGGTGTGCCTAGCAGATAGGCCAGCCCTGAACTGGCAGATTTTTACTCATTCCCTCCCAGTATCAGGTGTTAAAATCTTCATCAGTAAAAAGAAGAGTTTGGATTTATGTCCCCCCCCCCTTTCTCTCTTCTAAGGAGACTCAAAAGGGCTTACAAGCTCCTTTCCCTTCCTCTCCCCGCAACAGACACTTTGTGAGTAGGTGGGACTGAGAGAGTTCCAAAGAACTGTGACTAACCCAAGATCACTCAACAGGAAGGTATAGGTGTTGGGAAATAAATCCATGTGGAAGAGTGGGGAATCAAACCCAGTTCTACAGATTAGAATCCATGTACCATTAACCATTATACCACACTGGCTCTCATACAAAGACATAACTTCATCTTATCTTGTTTTATCGTATTTTTTTTAAAAAAATCCTTATTTCTAATGCTTGGCTCATTCTGTGCTCCTTGTAGATCTGGTCTTCTGTTTGGGGTGCGGTGTGGAAAGAGGGAGAAGTAGGCAGTCTCCCCCATGATTATGAGGAGGAGGAGGAGGAGGAGGAGGAGTTTGGATTTATACCCCACCTTTCTCTCCTGTAAGGAGACTCAAGGTGGCTTACAAGCTCCTTTCCCTCCCTCTCCCTACAACAGACACCTTAACCACTACATCATGCTGGCTCTCAAAAGGCATGTTTTGGAGCTAAATTCTCAAGTACAAAGGAAACTTTGAACAGCAAAAAGAGATGGCCAAAAATAAAAGACCAAGATGCCCATGAAACCGTATTCAAAGTTTTTACACAGCAACCACCTTGCTGCCTTTTCTACAGATGGCACTAGCAGTGGCCAAACTGGCAAGAGACGGCACAGCCATGTGAGGCAAAGCAGCCTTGCATATTTAAGCATGACAAATCAGGAGATACTCACAGCTTTGCAGAGAGAAGTGTTTCTTGTCAGCAGAAGAAGATGCCGTTCCCAGTACTAAAGGCTCCGTGTGACCCAGCAAGTACTGAATAGAACAGAGCTGGAAACAGGGATCTGCCAACAGCACAGCTGTCGCCCGCTCAGCCCTGGAAAGACAAACAGTCAAACTCTTACTTAAAGGCCTTGCCTTGGAATGGCAGCACATGCCATAGCTCTCAGCAAACCCTGTACAACATAGTAACATTGAACCATGGAGGGCAAAGAGAAAGGACTACCTTCCAGCCTTTAAGAGGATATTGTTAGCCCAAAGAATTGTCACACAGGTTAGAACTGGACTCAGGCCTACTGCCCGGGAAGCCACGGCTCCCTCCAGTTGGAGCAGCTACAAAAGCAGAGGCACCATGGTAGTGGAAGGAGGGAAGAGAAGAGATAAGGGGCCCCTTGATGTGACCCATTAGCTGCCTGTTGAAGAACAAGGGTTTGACCCTTTCAGGAAACCTGCAACTTCCTTCCCAGTGGGTTTTCTTCCTGGGTACAACTGATTTTCTCAAAGGTTGAGCACACCTGAAAGTTCTATTATTCTGACATATTTTAGTATGTAACTAGAGAAGGCTTAAGTCCTGCAGAAGCAGCTTACACAAAGACATGAACTACAGCTAAATTAGTAACAAACATTCTAACAGCTGAACCACCAAGACTCAGAGGGGGAACAGCTGAGAAAAAGATATAACATTCTGACAAATAAACCAGGTCTAGACACAGAGGATACTTCATTCCAAAATGTGATTCAAGAGCAAGAGACAGCTGCTTAGCAGCCACACTGACTGACATACGGCTTACATCATGCCAGTGAATCCTGGATTGTATCCTGTGAAAGCAATGTTGATGTACAAATAGCAGAAGCTCCACACTTGCCAGTAAAGTTAGGGAAATACATCCCCTTTGAATGTTGGTATAATTCAGTGGTTCTCAACCTTCCTAATGCTGCGACCCTTTAATACAGTTCCTCATGTTGTGGTGACCCCCAACCCTAACATTTATCCATTTTACAGATGGAGAACACTGATGAAGAAAGTCTTAGGCAACCCCTGTGAAAAGGTCATTCGACCCCCCAAAGGGGTTGCGACCCACAGGTTGGGAACTACTGGTATAGTTCCACTCACACACCAAAAGTCCATATATCCCCCACCTGCACATGTTGCTTGAAATCATACACACCCTCCCACCTTTAAGAAATTGTATAACCTAGGCTCCGCCCTGCCACTTTCATATCCCTGGAGAGTCTATTCATTTTCTCTACTTATAATCATAACAACAAGGTACAGCCCATCATACCGTGGAAAGTTCTCTCCCCACTTCTCACAGAACCTACTAGAAAGGTTAAAAGAGAGGGGCAAGGATGATGATTCAACTCTTTAAGACATCTCTGTCAGAGGAATAGCAGGTTTTTTTTAGTATGGGCAGGAAGAAAGGGAAGCTCCTCTCCCCACCTAAGGTGAGTTGGAACATGCATTGAATCCTTACATTTTTACTTTCATCAGCTACGCAGAAGCCACATTTCCATCTGTTGTTTAACCTACCAAAATGCTCTTTTTTCCATTGTTATATGAACAAAAGCAAACCATACTTTTTTCATCACAAGCAGGTCTCAATATCACTGCGCAGCAACATGTCCTCATATCTAGCAAGGCAAACAGCTAAAAACAATGAAAATGATGGAGAAGCCAAACTATAAAGAATGACTGGAAATCAAATCAAGCTACACAAGTACAGAGCCTTGCACTGGGTGATTACAACTGCAGTCACCACACAAGGGCTCGGGCTACCCCAAGGGTGTCTGTTCTCATCACATACAGCTGGCACATGTGTTGTGGGGATCTGGATTTTTATGTCTGTCATATCTGTGTATAGGCAGTTTTCTGACTTGGCCCTGCTGATATGAAAGCTGGCATGATCCCTGGGGAGAGACCAGGAGCATGCTGAAGCTGGAATTTCCATTTCAAGGTCCACTGATAGGCAATGGTGCTTTCCCTTCTGCCAACGCAGCTGCCTGTACAGTGCAATGTTAATGGCAACAGCAACAGGACTTCCATGCAGCAGGTGTGTCTGCATTTTCCCTGCACCCATCCCCCCCAATAGCAGTCATCCTCTCTGCCCTGGACCACTGGGGCTTTTAATTATTTTTCATTTGAAATTTCAAATCATTACATCAATAGTATGACATGTTCTACGAATTCCCAGCTTTAATTTTTTAAAATATATAAATCTCTAGCTCCTTTTTATCGTAGATATATGCCTTTCCCCTTATATCCCTGCAAAGGAAAGGGCTGGAAATGTGGGTGGTATGTGGGTGGGAAAATACAAACTTTCCCATCCACAAAACAGCTGTCCCAGCTTTACTGCAACCTTTGTCAAATCTTCATGGCAAAACAAGTTTGAGAAAGACTGGGGAAACCCTGGAAAGTGAACAAATGCACCATGTTGCCATGAGGAAGCAGGAAAAAGAAGTGATTCTCAACAGTATTCAACCTGGGGCAGATAACACACATGGTACTTTTTTTCCACCTAGTTAGAATTGAGGATTCTTCCTCCCAGAGTTTGTATACATCAACACTAGTCAGCAGAAAGAATAATCAGGATTTCGCTCAATCTGTTATTTGTTAATTATTGTTGTTTTCACCAATATATAAAATAAGAACTGTGTACCTCCACAATCTTTTACTCTGCTCATCCCCACTCCCAACTTCAACTGAGCCATCAAGTGTCTCAGTTGTCTACATGCATGTTATTTCATATGGAAGGAACTGTGAGGCCTTTGAATGGGGCAACCTGAAAAATGCCATCATTCCAACACTCACGGTTCATAACACTAAACATTCCAGAAAGACTTCTCTGGGGCACATTGAGCCACACTCTGCTCTCCAAAGTCAGGAGCCTTCCTCCAATTTAAGAGGCTTTTGTGGAGGAAGATTGAAGAAATCTCCTTAAGCTGGAGGAAGGCTTCAAACTTTGCTGAGCAGAGATGTTCAATGTACCCCTCTGTTGCACACTGTCAACATTTTATCACCTGTTATGCTAAAGAAGTATTTTAATGTTGAGTTGATCAAATGGCCTGGCAGTTTGCGCATACCAATTCTACTGGCACAAAGGACAGAGCGAAATGACCAAAGATATATCACTGCAGGTTTTAACACTAGGCTAGTCAGAGTCAGCAAGATACAGGACACACTGGGATGCTCCGGTTCTTGCTGAGCTATACCCCTCAGCCATCTAAAGCAAGGATAGGCAACCTGTGGCATGCCTACTGAACAGTGGCACATTAGATCATTTTGTTTGGCATGCAGGGCCAAATCCTACTCAAGGTAAGCCCCTCATGTACTGGCAGTGCTACTGGAACTCAGCTTGCTGCCAGGGTTCTGGCCAAGTATGACCCTTTTCTCCTCCACTTGCTGAAGCACCAATGTCTTTACAGGTAGATGTTGGGAGTTTTTTGGCAACTGGGTAAAAAAAAAGTTGTCTATTCCTGTTCCAGAGGCAGGCCAGTAAATTCCAGATACTCAGAGGAGAGGTTAGTGCCAGGCAGCAAAGTAGATCTTTGAAGCTATGTATGTCTGCCTACTGGGATGTCAGCAATGCATTATCTAGAAATAAGTGTTTGTGTTCTATCTTATGCTTTACTGCAGACTTGTCAGTAGGGACAAGTACTGTCTGGCACCTCTTTCCTTCAAGGAAGATGAAGGCAAAATTCACTAATGTTCTTCCTTGTAGATGTCAAATTGATCAAATACATTAAGCAGTGCAGGAATCAGTGTGGGGAGGCAGCGGAATAATCTGCCTCAGAACCTACCTGAGCTCTTGTGCACTTCCTACTCATCTAATGAGGGATGTCCCTTCTATACGTAGAACACAATACAATCAAATCAGCTGCTCCAGGAGAGGCCTGAAAGCAAATCTAAAAATATCAACAATATTGATATTGTTGCAATCTGAATGTTTTAAATTGTTGCAGCCATCAGGCAGGCCATCTCTTCCAGGTCCCCACTGTCCCTCTGAGTCCAGCAACACTGTTTTGAGAATGGCATCCTACTTCAGCCTGCACACTGCCAGTCACTCCAGCCTTGGTACAGAACAGAATAAGATGGATGCATCATAACTGTATCCTGAAGACTAGGAAATGCCTTAGAAAGATTGATCACCCTCACCCTCAAAGGAGATTGTAAATGTCACGACGCTTGGGATTGCAGCTGCAGAGAGAATTTCCAGCTAGCTGCTTCAGGAAAGACTTAACGGGTCACCAGTGTTTCTTACAGGGAATCAGAAACCGATCCTATCTGAGGAACTACTGAAACCATATAAACTTATAAATCCAGACAGTTTGCTTATTTTCTAGCATTCAAAAGAGCCTGTTAAAGTACTACTCCAGTACATTAGTTCCCCACTCTGTTGTTATTGTTATTAATCTTATATACCGCCCTCCCCTGAAGGGCTCAGGGCAGTGCACAGCATGAATGGAACAGATAGAGCACCATATAAGCTTAATCAAAACAACCATAAATAAATATAGTCTCTATTCATATTAAAATACTAAACTCCATTAAAATACAGCGATTCAAGTTACAGGATACAGCAGATGGCGTCCAACAGCTAAAACCCTCCTGAGAGGAGAACGATGTTATAAAAAAAAGGGGGGGGGGAGCGATGTTACTTCCCAAGTCCTCTGGAACCAATTCACAACCTGCTTGTCTCACCTTGCAAACAATCAGATGTCCCAGCAACCCAAGTGCTATGAACACCAGATATTTTTGCCCTTGGTTTTGAGGAATTTTACCATTATTCCAGAGATTAGTTGATGTTCTAACAGACCCACTTTGTTTTTCCAGATTTTGTGTTATGTTTGAAAAGCCTGCACAGCTTGAAAAATTATTATGAAGAAAGCCCCACGTAAGAATATTAGCCTAATGCAATCACAACCTACAGACCTCTTCCTGGTGGTCAAAACTAAGTGAAATTAATTGAATAATTCTTCCTGCTTGGTTTGCAACATAACAGAGGCCTCACTAATTGCACCCTTTCAGTCAGCAGGCAGGTGGCTGGACTGTTTCTACACATGGGAAATGAGCACATCAGGGAGAAAAGTAGAAGGTGTGATATCTGAAACTGGACAAACAAAAGAGAATTCATATGAGGAAAATGTGAATAGATATAGAGAAAAGAAGGCAGACAGGAAGAGGAGGGGGAGAAGGAGGTTGATATTTCAGATATTTAAAAGTTATCAGAAAAGTGGTTCACCCTATCTGGGGACTGCAGAACTTTAAATTATTAGGGGATTTGTCTTAACTACAAAGTCAGCTGGCTATCTTTATGAATGCCTAAGACTAGGTCATTTAATGAAAAAAGCTCCAAAAACATCTAATAGAAGGTCACTCCAGGCCCAGAGCAATAATATCAACTCTTTTCAAACTCAGGATGTATCTTTAACAACATCTTGAAATATGGATTCTATTTCTTTTTTAAACCATCTCTTGTGGTGGGTTGCTAAGGGGATTACGGAGCAGCAATCTGTATCAGAATTCAGACCAAAAGCAAAAAGGATATGGTTGGACCAACAAAAGGATCTCACTCCAGATGACTCAAGAAGCTGAATTTGTAACTGAAAAGCATTATATTCAACCCTCTTTCTGCAACAACAATGCACAGCAGCTCTGGAACAGCTAAGCTACTCTTGAATTGTTATTACACACACACACACACACACATCACAGTGTTCCAAAGTGAGACTAAATGCCATGAAGTCTACTTGTCATTTTTGAGAGGTATGTCAGTAAAGTCTCAATATTATGACTGCGAAAATGCAAACCCAAACAATGTTGATCTTGGCAGCTACTTGGCAGCTATTTCAAATGCAAGCTCACATCAGCAAAGTGCTGGTAAAGTATTTCTCAGCAGTACATCAGAAGAACAGTTCAATAAATAGGTAATTGCCAGAAAGACTGTATAGCAAGAATTATTCAAAATGTTATCACAGGCTAGCCATTTCCCAGTATATAAAAACTTGATGCATCACAACCCTAATTCTCTAATTCAAGAAAAAGAACACATACAAGTCAAAACTTAAATGAGTTGCATAAAAGAAATCCAAACCAAATTATTAAAATTAAACACATTAACATACAATTTGCAAGATTCACTACAGTGTAAAAACCTCACTTTTCTATTGGTTAAAAAAAATAAGGGGAGCCGTTTCCATAAAAGTACTATACAGCACAAAGAGTCAACCTTTCCCTTCCCTTTCGTGTGAACATTTATATATATTTATTTAAACGAAGATAGTTCTAACGACTGCAAGTGCACTAATCACTAGATATGAGAAAAACAAGCTAGCCGCAACTAGAACTTGCAGAGTATACCTGAACTATTAAGTGGTAAATCCATGCACTAACAAGAATGGTACAGATGAAGGGCTTTGGTTTCCTAGGAAGGGAACAAGACAAGTTGTTTATTTGCATAATAACTTGTAGAAGTACCCACATTAATTTTGCAATTAATAAAAAACATTACAGTACTTGCTTGGATCTAGTCAATTTACAGTGCACTTGCCTCTCCAGCTTGCAGATTAATAATCTAATTAGAGTGTGAGTGGAGGGGAGGGGAGAATATCAGTTCTAGGACAGTCCCCTTCTGTAGCAGCCTGTAGTCCAGTGAATTGCTTTGCCTCTTTCATTTGGGGGCAGTATTTTTAGAACAGTAATATCAATATAAGTGCATTTTAAAAAGTGAATCCAGCAATCTTACCAGGTCTAATGAGATCTGTGCCTTTAAGGATTACTTGATGGGTGGAGTTAAGGGAACCAGGCCTGGGAAAGTTCTCTGCAGAAAAGTTCCATGGCAGGGAGTAAGTGCCTCCTTGCATGAAAACAGAGAAACACGAGGAGAGCCCACTACAAGCCCACTGCTTGAAGAAAAGGCTTGAGATAAGCTTTCCTTGCACAATGGGTCAGTATGTAATACAACTATAGTTTGGTTTACCCTGACTTTTAAAATTAATCTCCAGAATGGTTAATGTAAAGACTATTAGACAGGGGCATAACTGAGGCCCTGGGCAAAACCTGAGTTGGATGCCCCCCTACCCCATGGGTGGCCACTCTACCACGACCAAATTTTTTTTTGCACCAGAACATTGGTGCCTGCAGGGGGTGCATTTTTAGACATATCAGCACCAAAATTTCAGCATATCATCAGGAGACTGACCTTATGCTTGGTTTGGTTCAAGGAGTCCAAAGTTATGGACTCCCAAAGGGGGTGCCCCATCCCCCATTGTTTCCAATGGGAGCTAATAGGAGATAGGGGCTACAGTTTTGAGGGTCCATAACTTTGGCCCCCCTGAACCAAACTGCACCAAACCTGGAGGGTATCATCAGGGCAGTCTCCTGATGAGACCCTGAAAGTTTTGAGACTGTGCCTTCAGAAATGTGCCACTCCCCAGCCTGCAACCCCCATTGACAGCAATGCAGAAAACACAATGTAGAACAAAGGTTCTTGGGCAAATTTCTAGGATGTTCCTGCAGGGGGTGCATTTTTGGACGTATCGGCACCAAAATTTCAGGGTATCATCTGGAAACTGTCCTGATGGGACCCCCCAAGTTTGGTGCAGTTTGGTTTAGAGGGTCCGAGGTTATGGACCCTCAAAGGGGGTGCCCCATCCCCCATTCTTTGCTAAGGAGATGGGGGCTACCATGATGGTGATAAAGATAATAGCCTGAAAGATACTTTTTTCTCCTCAAACTCTCCTCCCCCCTTTTAACATCCACCATAACAAAGAGTTTGACAGAAATCAAAAGACAGCACACTGTGTTGCATTATTTAGTTTAGTCTTACTAAAAGACATTGAATTACAGGGCTTTTGTTTCTGAATTCTGATACATACCAACATAACTATCTACATGTTTTATATCTGCTCTAATTTGCTAATGTCAAAGTAGAAGTGAAGAGAAAAAGGAATGTAGAGAACTTGAGAAATGGCTCCTTATGAGATCTGGAAATTAAGCATAGCAATAGAAAGGATGTTATTGCCTCCAACCTTAAACCTTCCCTGAGCACACCACTTCCTGGTGTACAACTCCATTGGGGAAAAGTTAAGAACAGTGCCAAGAGAGCCACTCATTAACTTTAAAAGAACGAAAGGCTTAACTGAACAACCGAGGCCTGAAGTGCTGGATATGAAAGGAGCTTCCAATCTGTTTGCCTTGAGGGTTTTTTTAGGAGAGAGGCATCGTGGACTGTAAAATTAGGAATGTGAATTACTCACTAGCTACATAATTATGACTACTCCCACTGTCTTCATGAGCCTCAGTTTCCAAGATATTGGCCTACTAGGCACAAAGTGTCTGGTGCGCAATGGGGTCGAATGTCTGTTGAGCCAGTTTTCTTGTACACACATATTTTCTCGAGTCTCCTATTCATTTTCCATTCTCCCCACAGCAAACACCACCACTTCTAGCACGACTTTTAATTTGCTCTGCTGCCAGAGTGGGCAAATTTGCCAGTGAGCACAGCTTCGTGCCAGGCATCTTCCCTCCGCCCACTGCCAGCCTATCTAGCTCCACCCTTCCCACTCCCTCGGATTGCCATCCATGCCTTCCCCCTTGCCCCTCCTTATATGTTCCCAGTTCCTTCCTGTTTCTCTAAATGCTAATATCAAGATATCAATGACTCAATATAATAACAACAGAGAGTTGGCTTTTGCAAAGGACAACACAAGTATGGTCTCTCTTTGGCTTTACCACACCTCCCCCGGTCTACTTCTGCCCTCCCTAATGATTGGGAAGGCTATTTAAAATGTTATTTCAAACAAGCCTCTGTCTTCTCCTGCACCAGCAGCAGTAGCAGCAGGAAGAGAGAGAGAAAGAGGGAGATAGACTTTGTGGAAGGGAATGGAGGGGGATCTAGCACATGGCTCCCTTTCTTCAGCAGCATGTGGTTCAGGGAATTGCTTTGCCTTTTTTATTGCTGGGGGGAATCACTTTTGGGATAGGCTAGAATACCAACATAACTACAATCACAGGTATATCAATATAACTGCAGTTTAAAGCTGCTTATTTTGAAACCGCAGGTGCAATGAGATCTGTGCCTTTAAGAAGGAGTTAATGGCAGAGTTAAGAGAACCAGGAAAACCAAAGGACCGCTGAGACTTCAGCTAGCTACAAGGCAGGCAGAGAATGGCTCCTCACATGTAAACATAGAAATGCGAGGAGACCACACTACAATTCCACTGCACAGCGAAGAGCCCCGAGGTAAGCGTTCCATGCATAAAGGGTCCACTTACTTGCAGAGTGAACACTACTTCAACAGATCATTAGGTAATAATCCAGAAAACCTGATTTTCTGTGAAACTAATTGTCTTTTATTTATTATATTTGTATAATATAATGATTCATGCTTGGGAGACATCGTGAAGTCATTTTGTGACATCATGAAGTCATTTTGCTAACT
Organism: Sphaerodactylus townsendi; assembly: GCF_021028975.2. Classification (NCBI taxonomy): domain Eukaryota; kingdom Metazoa; phylum Chordata; class Lepidosauria; order Squamata; family Sphaerodactylidae; genus Sphaerodactylus; species Sphaerodactylus townsendi. The sequence goes on along the minus strand of NC_059427.1, from coordinate 71,517,042 downwards.
TTGTGCCTCAGTATCCTCTTCCACACTCTGATTCTATTCACCCACACAGATATATGTGTTCACATTGTGCTGTTGTCTGGGTACTTATTTTTGAGAAGTTAGATGTCCATCCTGGATTTTTCTGTTTACTAAAACTGACAGTCACAAGCAAACAAATGCCCTCCAACCCTGACATGTTTAATCACAATAACTACGCAAATTGCTGCAAATGTTACAGAGCAACTATTATTGTATCACCCTGTATGGAAGTCTAAATAAAACTGATAAATCTTTGTAAAAATGACCAAATCTTGGTTATATCCTCTAAGCACTATTATGAGTTCAAATACCTTCTCCCAAATGCAGTCAAGATCCAAGAACTGCTAAAATTAAGAAATCTTACAGCCCCACACAGAAGCACCTGAAAAAGCAAGCAGAGTTTGGCTGCTTAGCAAGACCACATTTGTCCTTCTTTTATCAAGCTGCCTCTAATTATCCCATGGCTTCCCCTTGGAAACATATACCTGGCACAAGTTGCTACAGTTCTTGTGAGCTGCCCAGTCCCACGATCGCTGTGCAGGATTTTTCTGCCCCCAGATGGCATAATGAAGGAATGACAGGCCATTCAAAAAAATCTCTTCACTACTGAATGTCTTCTCTCCACCCCTTCTACCACCACTCCCTGTTAGCACAGACCAATAGAATTTCTGCTGGCTCACAAGGCTCAGCCTTCCATATTCTGAGGCAGCTTGTAAATAGGAGCAGAGGAAGGGGAAATGTTTGCACACATCGAACTGAGACAAAAGATGAAACCAGCAGCAGGAAGGAACACAGCTGCTCAACACAACCCAGAAAGGAGCAGACGAGGGTAAGAGCTCCCTTTTGGGCATTCCTTACTTTTTGCCAACATTTCTATTTTGGAATACAGAGATGTGCTCCAGCTCAAGCCTCGTTTGTGATGGATCAGTACAAGAGATTCCTATGCATACGATGAGAATTCACTAATGAAAACTTAGTGCTCCAAGGATGCTTGGCTCAGCAAAAAGAACACTAGATGACACCACTGGAGATTTCAAATTTAGCTCCAGAAAAGGTTGCGTTTCTCACTCAAAATAACCAGGCACCTAAGTGTCATACTGAAACTGAATGGCAGCATGTAACTGCAGCTCTGGGTACTTCTTTTCGGAGTTGAGAGAACCAGCTGGAGTTGGAACAAGTGCTGCCCTAAATAACTTTATGTACAAGGTGGACCCTCTAAGTGGACCCTCTTGAATTTTAGGAATCTGAAGCTGTTTTATAGGTTTTGCTACTAAACGTCTTCTCCCAAGTGACTGAACTTTGAATCCATTTGAGATTTCCATTTTATTAACTTTGGTGCAAGAAGATCTGTTTTAGTGGTTTATTCATACTGCTGTGCACTGTGGCAAGGTTGTGTTTGATGTGAAAATTACTTTGACAGCCTGGTTTCATGCAGCTATTAACAAAGGAGGGGGAACCCATTGTTATTTGGTGAATATGCTTCCACTGGCTACAGTTACCTGGACATTTCTTGGGTATCTGTTAGTATTTTTAGAACTGCTTGTTGAAGTCGGCACTTTCAATTTGTCTGCCTTCATGAGATGTCCCGAGGCTTGCATTTGTACAGCTGATCTTTTGAGCTGTGCCAGACAGGAGCTCCATCAGATCCCTGCCACCCTGCCTCCTACGGCCACCACCTTGGACCTCAGCCACAACGCCATCACTCACCTTAATGACCACTGGCTGGCAACCTTACCACGCCTTCACACCCTCAGGATCAGCCACAACCAGATCAATGACCTCTCGCAGAAGGTGTTCCACAATGCCATTTATCTTGTGCACCTGGACATGTCTTCCAACTGTCTGCACGCTGTCAAGAAGCACTATTTTGAAAACCTTGTGAACTTGCAAGAGCTCTTGCTATACAACAACAAAATTGTAGAAGTAGATGGAAATGCTTTTGTCAAGCTCATCAGTTTGCAAAAGATCTATCTGAGTTGGAATCGGATAGCTAAATTCCCATTCATATCCATTCAAGGATTCAAACACACTCACTTGAGGACCCTTGATCTTTCTACCAACAATTTAAGCAGCATTCCTGTTGAAGTAATAGCAGCCTTGCCTTTCTATATAAAAAATGGTTTATATCTTCACAACAATCCTGTGAAATGTGACTGCTCTCTCCATCAGATGCTTCAAGAATGGAAACGTCATGGCTTCAGTTCTGTGCAGGATTTCACAGAAGAGCATACCTGCAAAGCCTATAGCAATGTGCCACGATCTATAGTCAATACCTTCAAGTATAAGGATTTTGAAAACTGCTCCAGAAGCCTAAAAGAACTGAGTATTCCGGAGATCCCCTGCAAAGTGGGAGAATCCTTAGTAATTCACTGCAACACAAGCCTTCATGATGACAACACTACCGTTTATAGGTGGTTCTCTCCCAAGCATGAATCATTCATGTACCCTGAGCACAGTGATAAGACACACAAAGTTTTACAAAATGGAAGCCTAAAGATTACAAATCCTAAGCTTTTGCATTCTGGTGTTTATCTGTGTGTAGCCATCAGCAAGCACCAAAAGATCAATGCAACTTATGAAGTCAACATCACAGTCCAGCACCCCAAATTGGTTGACTCCTTCAATACTGGCATCACAACCCTCTTAGGGTGTGTTGTCAGTTTGTTGCTAGTTCTCCTGTACTTGTACCTCACACCATGTCGCTGCTCCAAGTGCTTCAAGATGCCTGCAAGTCCTCCTCAAGACTGCAGTGCCCAATCATCTATACTGAGTACCACCCCACCAGCCACCGATGGGCCAAACCGCAAGATCAGCACAAACAAGCATGTTGTTTTCCTAGAGCCCATCAAAGAGGCTCAGAATGGCAAGGTCAGACTGGCTGTTGGCGAGGACTTCCCTGACGCTAAAAGCCCCAAGCTTCTGCAGCTTAAGTTGGACTCTGAATCCATCAGTTCAGTCTTTTCAGATCGCCCTATCATGTCCTATGAAGCAGAAGAGCTGTCACAGGCAGATGGGTAGCAAGCCATCCCCAAGAGGTATGTAACTGCGGAGTAGGGGTAGAGAAGGATCAACTTATTTTCCATTGTGGAAGGGAAATACAAGACGTATTTATGAGGGAGTTTTTCACCAAAATACAAAGATAATGGACAATGGATCATTCTTATTTCCCATGATTTCCCTCATCATAAAGAATGAAATAATTCCTTTTAGCAATTCCAGTCTGACTGCTCCAAAATCTATTCATTATACACCACAAAGGCAGAAACCTTCAACGAAAAAGAGATTGAAAACTCTTTATACACACCCAAGGACTGCAGCCTGCTCTATAAAAGAGACAGTATGTTCCAGCAGAGGGAATCCCCCTCACTTTAGAAAACTGCTGTATAATTCAAGCTTGTGTTACAGTATTGACCTTCAGGGTATGAACATTTGCTATAGAACAAGCTTGTATTTCTGGACAAGAAAAGACTGCCTTCATTACCTAAACAGAGGTCTCTTCTTTTATTTGTGGAACTGGTTTCATCTGATAGTGCTTGCAATATTAATTTGAACAATGTTTCTGAGTCCACTCTTTCCATTATCAGGGCTTCTCTAAGCAACTCCCAGCATGGTTAAAAAATGAAGCAAGGCTCCATGCAAGGAGGTCACTAGCCCTGCTCAAGATGACCACTTCACATTCTTGGATATGTGCAGTCAGCCACGTAAGTGAGAGAAACTATCAAAGTTAACTCTGTGCTTGAACCAGCTCAACAGACTGTTTTATTTAACTGAATTACCAAATGTGCTGGCTGCCATGTACTGGGATGAACATCTAACTTGACTGTTTTCTAGGCGTTGGTCTCTGATTGTAAGCAGGAAACTTCTAAGGTTTATAATAAAATCCCACTAGTTCACAAATACAGTGTTTTTGAATAGTTGCAGCAGCAGCAAAAAATATTATCCTTGGACTAGACTGGAAAAGGACAAATTATTTCCCTTTATTTCAGCAAGAATAGGGTATTTCTTTGGTTTAAGGCAACGGGCACTCAAAAGAGTAAAAAGGATGATGTTCCAGACAGAGTGCTGATGCCATTTGCTTTTTTAAAAAATGTGCAATTAACCCATGGCTGGCCAATTTATTCAGCTGACATTGGGTGGGAGGTGTTAACTGAATAGATTTCCTAAAGGGAGTCATTCAAAGCTAGAATTTCCTTGTCCCTCTACCCCATGAAAGCAGCTGTAAATAATCATATCTTGGAATGCATCATTTATGCATAGAAAAGCTATGATCCAACCATGCCTCGCTTAGGGCTCCCCATGCACAAAGAGTTTCATATGAATTACTTTTCTCCCTGAGATGGGCAGATTTGCTTCGAAGAACAAGCTAATTAGACAGGACTCCAATCTGTGTAATGTTTACCTGGGGCTAGATGTCCTCTCACATTACAAGTGCATTGAATACTTATATTTTAATGTTTTCATCTGAAAGATTCTTTGCCTTTGCAACAATGTGGGGCAGAGCTGTCTTCTACAATGTTTATTATCACTCAATAGTCATCTCATAAAGTACCAGTTCCAAATCCATATTAATCCAAACACAGGAAGACTGGGCAAATGTTTCTACTACTGATAAATCCAAATTATCACATAATTTAAATAATGTTTCTATTCAGGATATTTGCCATTTTTTGCATTTAGAAACCACTCAAATGTATGACAGCTACCAAGATGCAAAGAGAGAACTAGAACACACAAAGACTAACGAAAGCAATTGTAAACTGAATCTGTGTGACAGAAGTTTATAATTATTTTTTCTGAAATGCTTGCTTTGGAAATGGTTGGTGGTAATGAGGAGAATGAAATGGAGATGTAAACTGGTGCAGAGACTACCACATAGCAGCACAGGCTGTAATAGACGGATTAAATGGCAAAAGGTACTACAGTCAGTTCAAAAATGGGATGATAAAAGAACAGCTTAGCATTCAAGCACAGTATTGTTGTTCATTGTTAAAGCTCTGGTAACTCCCTAGATCCTTCAAAAATCAGGTCTGAAATCAGAAGCAACAGCTTCTCCATGGAGTCACCTTAAGAAGGGAATGAGGAATGGTGGGCCAATGATTCAGTGATTTAAAGAGGTCTACCAGCTGCCTTTGACACCACTTTCTCCTCTTTTCTTTCATTTCTAAATTGGCAGCTGGCATCCAAGTGGCATTTTCCAGAGAAGTCAGATTAGTCTGAACACTTCTACTGTTTGTTTTAATTTTTTTATTAGCCTATTTGATTTTCACCCTACTCTCCCCCACAACAGGGGCCCCAGAGCGTCTTTCAACAGTATGAAAGACAATTAAATTTACAATATAATATATTTTAGCTGATGACTCCTATTTTATTATTTGTTCGGCTCATCCTACCCCAAAGGCTAAAATCAGCAATTTTTGAGTAACAATTAGTATTTTAGATATTTAATTATTTTAATTTAAAAGTATGAGTAAATCCCCACAGTGACTCTAGACATACAAGCCTTGCTTGAATAAAGTGCTCTTGCAATACTTATGAACTACCTAGGCTAAGACTGTCCTGGCTCTCAGGAAGAAAGCAATTCCAAATGTGAACAGGGCTATCAAGAGCTATGTACCTGGAACATTCAGCGTATCATTGACACATCAATCTCTGCTGATCATAGAGGCTGTTAGAGAGGAGCAAAGGTGTAGCTAATTAGAATAGTCAGGAGACACAGGTTTAATCACAGCCCTTGTTCTACCGCTACTGTGGATACTTGGGGGAGGGACATCTCTACTTCTTACAGAAACATGAAACAGAGTGCTAAGCAGAGGCAAGGAAGCCCCCCTCCCACATAAGTGGTGCAGACCCAATGTGCAATGATACACTGCACTCCTAGTTGAGTCCCCTGTGGAGGAGGGAAGTACTTAGGTTGCTATCAGGAAATGGGGCAAATATCCCATCTCTGTGATGAGCACAGACCAATGAAAGGCATCTGCTTCCACTTTGGATTTCTTTGGACAAGGTTCCACAATGTTTTAAAGTCATATTTACTAACTCAGCAGGGCTCTGGTTTATCAGATGGTAAGGAGAGGGCAGAATTCTCTTTGACTAAATTTTATTGTGTGGAAATTTTGGCTTCCTTATAGTGACCTTATAGTACACTTGCCACTTCCAGAGGGAGGGACACATGCTACTTAGGAATTTCAACTCTGTGCCCAGATGACAGAATTTCTGCTTTAGTTCACTGAATTAATGTTAAGGGGTCAGGATTGTAAGCATAGGAACCAGACAAGAACCACAGTGAACCTCTACCTCAGTTATTACTTACTGTAGATGGCAGAAGTAATGCTGAAGTTTCTTTAAACCACATGAGTGAGAGAGACTAGTCCAGGGGTCTGCAACCTGCGGCTCTCCAGATGTTCATGGACTACAATGGGAATTGTAGTCCATGAACATCTGGAGAGCCGCAGGTTGCAGAACCCTGGACTAGGCCATCGCCACAGCTTCATCTGTATTGTGACTGGAGTTCAAATCAATGTGCTTAGATAAAAAGCTCAACAGATTTGAAACAGACTGCTTTTCCACACAGCATATCCTGCTCAACAGACCCTTAACCAGAAAGTAACCTTGGTACCACATCTACACCCCACTTCCAGTATTCCTTTGCTTTGTTCTAGGACTTACCTAGGACAGGAGGCTGAGGTTTTTTTCTTCTTCATTAATTGCGTGTGCTAATGGGATTTGTTCCTGCAGCCTTTCGGAAAAGGGAAGGGAGAATGACGGCAGCACTAGCAGTTTCTATTCCTGCATTTCTTTTGAGTGTTTCTAAATACACTCCAGCAAGGTCACTGTGACATCCACATCACTGTACTTCATAAACTATCACCATACATCCTTTTACCAGGACAGTTTACCTTTAGTACCTTCCTGGCTCTTTTGGAGTCCTAACAAATGAAATGGATTATCAGTACAAACTTCAGTAAGTAGGTAGAAATCCTTTATTCTTCTTGTGGGGAAAGGGAAATGCAAAGAACGGTCTATATCTCTGTCATTATTTGAACGGACTAGAGAGCTGAAAAAAAGAGAGGAAAAGGCTATCTCAAAATGTTCAAGCTCCTGAGAGTCCACTAAAACTTTTCTTTAAGGACTGGTAAATGGGGGGGGGGGGGGGTCCACATAAGCCATCTATTCCAGTTGAAAGAGGATGGGATTCCGTGATTTCGTCCACGCTTTGTTTAAACTGCAGTGAATGCACACAGATCCATTTGTACATATACAATTAATTCATTTAGTATTAATTCATTTAGTTTTGCCAACAATAAGCATCATTTTTTTAAAAAATCATTTTTTTTGTCTGATGTTGATGTCTGGAGTTGAGTTATGTCTGGGGGATACTTTTCATCTGTTATAATCTGGCCAGACAAATTGTAAAAATTAGTGCTATATCCCCTGCATCTTTAGAACAAAATTGGTGAGATGCTTAAACAAATACATTTTAAAACACCTTTTTTTATCCAGCAGGGAAGATTTGCAGCTGCTGGCTAAAAGATCACAATAGACATGCTGAGCTTCAGGAAAGAAATCTTCGTAAATGAGATGCTACCACCGCAGGGAAAGGAAGTGGAAAATTGGTGCTCGTATTACTTTCTCTCCTGGCTGCTCCCAGGAACATTCTCAAATTGCAAAACAAAACAAAAGCAAGCAGAAAACACAAAAAAACTCAAACCCAAAACAGAATACGCTAGTGCCGATCTGTTCAAAAACAAATCTTCTAAGGAAGTGCTGGAGATGTATGCCTTAAAATAAAAACTAATGATATATTATACGCTTATACTATTATGTTCAAGAGAATCTTACTGCTCCCCTTCATATCTCATCAATGGCTGTGGTTTCAGAGCCCCCACCCCCCACCCCCTTTGCTACTGGCTCTAATTTCTTCCCCACCAGCTGGTTTCTGGCTTCTACTTTCCCTCTACTAGCCTCCTCTTCTCTTTGTCATGGATGCTTCTGCCATAACAGTGGATACGAATCACCACTTGAATTCTAGGATTTTTTTTTGTGATGTATGCAGGTGTTGCTACTTATGTTTGAGATGGTTTGGCTACTATGTTAGATGGAGGCAACTATTTTATGGCCACTATCCAAACTGATCTTCAGACAATGCAGTATCTCCTAGAATTAAGAATATACCTTTAAAGCTAATCTCAGGGGAGCAGTGCTCATTCTTAGCTTTCTTAGCTCCATTATTCCATTTTTCCTTTCAATCAAAGAAATCTCAAAATGTATTTCTAGATATGTAAAAGGGGAAACTGTACTGCTTCCAGGAGATGAGGAACTTACAGAGTCCTTATAGATCGGGGTCAACATTCTTAGCCAACAGTCTAGAACAGAACCCGGGGGCCTTGTGCCTTGTCTGGATTCAGTAGTATTCATTTCCTCCTCTGAACATTATATCCAGGTGCATACAAATTTTCTTCAATGCTGTTTGAGATCATCTTTCATATATATTGTACCATAGATCAAAGAGACTTCCTTAGCACTGGAAAGGGGAAGTCAAGTTTACATGGTTTGGTCATTTGCTCTGACAAAATGTCACAATTTAATATATGCCACAAAACTATAGTTTATTGTGTTAAATGTAGTTATTTCCCTCTCCCCCCTTTATTTTCTGCTCATATGACTTTAAAGAAGGGGGATATCTATTCTTTCGTTCTGGGTTTTTTTGCCTTGTGATCTTTCAGTCACATGACATTTAAGACTCTACAGATATCCATCAAAGTTTGATATACACTACCGGTATATTGGCAGCATCTTCCTCTAGCAGACCTTCCTCTGGTAACCCAGCTGCCAGAGATGCATTCTCCTATCAGCTGCTGTGACCTGAACCCTTGATTGGCTCTAGACTGAGAGCATCATCTGCATGCAGGAAAGTTATTTTTAACCACATGAATTATGTGCCAAACTCAATTTTTTAATGAACCCAGTCTTGGAAACAGTGGTAAAATCTCGAAGTGCCAACACACAATTAGTCCACATGGAAAGACCTCAGATTTTCCAGACATCATGCATTTAAATTTTCCCTGCAGTGCTTTAGTCACTCAGGGAGTTTGTCCTCAAAAGCACAGCAAGGTCGGATTTTCAAGACAAGCAATAAATCCCCACCAAAAAGCTGCTTTTAAACTAGTTGGCAGTAAGGATACGTTTCTGAGCAACCTAGCTTTTTTACCTTCCTATATTACTCTTACTTTACAAAAGAGATGTAGAGCTGAAAACTGAATCAGAAATACCTAGCAGGGCCAGCCTAAGCCTTGTAACCCCCCAGTTGCCATAGTGACACAGCACTTAACACACAAACACATACACAACCCCATGGACTTCACTGGATACAAAAGGGCATAACTGTGCTTAAGGTAGAACTACAAATTGATTTAATTCATTTTGCAGAGTCATTTTTATGGACAGTTTTTTTGCAGACTATTTGGAAGATTGTGAATGAAGTTAGCCTCAGTGTGGGGAAATCACAAATTTCAGACCCTGAAAATGTTCTAATGAAACTAATGATATATACCTCACTTCCTCCACAGGAGGGCATATTTGTCTTATCATTAGCCAGAGTGAGACTGTATATACCATCTCTTAGATCTAGGTGGTGGTAGTAAACTAATCAACCCTCACTAGGCTAGCCTGATCTTGTCAGATCTCAGAAACTGAGCAGGGATGGGAGAAAATCAAGGAATGTGAGTGCTGCTGTGCAGAGGAACACCATGGCAAACCACCTCTATTAATCTCTTGCCTTGAAATGTTATGGGGTTGCCATCCATTGGCTGCAACTTGACAGCACTTTACACACACACAGTAAATTTGGAGCCCTGTGAGCAGGAGGATGTAGAGATCACAAAACAGAGCTGCCATTCAGCCCTCCACAGGTCAGCTTAGGCCTTCCCCTCAGACTCTGTCCAAGAGCCAACCAAATCCACAAAGAAATGCAAGAGACAGATAAGGAATGCAACATGGAGAAATCTGAACTGCTCTAAGAGGAACAGCCATGATCTGGCTGCAGCAATTCCAATCCTGGCATTCACATCAGCAGCTTTGCAGCAGTGAGCACAGCTGCCTCCTTGCCATTAGCTGCACTTAACAGCCAACATTTCAAAGTACAAAAGGCTTAATAAAAATCTTACTTTACCTAGGGTTGCACTAGTTCAAAAAAAGAAAGAAATCCAGCTCCTTTGATGAACGGGACTTTGAAAGGGTAATGACTGTCCCTTAGGAATGCACCAGGCTCTCTCTCAGCAAATACAACAGCAACAGAGAGCCCAAAGCACTGCCAAGTTCAGAGCTTCTAAACTGCCTGAACAACAAGATAAACGGGTCAGCAAAAACACTAATGTTTCACCCAGAGAGAACAGCAAAAAGCTCTCTGAGTCATTCTCCCCTCTTACCAAAAAATAAAAAAGAGGCCAACTCAGCAATACAAGTCCTATCACAGTAAGTAGTTTGTAGAGAGGTTATTCACAGAGAAAGTAAGCAGATGGCTCCATATTCACCCATTGCCCCACATTTAACTAGCTGCAGCAGAAAAGGAAAACACTACTTCAGGCGAGGACATAAATCAGACGGCTGTAGAACTGTGGGAACTGGACACCGTCTTGTGGGGAAGCTGCCATTTCTAATCTTGGCTACACTGTGAGCTGCCAGCACTACAGCCTAGATGGGAAGCTACCAGCAATCCAAGTAAATTCTCATGAAAATGAAAAATAACAGATTGCTACTGTTGAGAGTGGTCCTTGAGCAGGACTCAAGGAAATACATCCATACAAGAAATCTTGCAGCAGCAGACATTCACCTCCGTCGCACACCAGACACCTTGTGCAGAATTGGTCTCTGATTCTCCAATGTTTTTACCATGGTTAAAGTACTTTGCATATGAACTATATGTTCTCCAGAACTGACAGAATGCTTGTTTTAAGAGCCAGAAAGAGGCTGCTGTTCATCTACTATAAACCTCTGAATCAACACAGTTCATTTTTCTGAGCTTTGATTAAAGCTGGTTTTATTCTGCACTTTTCTCCATGTTTTATTATGCTTCTGTCCTTTACTTTTCAATTCCTTATGGATCTACAGTTTATGCTTTCATCCTCCTTCTGAGATTCTCTGTACTAAATTTAATCGCAAAAATAAAATAATAATGCTTTCTGAAGAGATACTGCTATTAAGCAGCACTGTTCATCTTTAGCAACTAATTAAAATTGTACACTCATTTCTAGCTGCATTGTCAACTCAGAACTCCCAAGTCTCCCCAAGAATCTCTTTCTTTCAGAAAGAATCCTATCTTATCATCTTAATTACCCTGAAACTGTTATGCTGCACTGTTGTGTTCTCTAGAAATTTGGGACTTAAGGAAAAAGAAGTTCAGCCAAGGTTACCAATGCTGCCATTTTTATAATCCCTGTAAGCAGTTGTTCTTGACAAAGTTATGGAAACAATAAACTTGCATTTTTCACAGCTCACCAAACAATAGATTATAGTTCACAGGGAAAAATTAAGTATACCCCCAACCCATCACATAATACTGCCGAACACAAACCTATACAGTGGACACTCTCACTTATAGAGAAAATATTGTTGAAATGATCAATGCGTCAAGATGCTGAACATGCCCACAAAAATATTTTTTTAACAGTTCAACCTATGCCACTTACCCAGACTAACAATTCCTTCCAGGTGAGTAGCTTGCCAAACTCCATTATTCATATTCCCTGCAATACATAGTTATTCGTGCACTAATGGGCTGGTAACTTTTTTTGTCTGCATTGCTATTTAGAAACAACGCAAACTGCTCAGTGTTTCTTCTTCATTACAAACAATATTCATTGAAAGAATATAAATACAACTGATGCTTTCATTTGATTGTTTGGCTACAAATGGCAGGGTTTAGGACAACTTATTCATTACTGAAGACTGGAAAAAAACTGCAGAATTTGACAATATAATATGTATATTTTAAAAATCACTCCAAAAGCTCAAAGGCATTGCACAAAAAACTAAACAATATATAAAACCAGTCTATAAAATTATCACAATATAAGCAGAACATATTTAACTAAAAATAGATAAAATCAAAATCTACTATCTTTTTACCATTGGCCACTTAAAGCCAAGCCAAAGAAAAGATGTTGCACATTGCCTCAGAACACAGGAATGCTCACATGGATTCACATGCTTCCAAGGAGAAGAATTTCCATAATCTGGCAGTTACCACAGACACCTGACCGTGATGTTTTATCTAGCATACAGATTTAAAGGGTCATGGGAAAACTCAGGCCTGTTCCGCATGGGCCAATAAGCACGAGTTAAGGATGGTTAAAAAAAAACATTGAGGGGGGACTTCGCACAGATTCTGCCCCTAAAGTGAGTTTGCCCCGTGTTATTTTCCCCAAACCAAGTTTTTTTGAGAATCACACTATTCGCAAGTCTTCTGAGAAATCCCAGGTTGCAGCTTCTTGCGAGCGAACAGCTGGACAAGAGGCACTTTATTCGGCTACTTATTTTAAAAAATATAGTAATTTTTTCCCTGACTTACATCTGCATAGCCATGCAGGTGCAAATGGTCATATCGTGGTATCATGAAACAGCAGCATGGCTGCGGGGGTTTATTTGTGCATGCCTGTGTAGCTACACATCAGTGGGAGGTAAATAAAAAAAATACACGCGCCTCCATGCAAAGACGCGACAACAACCCGCACTGTTTCCGTGGACTCCAATCGCTGCCTGCATGGATGCATGGGAATGCGAAAACAGGAAAGCGGGTTACTTTATTCCGTCTGCTAAACATTTGCTGTGTGGAAAGGGACTCAGAGGAGAAGACAGTCCTTCAGATAAACTGTTCCATCCACAGGCCTGTAACACTAAGCACTCAAGAGTCAGGGCTGCTTTCTTAAAGTCATCTTGTATGGATTTATTACCACACAACAATCACAGCACTGCGATATGAGGGACAGAATATATGGAATCCCTTTAACCCACTTATATTTGCATGAAGGCTCTTCAGTGTTGGATCAGAGCATATACACATTTCCTACAGTGCAATCCTAAGAAGAACTACACTTTTCTAAGCCCAGTGAATTCAAGGGTACTACTCTGTTCAAGACTGCACTGTACAGAACTTTTTGCAGAAAGGTCAATGGATTTTCCCAGGGTTGCACTGTACACTTGAGCCAATTTTCTCCATGTTCATAATTATATTCCAATAGTGTTGGATGGTTGCCAAAAGATGCAGCTCTGAACAAATCTTTATTCTGAGAACATCACAAAGGTTCATTAAGCAACAACTTTGGTACAAGACACATCTTAGTCTGCAGCTTTTTACATCACATACACACACAAAAAGAAAACTTAGAGAAACACAAGTAAGTAGTAGAATTATCTAGTATGCTTTCAGTAGATCTTAGTGTGGCTGTGGAAATTGTGAACCAGTGATTGGAGGAATGGATGAGGACTAATAACAACTTAATCCTGACAAAACTGTGCTGCTGCTGGTGGGTGGAAAGACTGATCCAGCAACTGAGGTGTCTCCTATTCTGGGGATTTGATCACACGCCCTCTAAAGCAACAGGTTCACAGTTTGTGGACGCTGCTGGATCCAGGAGTCCTGTTGGATAAGTAGGTGACAGCAGTGGCCAGCAGCACCTTTTATCAATTTGGGCTGATGAGCAGCTGTGGTCTTTCCTGAACAAAAAAGATCCTGACACTGAGGTACATGTCCTGATAACATTTAGATTAGAGTTAGGTTGCACTCTAGGCAGGGCTGCCCTTGAAGAAGGTCCAACTACAGTTAATGGAGAATTCTGCAAGCAGACTGCTGACTAGAGTGGGGCCTTGAGACCACATCATTCCACTCTTGTTCCACCTACAGTGGCTTCTAACTAATTTCTGGACCCAATTCAAGAAGGTTGTATTAGCCTTTAAAGCTCTGCATGCCTTAGTCCAAACACACCTGAAGGACTACATGAACACACATAACCACTGTGGTCATCTTCAGAGGCTCTTCTTTATGTGCCTCTGCCATCTGAGGGCTAGACGGGCAGCAATCTGAGAAACACCCTTCTCTTTCATGGCACCAAAATTATGGAATTCCCTCCCCAAGGCAGATCCAGCTGTCGCACTCCACCACTGCCATCTACTAAAAGGTGAAGACTTGTCTGTTTTATCTGACATTCCTTTACTGACCCTCTTCCTGTGTATGTATCTTAACTACCAAGGTGTATTAACTGTGTAGGTATTTTGTTTAATTGTTGTTTTTAATTGTTTTTATATTATATATTTTAAAGGAAGGGAAGGGAAGGGAAGGGAAGGGAAGGGAAGGGAAGGGAAGGGAAGGGAAGGGAAGGGAAGGGAAGGGAAGGAAGGAAGGAAGGAAGGAAGGAAGGAAGGAAGGAAGGAAGGAAGGAAGGAAGGAAGGAAGGAAGGAAGGAAGGAAGGAAGGAAGGAAGGAAGGAAGGAAGGAAGGAAGGAAGGAAGGAAGGAAGGAAGGAAGGAAGGAAGGACTAGCTCATGAAGATCTGTAAATAATTGTACAGGGAAAACAGTGGCAAGGATTGTGACAATTTTGCCTGGGTACTGAGAAATTAGTTGGGTTACAGTTTGGCCAGAAAATAGACTAGAGATTATAAAAAAACCAACACCTTAAATCCCCACCGAGGGTCTATGCCTAACACAGATGTAAACAGGAAACATCTCATTTAATTATGTAACAGTAATTGGAGGGATGGAGTAGCAGCTCTCAATAGGCCTGCTATGATTTCCCATATTCAGAGTCTAAGCAATTAATGTCAACCTGGCTACAGTTACACATGCACTCTGTGCAGGGCTGCATTTGAAGAGTTTGGAACCTTCAAAGGGTATAAAATGTATTTGCAAGGTCCCTACTGGGACACTAAAACAAACATATTAAGCCAACTTTACTGCAGTGGCATTACCTCCCAATTTGTTTCTGGGCTTAACTGAAAGTGCTGGTTTTGACTTTTACAGCCCTGAATAGCCTGGATCCAGGGTATATGAAGGGCTGACTCTAACTGTACCAGTCTGCCTTGGTACTGACACTGGGAAGTCTATGGACTGGGAAGAATTATACTGTAAGCTGCTGGGTCCCTACTGGGGAGAAGGCAGGGTATAAATAAATAACAATAACATAAAATAATTGCCTTAAGTGGACAGTCATCTTATAAATACTCTTATAAAAAATAAAAATACAAACAATTTTTTGGGGAAATAGTTATGGTGCCTGAAATCAAGATCTATTTCAATGTAATACAGAAAAGACAAGCGAGAACCTGACACAGAAACGCTTATGGCTGCATGACTTCAATGACAAGAGGGAGAGTATAATTAGGTTGATATGTGCCTATCTGGAAGGCCTTGTGGGGGAGGGGGGAAGGAAGTCCCAAAATAGACTGGATATGGAGCTAAAATGCCTTGCCAGATAGGGCTCAGCTGCCTGCAAAGCAAGAACCACACTGTGAAAAAAACAAGACATGCCATATGAGGAATGTGAATGTGAGATGAAAGCTTCTTACAGACTGTACTTTGGTGAGAAGGATGAAAAGGGATCAGTCAAGCTAAAAGAGATCTGTCTATTACTGAGGTATGTCTTATAAGGAAGCTGAGAAGTAGGGGGCATTCTTAACACCTTTCTTTCAAAACACGCACCCAACTCTATCCACATCCCAAAGAAGCAAGAGCTACCTTAGCTCTTAGCCTTGATCCTCCAAAATCTGGAACAGATATACATTTACATCTGTTCCACAAAACAGGGAACAGTGAGTGCTCTCAGCTTTTTTATAATACATATCTTAATAACATCAGATACCTTTCAGCTTATCTGATATACCAACTCCTCGGTGTCTCCAGTGGGTAAAGGTGACCTTTGTTAAAGAGAAAGGCAAGGCAGAGAATACATCAAATTGCCTTATTTCCAAAGATATATCAGTGGATATATCAGTGATATATCTTGCTCAGTATTCAGTGACAGAAGCTCTTCAGGTACACAATGGACAATGTGGGACAGAATCTGACAATTCCTGCATGCAAAATACATGTTTTACTACTGAGTCATTGCTCCTCCCAAAGAATTTCAGATATTGTCAACCCTGCATCCTATTGCACTCATTCTGGCAGTGGCTTTATAGATTCTGTCTTATATTTGTCATTGTTCCTTTGCTTGGAGTTGCTGAGGACCAAACCTAGGACCCTGTGCAGGCAAGGCATGTGCTCTGCCACTGAAGTGTGGCTACTTCCAGCATATGTTATATTTCTAGGTTATTTTTCCTTTCATAGTTGAATGCTGTTCCTTACCACTACTTTAGGATTCACAATAAATATTCCAAATAATAGGTATTAATTGGGACTGGCAAATAATATGACTTGCCTGCAATTTCTGGAGAAGGTACTGAGATCACAGATTTGGAAGAGACACATCAGAGCCCTCACAGAGGTCAGTGGTAAATGCACTCAAAACAGTAGAAAAAGAAACCGGCAGAACAAGAATACGTTTCCTTCTTAGATGTAAGAGAATGCCACCAGCAACACCACAGACCATCTGGAAACACACATCAGCAATAACTTTCCCTTCGGACTCTTTATTTTTTCTCTACAGCAAGCTATTGTAATCAGATACATTTAGGGCTTAATGCAACAGAACACCATGTCTTTACAACTTTATCAATTTAATTTATATGCTATTGGCACTGCTTAGATTAGGAAGGTAACTGAAGAAACTCTTAGCAGATACAGGATGTTTCTTATACCAACAGCCTGGTGCCTTTGAATAACAGCAGAGCTGGTCTGCTCTGACTTGGGGCAAGATGCTCTCTAGTGATAAACCCTTAGGATTGAAAGGTCTCCCTGACAAGGGAGAACCTATGCAACCAGGGGAAGAGTGCAGAGGTCAGACAGAGCTCACAGAATCCAAGGGTAGGTTTAAAAGCCACTGTCATCTTTTTAATATTTGGGTGCTGTGTGGTTTCCGGGCTGTATGGCCGTGTTCTAGCAGCATTCTCTCCTGACGTTTCGCCTGCATCTGTGGCTGGCATCTTCAGAGGATCATGAAGATGATCATAAACTATCTTTTTAATAGTTGATTTGTACTCTATCATCAGAACATAAATGTACTAACTCTGAAGAACAACCTACATCATAAACATTTCTCAGGAGAGTCATTATATGTTACGCCAGTCTAAGACAATAAACCAGGAGATAACATCACAGACTGATTCAGCAGCCCACATATAGGGTCCCTTAGAATAGCCAACTGAGAAGGTAGATAACAACACAAGCAGTTGATTGAAAATATTTCACTGAATGGCATAAGGGGACACTTACCCTTGAAAATCAGTATCAACCAGGAGTCGGACCAGAATTCCTGTCACAGCCACAAGGATTGGGTAGTGATCAACACTCTCCAGTCCTGAAAAAAGAAAGCAGAGGAAATGAAGGCCGCATCCCTTTTTATATCTGAAGAGAGCTCCACCTGAGGCCAAATTAGCACTGAAGTGCACTGAGATACAAAACACAGCAGAGGGCAAGGAATGACTAAAAAGTAAACACCAGAATTAGGGAATGGGTTTCATAAATAATTAACTACACTTAGTGCCCACCTCCACCAGTTCCACCAACATAATGGGATAGTTCAATGTACTGTCGAAGGCTTTCACGGCTGGAATCACTGGGGTGTTATGGGGTTTCCAGGCTGTATGGCTGTGTTCCAGTAGCATTTTCTCTTGATGTTTCATCTGCATTTGTGGCTGGCATCTTCGGAGGATCTGATGGTAGTAAAGCAAGTGGAGTATATATACCTGTGGAACGTCCAGGGTGGGAGAAAGGAACCATTTGCATTGGTTAAGTGTAAAGGGTACAATTAGTTGCTAATTGCACCCTTTACACTTGTTAAACCAATGCAAATGGTTCCTTTCTCCCACCCTGGACATTCCACAGGTATATATACTCCACTTGCTTTACTACCATCAGATCCTCTGAGGATGCCAGCCACAAATGCAGGCGAAACGTCAGGAGAAAATGCTCCTAGAACAGTCATACAGCCCGGAAACCCCATAACATCCCATAGAGGGATAGTTGTTTGTAGCTTCTAGCCCAGGGGTCTGCAACCTGCGGCTCTCCCGATGTTCGTGGACTACAATTCCCATCAGCCCCTGCCACCATAGTCAGGGGCTGGTGGGAATTGTAGTCCATGAACATCGGGAGAGCCGTAGGTTGCAGACCCCTGTCTAGACATTGGAAAAGCCAAGAATTATCACATTTTCATAAGAATTGGTATACTGGCAATTCTTAGATTAGGAACCAATTCTTAGGTTAGGAATCAATTTTTAAATTAGAAACCAAAGAGACACTTAGCAGTTACAACATATTTCTTATACCAATAGCCTGGTGCCTTTGAATAAGAGAATGAGGTAATTCTTGGCTTGCTGCATAACTACAAAATTATTTGCACAGCACCATTGTCGATTCATGTTTAAAGGAGCTAGAGTTTGGTTAGTGGGGATTCACCTACGGACTTACATTTCCTCAAACTATTTCCTTGTATTTACAGCTTACAGAGAAAAGTGTCCTTCAGGATGTCAGCTCAAACCAAAATTAAAGTAGAATATTCCTGTTATTACACTAGCTGTTTCTGATATAATTCCCCTCCAAAGAGGTAAGGCCCCTTCCACACATGCAGAGTAATGCACTTTCAATCCACTTTCAATGCACTTTGCAGATGGATTTTACTGTGCAGAATAGAAAAATCCACTTGCAAACAATTGTGAAAGTGGATTGAAAGTGCATTATTCTGCATGAGCGGAAGGAGCCTAAAACAATCCAACAAAAGATAGCTAACAGCTACTCTTTTAAACATTCTCTCTTTTCGCAACCTGCAGTCTCAAGGAGAAGGCCTGAGTCCTTCATCCACTGGGAAGGAAAGAAAGGCCACAGTGACTCAGCAATGCTGTTCACTTCCAATCGCAGATTTACAGGAGTGGACCTGCTGACATGCAGGAGGTGCTTCGGCAGTTCTTCAATAATGCAGTGAAAGGAAATGGCCCCTCACTCTCAAAGACAGTGCTGCTAACACATGCTGTCCTTTCCCTGTCATGAGGCAACAGGCTGACCATCTAAATGACAAGTCCATATAATGGAGCAATAGAATAAATGGAACTCGCTCAGTAGCTCTGCATTCAAATGCTCTTCCTACCTGTTCAGCTTCTACTTCTATAAACAGGGCATCTTGCTTCCCTGTGAATAACTTCATGTTTTAACAAGCTTTATAAGAAAATGGATCCCTTGGCCCTGAGTAGGCTGGGCACATGGCCATCACTTAATAGCTACTTGGTGTTCATTGCCAAGACATTCCAATATTCACTCCACATAAGCTCACTATCTACAGTTGCAAATGTTATGTTCCTCCGTAAGACAGCCAAGAACAAGACATATGGGGCTTTCTTTTAAGATTAGAAATGCCCCTTCCACTTCATGCCTACCCTGTTAGTTCCTGCCTGTCGGTACAGTAGATGGGAAAACTGTGAGGCCAGCACTGACTGGATTCACCTATGGATACTGTCCCAATAATTATCCACTTTTTCAAAAGATTTCTCTTGAATTTACAGAGGGAGCATTCCTATGTAGGGAGATGCCTCCGGCTAGTCACAGATTCTATTTTGTTTGAAAAACACAAAAAACATTCAAGACCTGTTATCTTGAACTGTGAATTTTCATGACAGGAGGGAAGAATCTCTCCCAGGAATGCAGGGAAAACTGTGTGGGGGCCAGTAGCTCACCTGGCAGGCGGAGATTGACCACTCTGTCAAACAGGTTGCGCTCAGCCGTCACACGATTCAGCACCTGATTTAACAGCTGTGGAGAGAGGAGATAAGATGGCAGAATGCTTAAAGGACAGTGTCGGCCCATTGACAAGGATGCCATATCTAGAGATGCACTCACCAGACTGAGCATGAATAAAGGAAGACTCTATCCGCAATTTCAGAAACATTCCAGTAAAAGGAGGTGAGATTTTGGACCCTGTGCTGTTACAGTGTGTACTCGGATAAGGGAAAGGACATAAACATGCTCTTCCAGAATCATTCCTTTCTTTATGCCTTAGAACTTTCCACTTTGCAGCTTTGAAACAGCACATGGGTGGGTCAGAGGCTGCCCATATCAGAGTGCACAATGTGGCCTGCTTGGTCCTCCTTAGATCACATGGCATGCCAGACACTGATCAGCAAGGCTGCGCAGGGAATCTGACAGGGCTCTGTGTGAAGCTGGGACAGTGATGGCAGACTTAAGCCTCCAACAGTAATAAGGGGGAAATTGGTCAGATTGCATCAGCTCACATCAAAGGCTGTGGCCAGTTTCACTGAAAAGCTCTTTGAAGGGAAAAGCAGCTATTCATTCCCAGAGCAGATGGTCTCCTGGGATGGGAAACGGCAGAAAACAGCAAGTCTTCTTAAGAAGTCAGATTTCAGTGTACACATAAACTAGAACAGTGGTTCTCAACCTGTGGGTCGAACAACCCTTTCACAGGGGTCGCCTAAGACTCTTTGCACCAGTGTTCTCCATCTGTAAAATGGGATAAATGTTAGGGTTGGGGGTCACCACAACATGAGGAACTGTATTAAAGGGTCGTGGCATTAGGAAGGTTGAGAACCACTGAACTAGAACCTCAGAACAAAGCTTGGGCAAGGCGTCCAATTTAAGAAAACTGAGACAAATGAGGAATTAACCAAAAATGTCATTGTCCCAGACAGCAATCTGAAGTTTCACCAAAAATGTGGCAGAATTTTGCAAGTGGGGGAAAAGGGAGGCGACACAACACAATGATCACTCTCCAGGTGAAACGTCAGGAGAGAATGCTGCTAGAACACGGCCATACAGCCTGGAAACCACACAGCACCTCACACTCCAAACAGTTGTACAAACTAATATGGTGGGAGTACAAGTACTTTAAATCAAAGATTTACTGCCTGTTACCCAGCATTCACCAGTGTTTGGGTTACTTTATTTACATATTACTGTTCATAGGTTATTTGGTGCAAAGCAAACCTATTCATATGATCAGTTTCTCCATAACGATTCAAACTGCGTTTCCAGATACATCAGATGCCATGCCCTGTACAACCATGCCTTGGTTCACGAGGAAGCTTTTTCCTCTTCATCCTGAGGCACTAGTATCTGCATCAAGGCATGTTGTTCCGCACAGCTTTTCATTCAGAAATCTGATGTCTGTAGAATTCCAGCAGAACCACCTGCATAACCATACAATCTTTTTCTGAGCAGCCTCCAGAAGCTGCACCCCTAAATCAGCTAGCCACTGTGGGCCTGCCAAACAATGCTGCTGTTTCTTCTTCTATGTCCAGTCATTGGTGAACAGGCTCTAGGCAACTCTTTTACTTCAAAAAGATAACATTCACTCTAAAATCACTGCTGACGCTGAAAGAAATGCAGCCTGGATGCGAAATCCTACATAATGTATAGAACTCCACTTTTGTACAATTCAAAACAACACATTTGGGCAGACTGTAAACCATTTTCTGAAGTATATAAAGACTGACTGTGCTTAGTCTTTGTCTACAGCGGCCACAGCTGGTCTGTATATGATCTCAGCGGGCAAAATCCAATTAACACAAGACAGATGAGCACTTTCTCCCTGCCCATTTCTTCTGCCAGCACTTTGAAAGCTGGTGGGATCTGCTGAACTGACAACATTTAACAAAGTTCTGCGGTTTTTCCCAACAGGGAGAGTGATTTATTCTGGTTTTGAAAAGTAAATACTATGAGGCAAAATGCATCTGACAGAAATAATTTAAGGGCACAAGCCTGGAGATAGGGATTGTTAGGCATATCATCAGAAAACATAGATGTGGCAAATTGTTTTGTTTATCAGTACCACTAAATGCATGGACATCTTCTATCACCAAAACACTGAGCTTGAGACATTTCACCGCATACGCATACTTTCCTGGTAAGTATTATCAGAGACTGGCAATACAGAAGTGGGGAAGGAAGGGAAGAACAAGCACACAATGTTGTCTGAATCAGTCCCAAGCCTGTTCATACTCATTTATGAGCCTTTTTTGGAAGAGGAAAAATAAATTCAGATTGATAATTTCAACTGTGGCAGAAAACCAGCTAAAGCAGTGTACACAGAGACAGTATGCTATGAAATGGTTGTCTCTGACATACCCCTATTCTAATGTTGTTCTGAAGAGACACGAATACCTGTGCAAGTCTCCTGAGTAACAGCTCCGATGAGGGGCGACTCCAGTCCAGGAAGATTTCAGGAGCCAGAGTGACAGTCATTTCCAGTACCCTGAGAAGGCTCACCGACAGGTCAAAACATGTTGCACACACCTTCAGCTGACGGCTGTCCACAAAATTTCTTTCCAAGCGCTCTGCAGCCTGCTGGATCTGCCCAGATCAAGAGAATGCAGATTAATATAAGATTCAGTGGGAAGCAGCAGCTATTCTTCTCTGGGCTTGTCACTACCCTCTGCCTTCTTGGTTTCACCTCTTACAGAAATTGGCTCAATCCCAGCAGTCAGCAGGAGCCCACATCTCACCCACCAAAAAGTCATTTACTCCTCCAGTTGTTCACCAGCTAGACAGAGACCTGCCCTTTCCAATTAGGTTCATTCAGGATCCACAGTTTTACCTCCTGAATCATGCCAATGAACTCCGAAAAGGCCCAGTTCAGTTGGTTAAGGACACTGTTGAGGAAGCTAGGTGCCATTTCACGGTCACTGCACAGGAGGTCTGCCATGTGTCGCTGCAGCAAGGTGGAAGGGCAAGGCTCTGAAAGGAAACAGCAGCAGCTTTTAGAGTGGCTATATAGTTAGAGGGGTCTGGAGTGCTGCAGCCAGGGGCAAACCTGACTTACCACAACTGAGTACGAAAACGGGAAACAGCACACACATCTTCCATTCTTCACAGATCTGTGTCTCCCCACCCCCACCCCCACACACACTTCAGCACCATTCCATCTCTAAAAACCACAAGGAATTCTTTGCACCTCTTTCCACAGGGGTCATCTTTACAATAAGCAGATATGGCAGGTGCCCTTCAAGGCTAGCTTTCGCATAAGACTATTCTGAGCTTATCCCATCACTATGGCCTGCAGCACTCTGCCATAATGCTAACCTGAATTAGCCAGGCTGCAGCCGTGCACATTTGCTGTCTCGCTGCAAATCAGAGGTTGTGCCCTGTAGCTGAGTTCCAGACAAGCTTCCCTCACCCTCATCTCCACAAGGCCCTAGGTCAGCTCAATACTAATCTCTTCTGAAAGCAGCATCACAACAGCTTCGCAGCAGGGTATCGACACCAAAACAGCAATCTCTGCCGCTCTCAGGATTCATACGTATCTGCCCAGCTCCAATCAGAGTGATAAAGTTACATGGCAGCCTACTCCCAACATCCAGAGATCAGGCCTGCAGCAGCTGTGGATATTAAAGCAGGCTTGTGGCTGTCTGAAGGAATCCTCCCCAAATCACCAGGGGGAAGGGGAACAGAAAGGTACCTATAGGAAATCTGCTAGCTCTCATCACCAAGAAGTGCTCCTCAGTACAAACAAGGGACAGTTATTTTCTGATCTCCCTTCCCATCCCAAACACTTCCATTGAAAGCAAACAGGAATAAGAGAGCCTGATGTCACAACGGAGAGCTTTGACACAGCAGCAAATGAAGTTTGCTAATATTGCCAAGACTGCAGAAACAACTAAGGAGGGTTCTGAGATGCATCAATGGCAGCCCATCTCAGCCCTGCTACCCATTGCTTTTCCCCCCTTGCCTTGTTAAAAATATTTAGAAGTGATCAGAAAAATGCCTGAAAGCCTGTGCAACTTTGGAACATGCTAATTATCAGATAGGAAGTGAGACACATCTGTTGAGCCCAGTTGTCTCAGGGTTCACTTCTGAGACTCATCTCTGACCATTTTATAGCAGTGTCCCCACCACCTGCCACCATTTTTCCATCATCACAGATGACTTATGGAGACTCCATAGGATTTTCAAGGAGAGAGACATTCAGAGATGATTGGCCATTGCTTCCGTCTGCACAGAAACCCTGGTCCTCCTTGGTGGGCTCCTATCTAAGTACGAAACACGGCTGACTCTGCTTAGCCTCTGAGATCCGCTGAGATCAGGCTAGCCTGGGCTATCCAGGTCAGGGCGTTTTAAAAATGAACACAGAGAAAAACAGTGTTGGAGAAGCATTCTTGCCCTACAGAATGATCTGCGAATCTTGGTGATATATGATTATTATTTTTCTTTACAAATAAATGCTCTCAAAAGTTAAAATTTCAAAAGCTGTTTCTGGCCTTTTTCGATAGGAAGAAATGCTGAAAATCTACAAATGTTTTTCGAACACAGGAGGCCACTTCATCCTGATGATTCACTACCAGCTTCAGTTTGGGTGCTACCAAACTTTCTGCCAAATGAGGCTCACAAAATTTTACACATATTAGGGAATAGTTGGAAGGCTCACAGTTGTGATGGCAAGCTGTAGGAATTCTGCCACCAGCTACAGACAGTGATACCTATACCCAGGTTGGGAAAATTAGCCAATAAAAAAGATTAGCTGCTGCTCTCAGTGCCAGTAGCGATATTTAGGAAGAGAGGACTTTGCAGGAAGGTCTGTTGAGTGCTCTGCTCACTGAACAGCAAGACTTATCATCATCACTAGTTGTGAAAGATTCCAGAAGGCAGCAGATGGATTAAAAATTGTTCTTTAATAAACTGTTGTTGAAGGTCTGAAGATTATTCTAACTACCAGACCCCCTTAACCGACAGAACTCATCTAGTAAGCGCCAGTCAATGCCTTGGGCACACAATGTAAAGAATCCTTGTTATCTCCGAGGCAGAAGGGTGGACTGGACTCCAAATTCAGAAACCCCTCAAGGCAGTAACCCGGATATATGTGAAGAAACAATCTCTCACCAACTGCAGCAAGCAAGTCCTTTCCCCCTTGAGTGTTCTCCATTCCTTCCCTGCAGCAGAACAGAGGTGGGGGAGGGGCCTGGCCACTCCTGGGCAACATCCCAAGGACAGCTAGTGGACAGGCTTCTTTCAATTAACCTGGTATTAATTATTCATTCAAGTGCACCTTAAAATAGAAGAGAGCAGGATCACTAGCCTGTGCCCTCCCTCAGATCTTTTGATGCCAAGTGCAAAAATAATTGGTAGTTAGACAGGACCTTGCCGACACCTAGAAAAAAATGAAGCAATGCCACACTGACCCCAGAGACATCCCAAGGTAACTTTTGGGACCACAAACACCACAGGGATGGAATGTCATAATAATCTCGGCTTCATGCTTGGTTCAGGACTGCGGGATGGCATCTTTTCTTGGCAGGCTGCCATCTGCTAATTTTTCCTGTTCCTCAGCTTCTTCCATCCTCTCCTTCCACCCTCACTTCCATGTTCACTGAAGGAGACTTTTAAGAAAAAGTGGGGATTTATTTGTTTACAAAAAATGTAAACCCCACCTCATACCCGCATCTCTAGGTGGCTTACACAGGTTAAAAACAATTAAAAGCCACAATAAAGCTGCATAAGTAAAACATAAGAACTAAAACAACAATTAAAATAACATAAAAGTAACACCAACCCTCACTCCCCCACCCCCTAGACCAGCAGTTATAAAAGGGGATTCCAGGGAGGCTAAGCAAATGCCTGGGTGAAAAGGAAGGTCTTTGTCATATATCTAAACACATAAATGCCACAGGGCTGTTTGTTGAGTCCTTTATTGTTCACCCTTTATACATATGATTGTACCCCTGTCTATCATAGTAACACTATTATCAAATTTGCAGATGACACAATGGTGGTGGGGCTTATCTCTGGAGGGGATGAGTCTGCCTACCGGGGTGAGGTGGATCGGTTGCTCTTGTGGTGCAGGGAAAATAATAGTAGTAGACTATAGAAGGAATAGCTCAGAAATTCAGCCCTCGGTTATAAATGGGGATCAACTAGAGCAGGTGGCCAGTTTTAAGTTTCTGGGTGTTATGATTAAAGAGGACTTGACCTGGGGCATTCAGATTGCCGTGATGGTTAGGAAGGCCCAGCAGAGACTGTATTACCTGAGACTTTTAAGGAAGCAACAACTGAATGAAAAACTGCTGGTGACCTTCGCCAGTTGCCCCGTGGCAGATAGGAAGGCGCTCCAAAGGGTGATCACTACTGCCCAGAGGATTATTGGCTGCCCTCTTCCCTCTTTGGAAGAACTTTGAAATTCCTGCTGCCTAAAGAAAGTTCAGAATATTCTGAAGGACCCGTCTCATCCGGCATACTTTCTTTTTGAAATGTTACCATCTGGCAGACGATATAGGATTATAAAAATAAGGACAAACAGGCTTAGAGACAGCTTCTATTCTAGAACTGTGGCTATGCTGAATTCCATGGTTTCGTGTTGATGTGTTTGGGGCTGTGTAGTGATGGTTGGAGGAAGGGGAATGTGAGGATGGGGTGTGAGGTCTGAAATAGTGTGCATCGGGGAATGCTTGTAAATTTCGTTGTGTGTGAACAATTACAATAAATGCTTCTTATCTTATCTAAAGGGTCAGTCCATGGTGGATCTCCAAGGGGAGAGTATTCCAAAGCCTGAGAGCAAGCCTGAGAGCATGCCCCTACCCTCCACACCTCGGCAGAGGGCGGTACTACCAGGAGTGTCTCCCATGTGACCCCAGTGCCCGGACAGGTACATACAGGCACAGGCACTCCTTTAGGTAAGCAGGTCCCAAGTCATTTAGGAGTTTGTACATCAATTTCAACACCTTGAATTGGGCCTAGGAGTGAACTGGGAGCCACTGAAGTTCCTTAAGGACTGGAATGATGTGCATCCGACATGATGTATCAGATAACAGCCTAGCTGCCACATGCTGCACCAATTCCAGCTTCCAAGCTATCTTCAAGGGCAGCCCCACATACAGCATGTTACAGTAGTCCAATTGAGAGGTTATCAGGGCATGTAAAACTGTGGTCAGGTCCCCTTTGTACAAAAACAGGCAGAGGTGGCAAACCAGACAGAGCTGCTGGAAGACCTTCATGGCCCCGTCATCACCTGAAGATCAAAGGACAGCAATGAATCCAGGAGCACCCCCAAATTTCACACCTGATCCTTCTGGACAACACAACCACATCCAGAATTGGGTGTCCCATGATCTCACAGACTAGGCAGTCAAGAACATAGAGAACTTCCATCTTGTCTGGACTCAGTCTCATTTTGTTGGTTCTCATCCAACCCATAACTGCTTCCAGGCAGTAGTCTAGCACACAGAGCTCTTCTCCTAACTCTGATGAAATGGAGAGACAGAGCTCAGTGTCATCTACAAATTGATGACACTTGACTCCAAATCCCCTGATGATCTCACCCAGTGGCTTCATGTGGATGTTAAATAGCATAAGGGGCAGGACTGAGCCTGGGGAACCCCATAAGGGAGCTCCAGAACTGCAAGCACAAGTCCCCAGTGCTATCTTCTGGAACGGACCCCAAAGTTAGGAGGAGAACCACTGTAACACAGTGTCCCACAACTCCATTCCCCAAAGCCAGTCCAGCAAAATTCCATGGTCTATGGCAGGGGTCTTCAAACTATGGCCCTCCCGATGTTCATGGACTACAATTCCCATCAACTCCTGCCAGCATGGCCAAGTGGTAGGGCTCATGAGAACTGTAGTCTATAAACATCTGGAGGGCCTTAGTTGGAAGACCCCTGGTCTATGGTATCAAAAGCTGTTGAGAGATCATAGAGATGCAGCATGGTAATATCCCCCCATCACTCCTGATAAAGGTCATCTATGAGGATGACTAAGACTGTTTCTGTACCGTCACCATGCCTGAAACCAGTTTGATACGGGTCTAGAAAATTAGTTTCTTCTAAGTAAGCTTGAAGTTGAGCCACCACCATTGTCTATAGGACTTTGCCCAAAAATGAGATGTTGGCCACCGGGTGATAATTGCTCAGCACCATAGGTTCCAAAAAGATAGTAGACCCCTTCAAAAAGATGGCAGACCACCATCTCTTTCAGAAGCGCTAGCACTACCCCCTCCATCAAAGATTAATTCACCACCCTCCTAAACCCACTGGGCCAGCCCTTGCCCCCAGCTAGCTTTTATCATCCAGGATCAACAAGGGTCGAGGGGACAAGCAGTAGGCCGCATCCCTGCAAGCAACTTGTCCACATTCTTGGACCTCAAAAAATCTTCTTCACCACTGCCACTGGCATTTGGTAGGCCTGATAATGGGCTCTCACCATTGTCTGGTCAGTTCCACAATGCGATTTCTGCCACCTGTGCTCACGCCCCTCCTGTTTCATTGCCCTCAGATTCCCAGTATACCATGGGGTCCAGAGGGCTCTGCCAGCAGGGCAAGGGTGCTCAGGAGCGATCATATCAATGGCCCTTCTGATCTTACCATTCCAAAGGGAGGTTAGGGCCTCAACAGGAGTGCTGGCCATGTCTCCAGGAGAATCCCCCAGAGC
This sequence comes from Sphaerodactylus townsendi, assembly GCF_021028975.2. Taxonomy (NCBI): domain Eukaryota; kingdom Metazoa; phylum Chordata; class Lepidosauria; order Squamata; family Sphaerodactylidae; genus Sphaerodactylus; species Sphaerodactylus townsendi. The sequence continues at coordinate 71,488,521 of NC_059427.1, read as the reverse complement.
TCTCAGAAATCCTTGGGATTCCATCCTCTTCTGGGGCGGACCATCTCCCACCCCTGCAGAGGGAGAATGACATCTGAAGCCCAAAGTTCACCAAGTAATTATCCATCTATGACAAAGGACAGATCTTATGACCCCCAACTAGCAGATCACTTCCAACCCGTCCCGTCTAGAGTGTGTCCAGCTGAATGTGTTGAGCCAGAAACAAACTGAGACAACTGCATGGTTGCCATGAGATCCCAAGTTGGACCATCAGAGGCATCCTTGACATGGAGGTAGAAATCCCCCAGAACTACTGTACTCAGAGCCTCCAATGCTACCTCCAACACTGCCTGCATCAGTTTAGACAGGCAGGCAGCTGGGTAAAGGCGTGAGCAGTACACCAGCCACAGTCTCAACTTGTCTCTCTGACCAAGCACTACGAACAAGCTCTCTACACCAGGGCGGGAGGGTCATCTGGTGAGTCTGATGGAATCTCTATTGACTACAGCAACTCCCCTACCCTGCCCCACCAGCCTAGACTGGTGCTGCACACAGTAATCCAGGAAGTTGAGTTGGGTAAGCGCCAGGCCCCCCAGCTAACCCACAGAGACCTCTGTGAAGCAGACTAGGCTGACCCATCATCCCAGGTCAAGTTCTGGATGAGGACAGATTCATTTTAGACTGACCTGGCATTCACAAGCAGCACTACCAGGAAGACATGCACTCCCACTGTTCCACGGTTGGGGGGCAGAGTGGAAGGGGTGATAGCACACAAACATCTAGGACCCCTTCTTTGCAAGCTATCTCTCTGCATCCTAACACCATAGTGGCCCCTGCCCATCAGTACTGGAATATGGTCCACCCAGCCTCCCCTCTTCCACGTCCAGCTGCAGATGGGAAAAAAATCAACAAGAAAGGAACAGTAGAAATCACAGCCACAAAGGGGAAATAGCTATGGAGAGCACATGAACAACGAAACAGCAGCTACACACACATACACTGTGCACGCATAATGCACCCTTCAACCAAAGGCAGATACACACACATCCACCCACCCTGAGGCACATTTGGCAGGTTACCAGCATGAATCTTTCTGATGGTTCTTGAGACAATCACTTGGTCTGCCCAAACTTATCCCCTTTTACCTCCCTACCCCAGTTTCCAGAGCTGAACCCCACTTACAGTAGGAATGACAGAACTGGACCTGCCTGCACTCCAAGGGTGGGAGGGGAAAAGGCTCTGCTAAAGGGCTAAAAACTATTACACCACCATACAAAGGGAAGACAACAGGAAACTTACTCTGGAAACTAGCAACAGAGAGATCTCCTGGGCCCAAGAAATAAAGAAACAAACAGAGCAACATTAAATAAAGATGCAAATATTCTTAAGCAGGGTCTACCGGGGGTACTGCAGAGCTATAAGTTTAGGTGTTTTCTACTTTTATTATGTGATCTCTCAGAGAGGACACAGACAGGGCTAACTGATAACCTGACATCTGTTAAGAAACCCAGAGGACATGAGCTGATAAAAAATAACAGTGGCGTTTTCCGGACAGACATAATATCCTGGGGGAAAACCGGGATCATACATACCAGGATGTTTCTATCTCGGTTTCTCCCTCCACACAGCTGCCCATTATCACGTTCAGACCGGGAGGAAGAACTCCAGGTGATTACGCTTGGCCCCCAGTTTAGTTTCATTTTCCACAGCATTGTTTCCGCACATGCGTGAACAGTCCCGTTTTTCCGATGTTCTGATTGGTCGCAGCTGTGGGGTGGGGAGAGCTGGCGGCAAGGTGGGAAAAATAAACTGGTCCATCTCTTGAGGTGTTTGCATGGGAGCAGGAGTGGCACATTTTTTTTTAAAAAAGAACCACCAAATTATTGTTTTTAAAGCCGCAGGATAAAGGAAATCTCACGGGGCAGGCCTGAGTTAGACCCGGAAGCCATGCGGAAGTCATGGCTGAACCGGGATGTTTCACCACCATATCCCAGGATATATGGTCCGTGTGGAAAATGCCAGTGTATGCAAAACCATTTTCTTCAGTAGTTCAAAAGCTCCTGCCTAATACACAAGCATACTTTGTGAGTGCAGTTAAGTCTGCTTGCCACCTCCATCGCTTCTTACTCTTCCAATGTTCTTCCTCCCCATCATAAAAAAACCCATTCACTTGGGTCCAGTGATTCTTAATGAGTGATTCTCTGAGCCTGGAACAGTAGTTTTGAGGTCCTCTTACTCTCCCAGTAACAGAGAATAACCTTTGCTATTTCCTTTCTGAATGTTCCAAAGGATAGCCCAAAGCTCCCCCAACAGACTGTAACTGAAGTCTTACAGAGCTCCCTACTGTGCAGAATAAAGAAAGCCCTGAGCACTGCAGTAGCACCAAGAGACTAGCCTGATTCCAAACCATGGCCAAATGCAATGGGTGATCACATGCCTCAAAGAGCCTAAGATTCACAGAAGAAAAAGAGGAGACTGGACTAACATATATTAACAACCCACTACTGAAGATTTATATGCCAGGTTTTAGACAGACAAAGGCTGACAACTCAAGAAAGGCCAACAGGGACCAACAAAGGACCATTTCTCGGTCACTGACATAACTGTATTATCGACAGTGTTTAGGATATGTACAACAATTTCCACTGATTTTGAAAGGTGCAGCCTGAAACTCAGGCCTTGTGTTTTTAACTCTTCCTTGTGTACACTAGATAATAAATACATTTATTTTGATTTAGATTTTATAGTTTTCAGCTCAACCTCTTTGGTTACCATTGCATTTCTTCATGAAGAAAGGAGGCCCCTCACTGTTTTCTACTCTGCTCATCTGTTACTGCATTGGAAATCAGTCTCTATCCCTTCACAGTTGAATGACTTTACTCTATGCCAGATTGGAAGAGAACTCCATCCTCCAAAGGAGTCACACACCTCAGCCAGTCAGGGATCCAGACAACATAGTCCTAATTGGTTTCCACTGGGACCTCTTCATCTGCCTTATATTCCAATTTCCAGCAGTAATACAGACAAATACTCAGTGATACCAGTTAACATGCCACTTACTGCATCACACAGACCCATCCGCTACAATTGCAAAGAAATGTCTCCCCTTCTATTAACCCGCAACCCACTCACTCTGCAAACTGGGGAGATTCACATCCTCGGGCTTGGTTTTCAGCAGATGAGGAAGTCGTGTGTACCTATATCCAAATCCACAGCCCTACAGGAAGAGGGGAAAAAAACCAGGCTCTATAACACACCTCATATTATCTTTCACAGGGAACAGTAAGACACTGTCACAAGAGCTGTATGAGAAATATTAGACAGTGGGTTAAAGCAGAAATCATGCAGAGAACGGGCACTGGGTTTAAAAAAGCAGATTAGAAATTCTAAACAAAATGAGAATACAAAAGGAAAACCTATCCTTACCCGCCACAGTCGCACAAGGATCCAGTTGGTCTGGGCCCAGGGCCTTTGCTCATAGGGGGCCAGCAAGTTCTTCATCATGGATATTCGCCTGCCATAGCAACACAACAGGTCAACACCATGAGATGGATATATGCCAAAGCTGAACAGGGGAACAGATTCCGAGACAAGATGTTTAGCTCACTTGAGAGGGGAAATATTGTGGGAAAGGTGAGGACCCAGGTGAAGGAGCAGTCAGAGAAAATAAATTTGAGAATCATGCCTGATTCAGGGAAAGAAAAGCAAAGGAACATGTTGTCATACATCAACCAAGAAACCAAGAACTTACTGCTCTTCTGGGATCCTCTCAACAGCACGGAGAGAGTGGGGGTAGCAAACATAGCTGGCCAGCGCTTGCATCAGGGAGTCCCTGATATCTGATTATGGAAAAGAGACAGAAGTATTAGCAAACAAAATAGCAACACAGATTTCCAGAGATTGTGAAGCAATTGTTTACTCCAGAAATGGGAGGCAGACAAACAGCCAAGATAAAGGGGCAAGATAAACAGCTGACAGAACAAGGTAGTTATCATGTCCCCCTTCAATGAGTTTGGCTACGAGAGAAATTAAAATAAACAGCCCCTTAGTATTCTACAAACCTCAACTGGAAATCAGAGAGGAATGAGTACAGTGAGTTAAGTCTGCAACATGGATAGTTAAAATAGCACTTTTATAGGACATGAGATGTCTTACCAGTGCCCACAATCCGTGGATCAGCAAAGTGCTTTGCTAAAATGGCAGCAAGGCGCATCAAAGTCTCTTCATATCCTGAAAAGATTCCAAATATGAAAATCACTAAACACACAGAGAAATTTCACAAGACTGACTACTTTTATCAGGACCAAGTTTTATAATCAGCTGCTACATTTTAAAAACATTAAAAAAGATTTTGAGAAGACATGAAAATATGAACCAAGTAAAGCTTACGGGGCAACTCTGACAGCAGTTTCCAGGTTGTCAGTTCATATTTAGAACTTAAGCAGAAACAGATGAAATTCTCTTAAATGCAAAAGTACTTTTCACCACTTTAATAGGGGGAAAGTGATCGTACAAACTCAAAGCAGCTATGCAGACTGGGATACAGATATGAAAGCTAAATAGGGGAATGGCAGAAAAATGGGGGGATGGGTTTTTTGAAGGACTTTTCAGGGCAGCAAAAACTAAATGTGTGCTAAAGCAGCAGAGGGTGCAGCAAATTTGCAATTCTGTATCTCTAGCACCCAGTATATTTGAAAAATAATTTAAAAAACAATAAGCATGCTGAATAATCAAATTTTATATGTAACCTACACCAAAAATAGTGCATTTTATTTTGCTAAAGCAGTAAAATAAGTTTAAGTTTGATAAGAAAGTAAATGTTGCATATATTCCAAAACTTTTTCAACAGTTTAATTCTGTTGGAAATGAAAAACATGCTTTAAACATCTCTGAATATTTTACATCTTTTAGATTGGACAGATCCCCTTCTCTATGATGGATGTTGGGGACATGCAGGGAATCAGTGCAGTAGTAGCAGATCCATACATATTTGCTGTAAGATTAGAATGAGAAGTACAATTTTTCCCCTTCTTTTGAACTGGAAGGAGTAATTTCTAATGGGAAACTTTACAAAGGAACAAAGAGTTGCACAGTAAGGCAGAAGTATTTCCCGGCACTTTGCAACTGTGAGAGGTCAAGGGACTTGTAGCTCATCTTGGACTTGCAGAAATATTCACCAAACACCAGCTGACTGGTGTTCCTAAAGACAGCTGCCAGCTTGCCACTTTAAATCCAGGCATTTAGGCATATAGGATAAAACAGCACCACAAAAATTAATAGATTTTTGGCTTGGCTCAGATGTAATGCCAAATCGTATTTGGTTTTTTAATTTAATATATTTGTTCCAAAATTATCAGTCATAATATCTTCTAAGATGGCCTTCAACTTAAAGAAAACAATATAAAACTGCTAAAGGCTAACCATAAAATAACAATACAATATAAAACAGCGCTTAAGCAAACCCAAAGAACTATTTAAAAATTAAAATAACTGCAGCAAACTTGAGAAACTTTTACAAATGTGTGAACAGCACTAAAATAAATAATTATGGCAGGAGATACTGAAATTAATATAGCATAAACCTAAATATAGGTTTTGATACATTGCTATAGTGTGATCTTTTCCCTACAGGGGCTTTCATACTGCTTACAGGCTGGTTAGCAGATACATATGCATGTGCTTACATTTGTCTGTCTTCTTGTTTATGTGTTGATCCTCTGATATATGACAGTTACACCATGTTATTAAATGGAACACTTTGCATCTTATTACTGGTATTTTTTTCACTGGACAGTAGCTTGGGTATAGTAGGTATTCTTTTGGTTTTAGTACATTAAGTCATTTTCAAAAATACAGGTGTGTGCTAAGACAGCAGGAGATGATGTTCATAACCCCTTTCATTTCATATTTCATATTTCATTTTCATATTTCATTTCATAAGAATATTATAAGAATACTTATACTTATCAAATCAGAACTTGAATAACAGCCTTATTTTCCCCTGATTACACTTTAAATCATCAAATGAGAATTCACTACTAACAGTTATCTACTGGTGTACCCTACTTCTAGCACAAGTTTACCCTTTCCGTCCTCTAGTCATTGCATGAGTAAAGGAGAAACAGCATAAAAGAAAAATCCAATGGTGAAATATTTGAACAAATTATCTTAACATTGTATGGGCAAGAAAAGAAAGAACCACCAATAAAACAAAAGGTAATTTTCTGCTTTTTGACACTTTTACCCAAGGAATGAACCAAAGAATTTTTACAAAGTAAAAAAAATCACACTGAAGTTCTTATTACTGAATCTCTTCAAAAGTGAACTCAGTGTAATTACTGTGAGAATGTAAAAAACAACTTGGTCACATACTCTTATCAATATAACTGAACAGTATGCTGGGTGCGTCCCAAAAGATATCATCAAGAGAAAGACAGGTGCTGGTTTCTTCGTCTGCCTTCAAAGGAATAAGCCTCATGTGTTTCTCTTGTTTCAAATGACCTCCAATGATGAACTTGCAATCTGTTTTGCTTGACCACTTTCATTCAAACTTTCCTTCATGCTCCCTTTTATACTAGAACACTTTGCTCTTGTTTGCTCTATAACCATGAACTAGGAGAGCTGGGCAAGAAAGATGCACAAAAACAGGGTGGGAGGGGACATCAAACAACCCTTATTGTCTGCCTCCAAAACTGTTCCAGGCAACAACTAAAAGGAATGATGGCAACAGATATGGTAACAGAAACAGCAGGAGGAATTTTGGCACAAAGGACTGGGGGGAGATGTTTCAAGAGCTCCATGGTAGGAGGTGAAAGGTCAACAGGAAGAGGTGGAAGAGGCAAACAGACTCTCCTTCCACTCACTGTATCTTGTCCCATCACACATTTTTGTGACCCCCCCCCTTTTTTTTGTTATAAAATCTAAGAGTTAACATGTGAAGCTGCTTAAGAAATTAGTTTTATGTTATCCTGAAACACTATGATGATGTGGATGACAAAATAGTACAGGAAGTCTGTGAGAGGCAAGGTAGGTACCAAAGCAGCAATGTTTTCATTGACTGCAGACTATAGAGTGAAGTAATGCTCATCCAGCATGCACCGTTATCAAAAAATTTAAAGCCTCTGGAAACCAGAGCCTCTGGAACTCTGCAGTTCTGGCACTGAGAGGGTAGGATACCTGCGTAAGTAAGTTAACACTACCAGGGTTTATAAGAGAGAAATGCAATGCCCCCAAGCACTGGAGTATTTTGTCAGCTCAGTCTGCAGTTTGAAAACATACTTTAACATACATAAAAGCAAGTTTTTATGTAAAAGCTAAGATTCTCGGCAATATCAGGTTTCGTGTGTGCTTTTTTTTTGATCTTGTGTTCAGGTTTCTACATGCAAAATGTACAGAAGGCCCTGGTTAGAGACCCTCTCCAGCTCCCTCCTCCTCACCTGGAAGGTCCTCCATGCTATTGACAGGACTGAAGTAGTTCTTGAGAGCACTGTAGCTATTCATAACCACACTCAGATAAAATTCTGGCATAAATGCAAAGAGCGAGCCAATCCTGTCTCCATGTTCAATAGTGCGGACGCACACCCGCAGCAACCAGTATATATCTTGCATCTTCTCCTGTAAAGGAGCAGTTCCTAGTCAGTTTGTTATCACAGATGGAAGAAAAGGATAAGCATATGTAAGGGATTAGAACACTACCACAGAGACAAATGATGCCAAAATGTCACCCTACATTCAAGTGTTATGTAAACTCTAAAGAAAAAAAATGGGATACAAAAATTCTGCTTTGCACTCTCAAAGCCATACACATAATACCTTAAAATATGAAGTTACTATTGCAAGAAAATAAACCCTGAACTTTCACAAAGCTGCATGAAGATGACCTCACACACTAACTTCTTCCCATTCTAAGTGTGGAAGTCCAGGAAAAAATGCAGACTTGACATGTCGAATTGGCATCCAGGGTAACTAAAAGAACTTTGTTCACCTTATAATAGTATTTCACAGAGTATTTCACCTATTTCTAAATCTCCTCATCTGGCATATTATGGATCAGAGAAAGAGAGCAGAATATTATTTTCACATTACACAATGGAGCTAAGGGGAACCTACCATATTACGCAGAAGAAAAATGTGATATTTCAGTAAGAGTGGGAATTCTCCAACAAAACAGAGTAACCTGCAATTACTGATATTTAAAAAGCCTTAACTTTCTATATTGATAGACTATTTCTTCAGGTCGCTACATGATGTAGTCTGATATCTTCAAGAAAACAAATCAATAATAAAATGATTGTCAAAGAGCATCTATCAAGTTATCACAGAGAGACGGAAAGAGAGAAATATGCACATGATATGTTAGTTCAGCAGTAAATTTTATGGACAGAAAAAAGACAATGCATTAAGACTAGTTATTACTAATATGGTTATTAGTATGCTATACTCCTTAAGCATAACTTGAGCCTAGCCAGGTCAGAAATCTATTCCAAGATTGTACCAAAATAAACTTCTTTTTTTATATATCAAAACAAACTTTTTTTTATTTTGGCAGATAAATTCAGTACTAAAATGCAGACTTGCTCCATAATAAAAAGCTGCTTTGCTATGCAGAAATATGGCACATGAGATATGGGATGTAATGATGCAGTTCCACTCAGCATGGACTAAGCCATAGCTGAAATAGCAGGCTCAGACTATAGTGCCTATGAAGAGTCTCACTTAAGGCTGACCCTGCTATTTCAGCTATGGCTTAGTTCTTGTTGAGTGGAACTGCATCATTACATCCTGCATCTCATGTGCCATACTTCTGTGCCGTGTGTGTGTGTGTGTGTGTGTGTGTGTGTTTATATATTTATATATATTTATATATATATTATTTTCCCTCTCACCTTTGAATAAATAGTAACATTGATCCAAGCAAGACGCCGACTCAGGTGATTAAGCTTCTCAGAAAAAACCTTCTGACTCTTCACTAGCTCATCATAGATATCTCTTCTCTGTGTTAAAGATAGAAGGGGGATTAGGAGAAAAGATATCAATCTTCTTCTACTTTCTGAAGCATGAACACAGAAAACCGTGGTATTCATGCAGGCCTATTCACAATAATAGGCTTTCTGGTTACAGCTGAAAAATAACATAGACTGCCAAAAGCCACTGTTAATTTTTCAATAACATAATCCTTGCACAGAGTTAGGGAAGATCATGACTAAGATACTAATGGTACCCCATGCAGACTACGGAGAGCTACAGCTTACACAGTTTTTTTTTCACAACCATCATTAACACCTCAATTAGGGGCACTGCTGGCACTAATGCCACAAAAAATACAAAACCCACAGGTGCACAGGCTGAGCTGGATCTGACAATCACATATAACAGAAGCTAACAGATGCAAAACGAGTCATAGGAGAAGAGTACAATGAGGTGCGAACTGACCCAAAACCATGACTCTCCTTCCCTTTGCACACTTTGCCCAAGTCTATATATCTCACATCATGGAAGGAGGTAACTCCGTTGACTATTTCCATAATTTGACCCCCACCAAAACACTATAACTGATCCTTAGATTTACAGCCAAGCTACTTGTTCCAGTACATAGTACAAACATGGGTCTCTGTCTTTTTCTCCTACCTCAGCTATCAGCAGTAGCTACGATGCATGCACATGGGGGTAGAAGCTGCCTTGAATCATGAGAAAAGGCAGGATAGAAATGTTGTAAACACAAAAGACTTCTATCAGGGAAACAGCATGGTGGAGAAGGGTTAACCACTCCTCTTTCCTTTAGTGGTGTAGCCCTGATCCAAATCCGCCCCCTATTTGCTTTTCAATTATAGATTCAATCACAATATTGGGTAGTTTGGGCCTTAGGTTTACAGGTTCTGATCTGAATTTTCTCTAATATAAAAACTATAACTGAAATTTTAAAAGGAAGCTATGTTCCAGAGAAATAAATAAAAGGCTCATTCTATCCCTCCCATTCTCGCTTCTCAGCCAGTCTTCAGGAAACAAGCACTAGTGAGAGGAGTGGGGCTTGGAACAGTAGTTAAATGGTCTCCAGGAGAACAGCAGCACATGAACAACAGGAGGCCTCCTTACCCTCTTCGGGCATCGGCTCATCTTTTCTTCAGTGTCTTTCAGTGCCAAAGCATACTCATTCACATCATCGGAAACACCTACCATCTGAAACACAAGTATTTCCATTCACATTATAACACATATGTAAGAAAAACTTGGCAGATGTAGTACTCTATAAGTAGTCAGTTTCTCCCACCAGTCGCCTAATTGCAGCCAGTGTGAAATTTACCCTAACACCCCCCCCTCCCCCCCAAGGCAGAACCACATACAATAGAAGCCAGCCTATATCTTTGGACATCATTTACCACCAACCGGCCCTGAAGTCACAAAATGGAAGTGAGATTTTTAGCAGATAAGGCATAAAGGTTGGAGGGGATTGCTTGAACCCTTCCTTCAACTAACTTGCCTCCCCACAACTAGACTCCCTCCAAGTCCGTTTTACCCCCAACTCAGTTCATTCTCCAAATCCAATTAAGAGGAAAATGGGTGGAGCTCAGAAGAGAAGGAGGAGCAAAGGGCAGAGGAAAGACTATTCACTTTCTCTGACTTTCCTGATGGAAACTGCACACCTGCTCATTGAGGTATACTGCTTTCAGCAGCTATCTGCATCAACAAATATAGAGGTGCTCTGCTGTCATGTGCACTTTCATCCACAGGTACTAAAAAAGCCAACAAGATTCTTGGTACAGCGAACACATGGTTTGCTCCTGCCCCGCCCTGCAGCCTCTGTTAACATGAGTTTTAATTCAAGTTGTGAGAGTGAGAGATCACTGGAACACTCCCCTCCCCCAAATGAATCCTGCTCACCTTACCAAGCTGCTGATGCACGCTGAGGTTGTACATCATGACTATTCCATCCAAGATTTCCAGCAGAGAGTTCTCTGTTATTGGTTGTTCTGGCTCTTCTGCAGGTTTCCCCAGCAAGAGGCCGTCATTTCCATGGCTGCCTTCAACTGCCATAAAACAGAAGGGAATTCCTGAGCTAGTCATTGTTCATCAGAAACTGTAAAGAAAATGGATCTAAGCTGTTATGAACATTAATTTTTATATTCCTCTTTGACTGTGAAGCACAGTCATAACATTGGTCCCAAAGCCAGTAATGAATGAAAAGCAACTTCAGAATAATAGAATTTTGGATGTAACTGATTTTTGATTTATTAATTGCTATGTATTTATTTAATTAAAGCCACATCCCACCTCTCAACATAAATTGTTAAGGCAGCTTCTGGTTATGTCCTCTTTTGTGTCATTTCTCCTTGAAACTTTATTTCCTCTTCCTTGCCATTCTCTCTTGGCTGTTTGTGAATTCATGTAATTAAACATCGCCTAAGTATCCTTCACAGACTCCTCTCAAGTCATAAACTATGCAGTGAGACATCTTTCAGACATCTTCTTTTAACAGGTGATGGAAAATGCCATCAAATTACAGCCAACTTAATAGCAACCCCATAGTGTTTTCAAGGTAAGTAAATATTAAGAGATGTTTTACTATTGCCTGCCTCTGTGTAGCAACCCAGGACTTTGTTAGTGGTCTCCCATTCACTAACAAGAGCGGACCCTGCTTAGTTTCTGAGTTCTGATGAGATCAGGGTAGCCTGAGCTATCCAGGTCATGATTATTTCAACTAGCAAGCTGAATTTCAGACAAGCAATGTTCTCATCATGTTTACATGGGATAACAGCCAATATACGATTCCTCACTAAATGTCAGTGTGGCATTACATTCCAGAAACCAGAAGCTGTTTTACAGTGCAATAAGATACTACTCACTGTCCTCTTCTGTCCGCTGTTCCATGTTCAAGGTACGGACTTTAACCTTCTCCATGGTGCCTGGTGACCGCCTGGGATTCATAAGGCTGACAGCTGCAGTGCTGAGAAAACGGTTAGCTCGCCCCAGAGTGGGTGAACTGAGCCAGCTTGGCCTGGCAAGGGCACCTCCAATTGCCAAAGCAGCAGCTGGACGCTGAGAAACAAAAAGACAGGGTCAAAGATATTCAGTTGCCTCTGTTCAGATGTATCAACTTTGAAGTCTGGTTTGAACCATACACCTTGTGTTCTAGTTAATTCAAGCAGTTAACGAAAGCCAAGGAGTCATACAGAAAGCACGAGAAACACTCCTGCCTAGAAAAGATATGGTGGGTCTCATACAAGAAAGTACAGTCAAAGCACAGATATAACGAAACTTTACTAGGAAGAACATGTCACACCTCCCACTGCTATATCACTGTAGGTTGATTTTGGTCCGTATGACAATTTACAGAATCTGCACTGTAAAAAATGTGACTCAAGCCTCAGCTAAAAACTTGGATTATATAGAATTTGTTATACAGTTGTAGCCGTGGAAGCTTGACATGTAAAATATTTGTGTTTGTTGTTGTTTGTTATTTGTTGTTCTATGTGGGTGTGTTTGTCGCATGCCCTTTTCTTTTTTTAAAACAATAAAGTATATTCAATCAAAAAAAAACTGGTGAAGAATCAGACCATCTAGGATCCAAAAACCAGACTGCAAGGCAGAATCTGCCTGAGACCAGAAGCAATATCAGTTTCAAGTACAAAATCAGCAAGAGGCAGACACAAATACATAGAAGCTTTGGACATTTGGTGACTTTCCAAAGTAAGCCAGCAGATTGGTGTGAAATTCCCTAAATCCAATTCATCTTGTATATTTTAAAAGGAGCAAAACTTGGCCACTTATGACCTTGTCCTTAAGAATCCCACGGAAACTGTGACTTGGCTTATGTTTCATAAGATGATAGGAAGGCAAACCATAAGTTGAGACATAAAGATGGAAAACATTTAAAAAGCTAAACAATCAAAAGGAAGCAATTTTTATTTTCTCCTTGCCTTGCTCTATTTCTGTGTTTGGAATTTGTGAAGAGATCTTGAATTTCCCATACCATTCGGCCTTGGTCCAGAACATGCCAACATTCCTTGAGTTTAACCAGTGGACAGAGAGCTTCCTTACACAAATAAACTGCAACAGATGATCTTTCATTTTCCACAGTATATTTACTGGGCCAGAGACTTAACAAACAGCTTTTCTACTCTGTACTACATGCCTCCAAACCCCACTGTTATATCATCTTCCCAAGAACTATTAAAGCATAAATTTAGTCACCAGGGTTTGGGTTCAGCAACACACAAGCAGAAACGCAAATGGATTTAATGGTATTCAGCTTGCACAAAATCTTGTGGATGCAGAAACACGAGTGGTGCACACATTAAGTCTAACTTAGGCCCTTTCTGCATGGCAACGGTGCAGGGGTGCGTCAGCCTAAACAATGCTGACACACACACACACACACACCCCAGGACCGTTCGCATGGATGGTCCCAGGAGGGTGGCAGGCAGCGGCGCAGCCTTCGCACAGGTTGCGCCATCGCTGAACGCCTACCTCGTCTCCTGGCTTCCAGCGTGTCGCAGAGGCCAGGGGACACACACACCCCTCCCCCCGCAGGCTGGAGCGACAGCTCTGCAGTCGCAGGCCTGGGGGGCGTGTCCCCTGGCCTCCGCGACAAGCCAGAAGCCAGGAGACAAGATAGGCGTTCAGGGACGGTGCGGGGGAAATGGCGCTTTCCATCCGCTGCCATTCGCACAGCAGTGGTTGGAAGACGCTACTTCTGAAAAACCTCACTCAGGGAGTGAGGTTCAGAAGCAGCATCTTCGCGCCGCTTGCGAGTTGCTGTGATGCAGCAGCACCGGCCTTGCAAACCCCTCCCCAGGGACGCTGTTTTTAGCATCCCTGGGGCGCTCTTTTCCACCCGTGTGGAAAGGGCCTTAGAGTAAGCAAGCAGCCTTTTTCGCTGGATCCAGAGAGCCAACACAATAACCTCTTTCCTGAGTTTTCTGTGAACTGCAGAGAATGCAGAGTAGGAAGAATTGGGTGGTGTTGCCTTCTGCAAACACCTTGAGAGCAGTGAGGTAAATCTTCATACAGTCTTCTTACAAGATCACAGGACCTTGGGGAGAGAACCTTTCTATCATTTCTCGCTCTACTTTGGAGAAGGAAAAGATTGTAGAGTTCCTTTTGCTGCTTTCATTTTCCACACCAACTAATGCAAAACAATCCTCGCATAACAAAAGGCACTGAGGAAGGAGACAGCAATTACAAGAGTCCCCTGCAGCTTCTTTTCTTCTCCCAAAAGACACCTTCCCATCCCCTGCTGGATCTATGCCAAAGCTTTGTTAGAAGAGAAAGTTCTCCTCATGCTATGTCTTCTGCAAATCCCAATGTGAAATTACAGCAGATCTTGTCCCTGAAGTCCTCTCTGTATGCTAGCAGTTGAACAGGAACACATGATGGTGCTCAGTACTGTATTTAGCTGATCTTAATTGTTTTTATAAGAAAGCTGTATTTTAAAGTTCAATTGATTGTTTAAGTTTTTATGTTGTAACCCACTCTGAGCCCTGTGGGAGGCTCCTAGTTGTGGCCTCAAGTAGGGACCATATTACACCTGTCTGCTTCCATCTTCACTGGCTGCACATCAAGTACTGGGTTATCTTCAAGGTATTGGTTTTAACCTTTAAGGCCATGAGTGGTCTTGGACCCACATACCTCAGGGACCGTTTCTCCCCATACTGACCGAGCAGGTCCCTCCGCTCTTCAGAGGGTAACCTCCTGGAAATCCCTGGCCTGAAAACCATCCAGCTGGCCTCAACAATGGCCAGGGCCTTTTTGGCCCTGACCCCTACCTGGTGGAATATGCTCCCAACTGAGATCAGGGCCTTGTCAGACTTGAATATTTTACAGGGCCTGTAAAACCGAGCTATTCCACTGGGCTTTCCCTAATGGCCAGCCAGATTAACAGCTGTTTTGGCCTCCCAGGAGCGGGGTTGGGGAGGGAATATTGAATTTTGTAAGTCGCCATCTGGATTTAGTTTTAGCACTGTTTTATATGGTTTTAATTTATTTAACAAGATTTTATTGTGCCTGTTTTAAAAATGTTGCTGTCGCCCTGAGCACCTTGGGGGAATAAGGGCAGGATAAGGGATTTGAAAATAAAAAGAAATATAAGCTTATTTCCCCACTGCTGCCTCATGAAGAATATAGGTAGTCACCAGATCCAGATATTTACAGAGCTCCTCATTCACCATCAAGATTCCACAACTGAACTAACTCCCAGCAGTCCATGAGACGTACACTGTTTGTATAAACTCTGACTTTCAAATGGAGCGCTTCGGATAGTGCTCTGCACTGCTTCCCGAGTTGTCCCCCTTCTAAGTGGCTTTGAGGATATATACCTATAGCCCTTATTTTGGGATGGCTTCTGCTTGCTATTACTCTTGTCAGAGTGGTGGAATCACATCACATCACAATTAATAAAGTTTCCAAAGGATAAGTTCTTTGTTATGACACATAAAAGGACTTCCTGTTAATCTGTTGTTTTCACTACTCAAAACAAGTCTACTTCCTAAATTACACAGATGCAGATCGAGTTCTGTCCCTTCTCTGTCAAGAGGTTCCATACATGTACCACCCTGCTTCATGCATCACTTTTAGGCTCACTTGTGATGTTGACACTGATGATTCTTCATCTTCATCGAGGTCATCCATGGTCACAGCCTGAAGCTCTGCAGGGTCAATCACAATATTTGCCTTTGAGGCCAAGTCATCTGCATGAATAAAAGAAACAAAGACATTGCCAGGAACAGATATCCACGTGCCTCATCTCTTCCACATACCTCTCCTGCAGGATAAACAGCAGAAACTCAGCGAGTAGTTTCAAGGGGGACTAGTTTATGACACACCTGACATATCAAATAATAACAGCAATACTGCATCATCATGAAGTCACTTGGTTTAGAACTCATGGCTAAAAATACAGTTCCTAAAGTCTTCTCCTGAAAGTAAAATAGCAACCCCCACTTTTATTAGAACACAGAGGAAAGGATTCATGGTTTCGAAACTACCCTCAGAATCCCTTCTACAAGGAGCTCTGAAGAGGGGACTGGGATTTTCTTGCTCCAGTTTGGTTAATGCTCTAAGTAAGAATGCATCAGGCACAAGCAATGGTGTAGGAATGCTGGCTATTGGGGAATTCCAGCTGAGACAGGTTCCATTCATATAAACTAAATCAACATACCTTCCCTCTGCTTTTCCCCCCTCCCCTACTTATGCTAACAAACATCTATGAAACTACAGCACCATTTGAGCTTAACTCACTTCAAACATTAGTTCTCTGACTAGCAACCAAATCCACAAAGGGGAAAGGGAAAGAGCTGTGGAGGCAGCACAGCCTGCATAAATCCCATTTGCCTCAGCAAATGGGGCAGTTACACCAGCATTGGTGTGCAGCATTTTTTATTCATTTTATTTTATTTTGTATATAATAAAGTTTTTTGTGAGTACAGAATTACTCATTCTTACGCTATTTCTTCATAATTTTGTTTTGGGGTACCCCTGCTGAGATCCATCCTGGTACACAGAGGCTACAAGGTCTCACATTATTCCCTTCTGAAACTCTTTTAGAGTTAATTTCCCCTTCTCTACATCCAGTCCTTCACATTCAGCACTACTTCTCCATAACAGCTGAGTCAGATGTATCTAGCAAAGTTCTAAACAGATGCTTGGAGATGGCAATGGGACAGATGAAGATCAGTCCAGACAAGATTGAGGTGTTGCTGGTCAATGACAAAGCAGCTTGAGGACTGGGGAGTCAGTCTGACCAAATGTGCCATTTCCTCTGAAGAAACATATAGTGCCTTCCATCTGCTTCAGCAGCAAGCCAGCCACAGGGGTGCCTTTAAAAATATGATCGGGCCACAGTGATCCATGCCTTAATTGTATCAGGGTTAGATTACTGTAATGTGCTTTACTTGGGGCTGTCTTCATAAATAGTACAGAAACTCCAGCTCATCCAAAACGAAGCATTCAAGTTTCTGTCAACGGTAGGATACAGGGACCATATCACCCCAGCGCCAAAAGATCTGCACTGGCTACCTATTTGTTTCAGGGCACAATTCAAAGTGCTGGTTCTTATCTTTGCAGTTTAATCCAGATTGTGAAGGAGGGGGGCAGAATGGGTTGTAGGAGTGGTGTGGGCCTTTACAGACACATTTGCCCACCCCAACGGCATAAGTGGCACCTATGCAGGTGGGGAGGGAAAACAGGGCAGCAGGCTAGCGCCCTGGCGCGCCACAGTGCTTGACTTGGAAAAGACTTCCACCCCTCAGAGCTGCATCGGCGTAAAAGAGGATGTCAGTGCAGCTGGAGGCAGGCTGGGGGGTTCCTGGGGGGTGGAGCCAATAGTAGGTGGCTTTCACCAGGGTTTTGGCCTGGGAACATCGCTGGTGCAGGCCTGTAACTTATGCCACAAAAACACATGGTGTAAGTCACTTTTTCAATGGAGTTTTCTGGATGGCTTTTTCCCCCCATTGCTCACTGCACCACCCAGAGCTCACTGGAGGTAGTGCAGCATTGTCTCCCCTGTGCTGAACCTCTTTCCTTTATAACTCTAATTACTGGAGCTAGGAAACTAGCAAACTGTCCAAACAGCAGGGCTATTTGGACTGGACAACGATGGCCCCCTACACTCCAGGAAAGTTTGCAAATAATTTATATAGCCCTGCTTAAAAAGTTGGAGAGGTGACCTAACAGGCCTGGATGACTAAGCTCCACTGTTGGAGAAAGGCTTTTTCAATAGCTGAACCTCATTTGTGGAATGACCCTAAGGCTTGCCTATATTGCTTTCTATTAGAGGCCAAGCCAAAACATTTTGGTTTACCCAGGCTTTTAATTAAGAGGTTGATTTTTACAATATGCTAGCTGGGAAATTGTTGCAAGTTGTCTATGGTCTGTTTTTGTGATCTACAATGTTTTTACACTGGGACTTTTCAATACTGAACTTTTATATATTTTAATCTTTTACTTTTATTATTTTCCTGGAGAGGTGGTATGAGAACATTCTAAATGGATCAATGAAAGTTTCCTCACAGTCAAAATATCCTGGGTTGAGCAAGAAAAATATCCCCGTGTAGCTGAGAATTCCGCATGGCTCCCAGTGCTAAAGTGGTGTTGCCCTGCAATATTTCCCTTACCCCAGGATTTTCAAAAATCGCCAATTTGGAAGTTCTTTTAAAAAATCCCAGTGTGACGCTGCTTGTGCCTGCTACTGTGCAAACACCAATTGGGAGCAGGACTGGTTTATTTTTCCCGCCCAGCCACCTGATCTCCCTGCCGGTTGTTCATTCAAGCTGCCACTCAAAAACAACAGCCAATCAGAACATGGGACACTGGGCACGCTCAGATGCTTCCGAAGTAAATACAGAAGTCTGGATTTTCAATGGATTCCTTCAAAAAGCAGGCAGCCATGCAGACGGATACCCCGAGATAAAATAGACCCAGGTTAAAAAAGACTGGTGGTGCACAGGTATAATTTTGCCATGTGGAAACAACCAATCTCAAGTTTCTTGCATCTGCTTCATCCAGCAACAGAAACCCCAGAAAAAGAATTACAGAACTGCATTCAATATAGTTACAGAACTGCCTGGTCCCACCCCCACAAAAGAAGACAGAAAGTGGTATGGAGCATCATTGCTAGATGGAGTCTGAGAGGATCAGATGTGTTCTCTGCAAGTATAGAATACCCTATCATGTAAATTGTACTACTTTAGTAACCCTATCACTGATCCTAAATGTTTCAGTTACTTTCTTTCTACATTTTGCCCTTGAGGTTGCTCTACAACAGAAAGAGTAGAGCCTCAAAACCTTGGAGAAGCAGAAAAATCTCTCCAGCAAGGGGCAAAATACTAGGTAATGAATTCTAGCCCCTACTCCTGGATGAACGAAAGCCCTTTGGCTTTGCTCATAAACAGTCTTTCCAACATAATTTAGAGCTTGGATTTCACATCCTCTTATCTCTACCAAACACAAGGCTAGGTGGTGCCCTTAAGCACAGTTCTGCTGATTTCAAGTGCACCAAGGGGGGCGGGGGGAGAGAAAGTATTAATAATCAGAGTCACTCAGCCCAAGAGGCATCAGCTGCCACTTAATCTTCAAGTCCCAAGAGAACAGTTCTTATTTTCAGACCCAGAGGCCATTCACATAGCCTTCAAGAGGACCAAACTATTTAAATTAGCTGGAATAGATTTATATGCAAATTAAAAAGTCAAAAAAATTACCACACTTATGCCATGGCCACTTTTTAATGTCCCAGATAAAATATTTGGTCAACATGGAAGGTCACATGCTAGGAAAACTGAGCTTCTAAAGGCAACCTCAAATTTTCTTTCCAGCACCTGCCTGGTACTTACTGCTCTCATTCCCAGTTGCAAAAGCAAAAATTTTCTCAGACAAATATGAATACTATCCTGGCTTGGAAAACAGGAGCCTGTATCAAAAAGTCGAACGACAACTAAGAGGCATGCTCCTCAAAGCATTCTTTATTCACTTTTTCTTTTTTCAGTTATTTTTTCTATGTCTGGAAGATTTTTATACCCTACTTCTCTCTACTATAACAAGTCTCAAAGCAGATTAAAGTCACTTTCCTTCCCCTCCCCACAATACACACCTTGTGAGGTAGGAGGGGCTGAGAGAATTCTGAGACAACTGTGTCTAGCCCAAGGTCACTCAGCAGATTTTACATGGAGAAGTGGAAAATCCAATCTAACTCTCCAGCAGTGGTGTAGCTACCATGGGGAGAGGTGGAGACAGGCGCCCCAGGCAGATGCAGTTGGGGTCATGTGGGGGGTTGGAAAATCTCCCCCCACACCCCTCTTCCTTCCCCCCTTGCCCCACCCCGCCAGGCCAGTCCAGGCGAAGGCCGCTGCTGAGCGCCCCTGCTCAGCTCCACCCCGCCAGGGAAAATCGCCCCTCACACCCCCCGGCAACCCTCAGCTTGAGGCGCTCGGTACGGCATGGCGGTAGGCAGCAAGCAAGGAAAGAGGGAAGGCTTGGCTCGCCCCACCCCCCGCTAGGCCCTGCTCTCTGACCGCCGCCCCCGCCTGGAGAGCCCCGTGCTGTGCCCTGCCAGACAAGCCCTCCCCACCTTCCCCCATCCCCCACCTTCCCTTCCCTAATTCCCCCGCCCACCCCCACAAGGAAGCTCGAGCCTGCAGAACATCTCCATGGGCCCTTCCCTGCCTCCCCTGCCCAACACTACAAGGAAGCCTGGGCCCCGCCACCTCCCCACCCTAACCTAAAGCTTCCCACCCTCCCGCCACCCAAGCCTCATTTTCTAACCTTCCCTCACCCCTACCCTCACTTTGCCTCCCTCCCCCACCTCAATACTAACTCCCAACCCTCCCTACTCTCATACTCACCTACCAACCCCCAGCTACTTTCCCCCCTCCCCTCTCCCCCCTCCCCCACCTCATCCTAATCTTTACACCCTCCCCCACCCCTAGTTACACACCTTCCAATCCTCCCCACCCCAAGCCTCACCTTCTAATGCTCCCCACCCCAAGCCTCACCTTGCCACTCTCCCACCCCAATGGTAACCTGCCAACCCGCCCCACCTTCATACTCACCTACCAACCCTCCCCTAGCCACACCTTTCAACCCTCCCACCACCCAAAGTCTTACTTTTCCACCCTTCCCCATCCCAACCCTCACCTTGCCACCCTGCCCCATCCCAAAACTAACATGATAACCCTACCCACCCTCATGCTCTCCTACAACTATCCCCCACCCCTAGCCACCACCACCCTAAGCCTTACCTTTTAACCCTCCCCCATGACTCACCTTACCACCCTGCCTCACCAGAACCCTCACTTTTCTGACCTCCCCCACCTGAAGCCTCTCATTCCACCCTCTCCCAATCTGCCACCCCAAGCCTGCTCTTTCAATTCTCCCACCATCCCAAGCCACTCTGTTCCATTCTTCTCCACTCCAGCCCTCACTCTGCCACTCTCCCCACACCCCACTCCTCTCCACCCTGCACATATCCTCACCTTCCTTCCTACCTCAAGCCACACTCTTCAATGTGTCCCAACCCTGAGCCACAGACCCACACCCAGGTAAATGTCTCACCTTGAGCAAGGGTGGGGTGGAAGCTACAACAGCCCCACTAAAGTCCATTGCTGGGGAGGTCCTTCCTCTTCTATCCTTTTTTAGGGCCCACTGCATCTCCCCAGCAATGGGCTCTGCTGCTAGTAGACTATTTGGTCAGGGTAGGGGAGGGCGGGCACCCATACTGGGGGGTGGGAGCAAAAACCTCAGATTTTGCCCAGGCTCCATTTTTCCTAGCTATGCCTCTGCTCTCCAGATTAGTGTTCGCTGCTCATATGGAGGAGTGAGGAATCAAATCCATTCCTCCAGATCAGAGTCCTCAGCTCATGTGGAGGAATGTGGACTCAAACCTGGTTCTCCAGATTAGAATCTGCTGCTCTTAACCATGACTATACCATGCTGGCTCTTGCTTGTACTGAAGGCTCTTGGGGCAGGATTTCTATGCCATTTGTTTTCAAGTGACAGAACAAACTTGCCTTTGAGAGTCTTTTTGAGATGAGACAGGAGTCCTCCAAGTCTTTGAAGATCAAAGTAATCCACTTTCCCATTATAGAAGAGCTGAGGGGGGACATAAGCATCTGTCGGAAAGATAAAGAGAATGTATTTAGGAAGATCTAACTTTCATTTAGTACAACCCTAAGAAACACTTTCCAGGGAGTCAGCCACACTGAATAGACCTGCGTAGGGTTACTCAGTGACATCAGATAATTGTGATGGCATGTCCTTATCATTTTTGGGGTCCATTTTGATAACAACTATTTCCCCATCTCAACCTTTCCTTTAATACCAATTAGGGAACAGTGGTCTTGCCTCTGAATGTCTATTCGGGTGCTAAGATTTAATGGACAAGGGCCCGCTCCCCACTCACCATAAGCCGCGGGGTCACCTCTTGATAAGACACGGGGATCCTGGACGTTCCCCACATCACCAGCAGCCACTGCGCAGCTGCCCAGAATTTGCCACTCTCCCACCTCCTTGGCGCGCATCAAATTAGGTCCACTTCAAAGAGCAACATTTTCCAAAACCCCGCAGTTGCCGCGTGGTTGATTCGCTGTGATGCACAGCTTTCCAGCCAATCAGGAAAAAGGATCCTCCATTTTGTTTAGGGAGGGTATCCCCGTCAGAAAGTGGGCGACATGAAGCTGCGTGATGATGTAGACACGAGGCGACATCCTCTTTTACAATGCACGCTCACGGAAATTGAGACATGTGTACAACGCGACGTGCCAACATTGCTCCCTTTGCTCGAGCTTTACGGCTTTGCGGGCAAGCCTATCAAAAACAACTTCTCGTGTCAGCCAATCAAAATGGAGGCCCGCCTTCGGCTGGCTGCCACTTCAACGTGTCCATGACGCACACGCGTGCCAGCCAATCAGAATGGTCGATTGCGACAGAACTCCTCCTCTTGCTCCCCCGCGTTATTGCCTGAATGGCAAATGAGTGGGAAACAAATGTCTCCGTGGTCAAAAGCCGCAGAGGCTTTTTTATGCGGGGTCGCTGCGGCGTTGCACTTAGAAGAGGTAAGTGGGGAGTGGCCCAAGAACAAATTCCATGAAATGGATCCTGACAAGAATTAAATGATGGCATCCAGCAGCCCCTACAATAAGTGTTAGGCACAGTTCAGATGTAATCCAATCATGGATTAGCATTGTGTGACTGAAGCTTTAAGGAATTTGGAGCTTCCTTCTAATCAGTCATTTTTGTATTTCAGTCAAACCATAGTTTGCCAATTTGTGCTGAGCTACAAACTAGGATTTCCAAAACTGGGAGCAAACCTGAATCTGGAATTCTGGTCTTTAGGAAAGGAGCAAACCATAGTTTGACAGTTCAGAAATCATGGTTTTCTGAAAATCCTGAAGACTAATTAGGTTTTAACACATGAGCAGAGAAAGGGGGAGGAGGGGAGAGAGAGATGAGAGTTCACATTTGTGAATCCCATTGATATGGTTGTGTCTGAAGTAAACCTTAGTAAAAATTGCTCAGAGTTGACAGCTCTAGATTTGTGAACTGTGTTTCCACATGGAAGATCCATGAATAAGATCTGTGTTTTCTGATTTTACTGAGTAGTAGTCCCACATGGTACAAAACAAGCAAAGAGGAGGAGAGGGTAAGCAGGTCAGATTCGGAACCTCGCGTAATGGCCCAGAAAAGCTCAGCCAAGTCCAGGGATTCAGAGGACTCTTCTGAGGAGGAGCCAGATAGTGGCAGGATGCTCCCCATCCCCTCAGCCAGAAGCAGTGGAGCCACAGGAGATAGCCCCTATGGGGTCAAACCAGATCACAGATGGAAACTGGCACAGAGACTCTGGGAGGAGACCCTGAGCCACAGCTAGGGAGAAGCTCAGCCTCCTGGTATCAGGTCAGCTGCAGGGAACCCAACTTGCTCTCTCCCCGCAACCCCTGAGCCCCATGAGCGGTGCAGGAGAAGGTTACGTGACAACCTGAAGGTGTGGCAGCCCTGCACTGCGCCAACATTAACAGCAAAGAGGAATGTTTGGTGGAGCAGGGCTGACATGATGGCCAGGGACAGGCTATTTCCAGATGCTTGGGCAGCATCCTGTTAAAAGAGGCTGGGAAATAGGAGGCTGTGTGGAAGCAAACAAGTCTGCAGGCTGCTATCCTGCCTGCGTTTGTGTATATTGACTATTTCGTTCTGACTTTGGCCTGGACTCCTGGATGTGTGTTAATTGTGTTATCCCTACCTGGAGTTGATGCTTGGGAGAAAGGGCCTATCTGGGTTGACCTTGGACTAGACTTTGATTACCGAGTACCTTTCATATGTATGTGTGTGTGTGCACATGACACCTGTCCTCCTCCCAGCAGAGTTAACTGCAGCTTGGGATGTGGTTGGGGAGAGTTATAGCAGGAAATCTGCACTAGTGGATCCCAACCTGGGGGTTGGGGATTCCTGGAAAACCATTTAATTATTACAAAAAGTCCACACATCCATCCATAAAGTATTATTTTGATGTTTTTGGCATTATATAATTTCTCAATCAATGGGCACTAAGAGGACAAGTAGTATCACACAGGGAGTCCACAAATGTTTAAGTTAGAAGGGGTTCTCATACTCAAAAACATTGGAAATCGTTGGGTTAAATCCTGTGCAATGTGATTGTGTGGAAGGGAACATTTCCATCTCCCTCTTCCTACTTAGGTCCATTGTGCTCCTCTCCCCATGGAACACAAGGAAGATAGGGGTTGGGAGTAAGTATAGACGGAAATCTCCCCTGAGATGAATGTGAGTGGAACAACACATAGGATCTAATACAGTGTACTGAGGGGAGACAACTTCTAGCCTGAGGAATGAAAGAATTGGACTTCAGAAGAGAGAGGAAGAAAGATAAGTTAATTACAGAGACAGTTATCCATCCCTGTGAATTTTGAGGCATTACTGTTCTACTGGAAAGACATCTTACCTTCACTGCTAAGTGCTGAAAGGCTCTTCATCTTGTGCTCATCCCAGTAATGTCTCAAGGCTGCAATAAGTCGATGTAAGAAGCACACCATGTACTCTGGGGGGCACAAGACAGTCAGATTCTAAGGGCAAAAACAGTGTGATAGTTAACTTCTGCTTTTAACAAAACAGTAGCAGGATCCAAATTGAGGTCTACCACTTCCAAATACATATGCCAAGGATACACACTTGCTTACAGTGTTCCACAGACAGTTCAAAACATTTCCAGTAACTAACCGAGTCAAAATCAACACACGTCACAGATTCTCACTTACTTCCTAACAAGGGGGAAAGTACCATTAACTTATTTATAGTCAGAAAGGTTCCTTTTAATCAAAGTAGCACTATGCATTCAGAAAAGAGGCCAACTTGGCAGCCTCAAGCTATGTTACCAACTATCGTTAGACAAACTTGCCTAATTTTCAGGAAAGACTGGCTTATAACTCTGTAGGTCAGGAAAGGACAAAAATCACATAACAATGAAAGGGCATCCTGGGACAAAAACCATCACTAAAAGTACCATCCTAAGCAGAGCAACATCATGTTGCTTTAATAGGATTGCAACATGAGAGAGTCACAGTTGTATACATGTGAGAGGACATGTTCTGCTGTGAAAGTAAACAAATCAAAATTCTGGGCCAAGAAAAACTATGTCTGGTTTTCTTTCTGTCCCACCTCCCCTCCACCCTGTTCCCAAAATGTCAGACAGACATTTTGAACACAAAACTGAGCAGATCACAATGAAAGGGAGAGGCTCAAAGTCAAAGTGCTCATGTCCAGGCCCTTGACATAGCTTATGTCTGCACCTAGCTCATCATAGCTACAGCCAACTCAGATGTATGTTAGTAAGCTGTATTTACATCTGAGTAAACAATGACTGTGCAAAAAATGCACAAACAAATGTGGCCATAACCAAGAATGGGACTGCACAGCTGCACCTTTAACATTGAGTCCAATAGTAGAGGATAATAACAATAACAATTATTACTATTTTTTAAAACTTCAAAGACACTTTCAAAGGCCCATAAAATCAGGCACAGATTGGTATGAACATGTCTGGAAATATGTATGAAACAAAAAAGGTATCTTTGTCCAGGAACGCAACAGTATGTTAAACGTGCCATCACAATATTGGGTTGGATGCTGTTATCAGTGGGTGAAAGGATCCCAAACTTTTCCCCTGCTCCCCAACCACGGCAATTCATTCTGACCCATGATAGTTGAGTTTCAGGATCCTGAAATAGCCAAACAGGTTGGGAGGATGCACAGAGGAGGGGGCAAAACTAAAACTGAGAGAAGGGGTGGGACGGGTAATTTCATCTTTCTTTTCAATACAAATGGGTCCATGATTCACAAAATCAGTTTTCCGGAGACTGGTTGCTCATGAGAGGGACAAATATGCATCCATCAGTGCAATTCACTGATGGATCACTGAATTTGACAAATTACTTACCCCTCGGTTACTAGCATTTTCCTGCAGAAATTTGTGGAATTTGTTAAGAAAGATATATCTGGAAGCTCCTCCCTGAAAGAACCAACAACCAGAGCTTTAAGTCAACTAAGTTCTGTCCCGATGAAAAACCATTCAAAATACAGCATTTCTTGATTTCACCTGCAGTCACCCTTGTTGATTCATTAAGAAATTCACATAGAGCCAACTAAAGAAAAACACACATGCATTTTTTAAATTTCTTGTTGGTTTTTCATTCAGAGAAATTTTAACTGCTGCTATTTTGCGGATTAAAAGAATTATTGTTAATACAGTAATTTTCAATTAAAAGATCTTAAATGTTATATTGTAATTTATTTTTACTGCTGTTTGTTATCCTTCTTTATGTTATTAACAGTGGCTACAAGAGCTCATTGGGGCACATTTTTTCAGATTTCTGCACTCCAAATCCTATTGCATTGCTTATTGGATAACCCATCCTGTTGACTGTACTGACTTAACACTACATAATTTATCTTGAGTCTCAGTAAGGAAGTGGAACTATGTGTAATGTAAAAAATAAATTAAATAAATTGATGAGAGACCAAATAAACAAAAAGATTTGCCATGCCTGCAGTTTATTCATTTTTAGGGCAGTTATATCCCATCTTTCTATCACTATATGTATGCAAGGCAGTTTTCAAAGCTGCAAAAGAAAAGCATCACTATCATGAAGTGTTGTGGGATTTCCAGGCTGTATGGCCGTGTTCCAGTAGCATTTTCTCCTGATGTTTTGCCTGATTCTGTGGATCCTCTGAAGACGCCAGCCACAGATGCAGGCGAAACGCACACTGCCTTTGGGAAGGCTCTCTCTCCCAGGAAAATTATACACCAGCTTAATTATACACCATCATTAGGTCTTTTGGCTGTTGTACAACAATCCAGCCACCATTACTTAAATGTGTTTAACCAAGACAGTTCATTATTTATTTACTACATTTCTATCCCACCCTTCCTGACTAAAGTCGAGCTCTGGGCAGCACACAAACATTTTAAAACAATTCCAAGACTTATGTTTAGTGTTTTAGCTCAGTCCAGCCAAACAGCTAGTCAGATGTTCCATCAAATGTAACAATCAGACTTTGCTGCCTACTATATAGTCAAACTGAGATAATGTGGGATCCACCAGGCACAGCTCACCCATTTCAGCAGCAAAGCATTATGGGCCTCTACACTACATTAAATATCACACTGCCAGCACTGTACTTTGTATTGCGGAACTACTTGTGGCCTTGCAGTCAAGATGACAAACAAATGCAACCCTCAAGAGGCAAAATTATGCTCACAAATGTCACAAAGCAAGCTACTGTTCAGAGTTTTTGCATCTATTCACTGTTAAGTTTTTCTATTTCACTTACCCCACCTCGATCTTTATTGTTTAACAGCAACTTTAGGATCTGCACTTGGAGTTCCTCCACCACTGAGAACAGATTAAACAATATCTGTCAAAGCACCTACAAGCACATTTCCACAGAGAAACTGTCAGTGACCACATTACAGATCTGCTCAGGAAGAAACCAGCCTTCCCATAATGTTACTTGGCTCCATTTGATGAGCTATACCACCCCAGCAGTTATCTTAGGATAATCTTCAAAACAATGAAAACTCCAACCATTATCAAAGGGAAGTTCAGTACTACATACAAGGGGAAGGACTGAGTTGGTAAAACAGGAATTTGAAAGCATTTATAGCATAGCATAGCACTGCTCAGCTAACAGCTCATACTTTTTTTCTGTTGTAGGAAGAATATCAAATCCTAGAAAATGTCCACTGCTCCATCACCTTCACACCATTCTCTGTAACGCCCATGAGATTTTGAACGTCATTACGCCCACCACCATACCTTCAATCCGTTTCTTAAGCCTCTGGCAACCTCTCTCATACGCTCGTCGTCTCAGTCTCTCCTCAGCAGTTTCATCCTTAATCTCTTTACTCTCTTTGCCCTGTGTTCAAAAGACAGTCCTTAACAGAGTTGAACACATAAGGGTGTCTTATATTATGTCAGATGCTTGAACTAGTGAGAGGTTTTGGTTCTGTAGTAGGGCATCTGCTCAGCATGCAGCTCCCACGTTCAACTCCTGGCATCTCCTGTTAAAAGGATCAGTTAACAGGAGATGTAGAAAGACAAGTTAGCAGGTGACCTCCACCTGAGATTCTGGAGAGCTGCCACCCGTTGGAATAAATGCTAACCTTGATGAACTCTGATGTTATGATTCAGCATAAGTGAACTTCATGTGTGTTCATCTGTCAAAGTGTGTACTGTCTACTCTGACTGGCTGTGGCTCGCCAGGGCCAGTTAGGCACAGGTCTTTCGCATAGCCTACCACCTAATTATTTTAACAGGAGATGCTGGGGATTAAATTTCTGCTTGGAATGCAGGCACTCTGCGACTGAGAGATGGCTGTTCCCCATCCAAGTGAAGAGTTATTAACATCAGCCAGACAGATGAGCTTGAAATACATTCACAGAAATGCATTTTGTGCAGAATACAGTTGGGCAAAGCAATCAGCAGAGCCTTTAGGCGGACCAAATCCATCAGCAGCAGATACACTATTTCTCACCTCCTTGTTGAAACGGTTTGGCCACCAAGTGGTGGGAATGAGCTCTTGCAGGCCAGCTTCTTCCACCCGCAAGGGACTCTTGATGTAGAAAAACACAACTGAGCGTAGCACATCAAATCTGCAATGAGTTAAGGGAGTTGTGTGGCAGCTCAAATGGATGCACCTGCAGTACTGGTGTCACAACAAGAAGCCCTGCAGCGAGTTAAGAATAAGTCTTCACACACATGACCCTGCCATTCATGTGTCTCAAACAGGTCTTGAATCGACATAGTACTTTGTACTTTGAAGAAGTATGTGCATGACAATCAAGGTATCTTGTGGAAATGAAAGAGAAAAAGCATGCAATGCAACACTAAAACAACCATCTCCATGTACCCTCCCGTCATGAAACATATAACATTATAGTTTGTGCTTTACTAAACGCAGGCTTCAAAAGCAGATTGTTTAAAATAGCATTTCTGCTGTTGAGACTAGCTTGAATAGCTGACACTTTTATGACCCTAAAGGATTCTACAAAGACACTGGAAACCGGCAGAAGCTCACTCCTGCTCCTCATTTGGACTCCACATATCAGAGCTTTTTGATTGACTGATCAGTTTTTTTTAACCCACTCTTTCCCAACCAAGTCAGGGGCAGGATAGATTACAACAAAATTCACAAACATTAAAATTACACAATATAACAGTTTAAAAACCTTCAAATAATTAAACTCCATGGTGCATGAAGCATAAACAATAACGGGGGAGCCAGACAGAAGGGGAAAAATGAAATGGGACAACTGGAAATTCTCAATAAGGAAGGCGGGAGTAAGGAATGGGTAATTCAATATTATATATGGAAAGGGACAGGGAAAGAGGAGGGGGAAAGGAAAAGGGAGGGGACAGGAGAGGGAGAGAGGCCAGCAATGAAAACCACTGCTGCCCACAGCCATAGGCCTGGAGGAATATCTCAGTTTTACTGGCCCTGCAGAAATGCAACAGGTCCACCAGGCCTTGGGTCTCATTTGATAAGAGAGTTCCATCAGGCTGGGGTCAGAGACGAAAAAGCACTGGCTCTAGTTAAGCGTTTTCAGACTGGGGACAACAAGCGAGCTGTTTCCTGCTGAGCAAAGCTCTTTTTCTGTGATGGCTCAGGAGAGGTGGTCTCATAGATTCCAGACTATTAAGGACTTTGAAGGTCAACACTAAAACCCTGAATCTGATTCAGGACTCCACCTGAAGCCAGTGCAGCTGGCGGAGCACTGATTGATGATGTGCCCTTCATGGGCCCCTGAAAGGACCCACACTGCTGAATTCTGGACCAGCTGAAGTTTCCAGAACAGTCTCAAAGGTAACCCTGTGTAAAGTGAATTACAGTAGTCTAACTTGGAGGTGATGCTACCTGGAACACAGTGGCTAGATCTGGGCAAGATAAGTAGGGGACCAGCTACCAGATCCGGCAAAGTGCCACTCTGAGTACTATAACATTAATTCCTAAAGAAGGGCAAGAGTTAACTTAGACAAGAAATTAAAGACCAATATCATTACTAAATAATTACAAGTTGTTTACCACAATTTTAGCTGATAGGCTGAAAATAGTGTTAGAAGCAGTTATTGCTGAAGATCAATATGGATTTTTACCAAAATACAGTTAAAGGACAGTGTTAAAACTTTACTAGATATTTTGGAATATTTGGAGAAACATAATGAAAAGCAAGTCGCTTTGATTTTTGTAGATGCAGAGAAAACGTTTGAACTGGTCCTTTTTGTTTAATGTTTTGGGAAAATGTGGACTTGGAAAGAATTTTATAAAATGGGTGAAATGGATTTATACATCGCCATTGGAACAATTAATTGCTAATGGATATTGAAATAACTTTGCAATATCCATAAAGAAACAAGGCAAGGTTGCTCATGTTCTCCTTTCTTGTTTATATTAGTTCTGAAAGTACTGAATAGAGGCACAAGACAATGAGAGGACTGGGAGTATTAAGAAAGAACCTTATAAATTAAGAGTATTTGCTGATAAATTGATGGTGGTTTTAGAAATCCCCTTAAAGGGGCCACTTAACACATGCAAATTACACTTGCAAACTGCACCCCTAACACTTTTAGCCAGAGGCGTAGTGCCAATGGGGCGGGGGGGTGAAGCCCTGGAGGGTGTGATGCCCGCAACGGAGGCATGGCCATGCTACAAAGGGGGTGTGGCAGGGCGTTCCAGGGCAGGTGGTACTGTGGCAGGGGCGCAGGGTGCATGCGCACCCCAGGCAGAGTTTCCCCTTGCTCTGCCTCTGCTTTTAACCAATGCAAATGGTTCTTTCTCCCACCCTGGACATTCACAGGTATATATACTCCTCTTGCTTCACTACCATCAGATCCTCTGAAGATGCCAGCCACAGATGCAGGCAAAATGTCAGGAGAAAATGCTACTGGAACATGGCCATACAACCCGGAAAACCCACAACACCATTAGGAAGAACTTTCTGACTGTCAGGGCTGTTCAACAGTGGAATTCACTGCCTCGGAGAGTGGTGGAGTCTCCTTCTTTGGAGGTTTTTAAACAGAGGCTGGATGATCATATGTCAGGAGTGCTTTGATTGTGTGTTTCTGCATGGCAGGGGGTTGGATTTCATGACCCTTGTGATCTCTTCCAACCCTATGATTTTTCAATTGAAGAAAAATGATCTTCAACAAAAAATTTCCTTTAGATTACATGCTCTCCAACCACTCAATTTGGTATCTAGTGACTCTTTACCTAGAGCATCATCTATAATTAATCTCCAGCTTTATTAATATGAATACCAATGTTCTTATTTTACTCTTTGCTTTCCAAGGTTCTCTCGTGTTCCAATTAACACTGGAGAGACTTCTAATTGCCTTCTAGCTTTTATATTCTCAGAGACATAGACCATTTTTCTCCCTCGCTATCCCAATAGTCCTTAATTCTTTTTGAAACTTATTTTGTATCCCACCCTATCTAATTAAATATGCAACATGTACTGTGCCCTATCTTAAGACTTTACAAATTGCAGATTAGCACTTTTCAACCGTTTCTTGAATTTTCTTTTCCAGTATCTCCCTCCATACACATTTTGGAGAGCAAGGACACTATGGCCAAAGAGAACTGGGGCCCTCCTGAGTCTTTAAGTTTACTAGAACCATCTAGACTTTTTCATTCTCTGCAAGGTGAATCTCGAATTAGAGGGATTGGGCGGTGGGGGGAGGGAAGCTTTTGGGAGGAAACTCTCCCTTTAAGAAGAGGTGGCAGTCATTCTTTGGGAAGCTCAGGGAAAGAATTCCATAAAATAGAATTGAAGAAGAGACTTCTTAGGGATAATGAAAGCATACATAGGCCCACAATCTGAAAAGATGTGACCACCCGAATGGGAGAAGAAAGGCAAAACTGATATGACCAAAAACTTGGAACCAGCACGATGTTTCTGACTATTTCTTTAATATCATAGGGATAAATTGTAGACCTAGAAAGAAGGATTCAGTTCATGCTCATTTGATTTTTCCTATGCTTGGATGCACTACACTTTGCTTGTTCAATTGTATCCTTTTATTGCTGTAACCAATGATATACTTAAAGCTATCACTTCTTTTCCCCCCCTTAATTTGGAGTTACTTTGTCTTTGCAATAACAGGCAAGTCTAAAACTTGGCTCATGCTTTACCAAAGTATAAGAGAGAAGCAAGGGCAGCTCCAGTTGGGAGTTGTCTCCACCAACTAAGATTTCCAGAGATTTTTTTTCCCCTAATTCTTCAGTGGCTGAAAGATGGAGAGGATTCTGAATTTAAACAGAGTTCAGGCTGCTAGACAGCTACACCTCTAAATATTAGCCAGGCAATGCAATCCCATTTGTAAAAGGAAATGGGTAGACTGAAGCTGGAAAATGAACTCTTCACTGAGGTCTAGCAACTTGAGACTAGATTCAGTCTCTCATCTGCAGTGGTAAAAACAGCAAATGTCTGGGGGAGATCTGTTTTACTTACTAAGGCATTAAGAAAATTCATTAGTAAACTTGGGTTTCTTCTTTCGCACAACGGAGATTAAACATTTTCCAGTTACAACTTAGCCTCCCTCTCAATTTGGGGAGAGGAACCTGAAGTCCATTTGCAAGTACAAGTAAAGTAGAACAAGGTGCCCTAGAACCTGCAAACTAAACATGGGATTTTCCTTCCAATATCAGTTCAAAGCACTATTGAGAAATGGCACCAACTATGGCCATAGGAAATGAATATTTACAAAAGCAAAAGGGATCATTTGCGGTATAATGCTACAATTGTGCACCAGTTCCATTTGAAACTGTTAGCAGCCTCAGTGACTTTGCTTCATCAGAGGATTTTGATGAGGGTAAAAACATCAGCACTAGAAGGATACAGGACATTTTGAAGCAGGTATTTCCTGGATTTCTCATGCTTCAGGACAGCAATAGTGAGACGGAGGTAGTGAATCTAGACAGACAGGAAAAGAAAAACCCAATCAAGATTAACTGTAGAACTCAGCGATCAAAAGCTCTCAAGACATGATATTTAAGATTGCTTACAACCTATAGCCAGGCACAAAGCAGCTTCTTTCCTTGTATGCCCTTTACTCCTATGGTTGCACTTACCTGTAAGCTTAAGTCAGGAGCGATGGGAGAGAAACGGTACGCCCTGAGCAGGGACATCAGCAGCTGTTTGAGGCATTCGTGTACTTCATACTCCTGAAGGGAAAAGAAACTTTGTCTACAAGATATAAGTGCCAACTACCTCCCAGCAAAAAAAAGAGGACACATAGAAGGGACACTACTAGAAGCTGATTACCCAAACCGTGTAGTTCTCACCTCCATGAGAAGCCACATGAGATCCAATAACTGCTGAATGAGAGGGTGCGCTTCCACAGACCCTCCCCCTTCTAGGATGCCAAGTAGGAAGTTCATAAGCACATCTTCTACTAAGTACACTTTGCACTGCAAAAGAAAAAATCTCAGATCAGCAGATCTGTATAGTACATTTGCCACCAGGTTGCAGCAGAGACTATCAAGGCAACTCATGACGCAAAAGCAGCACCATCAGTGGTGCAAGTTTAGAGCATAGCAATTTTTCTTAAAATGTGTGCTGAAACTGCTAATGTAGCCTTCCATAAATCCTAATGGTATCTCTCATTGTGACACTTTAAAGCTTGGTCTGTTTCTGAAAAATCCCACCTTGAAGAGGCATCTGCTTCTCCTAAAATGTTCACTAGATTGTCCAGATAGACACTGTGAGAAACATTCCTTCTTTCCCCAACTGTGTCTTTGCTCACAAGGAGAAGGGCTGAAGCTCAGTACTGGACAGGGCAGACTGTAGCTCTTTCTCCCAAGTGAGCTTGCTGATGGGGAACGCAAAGCAAATTGTAATCCATTCTTGCAAGTAGAAACACAGTTGCAGATCTTCCCAACCAAACTGGTGGTGAGCCAGAAGGCATAGGCTGGCCATATGAAGCAGCCACAGCAGATCTTCCTCACTGTTGGCACAGACACACAAGTATCTGTCAGAGCACTTCATCACTAAATTCCTTGTAGTGCTCTTTGAACATAAGAATATAATAAGAGCCCTGCTGGATCAGACCAGTGGTCCACCTAGTCCAGCACCTTTTCTGATACAGTGGCCAACCAGCTACTCCAAAGGACCAACAACAGGACATAGAGGCCAGGTCATCCCCTGAAGTTGCCTGCAAGCACTAGTATTCAGAGGTTTACTGCATCTGGCTGTGGTGGTTCCTTTAGCCACTGGTGGCAGCCACCAATAGACCTGTACTCCATGAATCTGTCCAATCCCTTTTTAAGGTTGTCTATGCCATCACTACATCCTCAGGCAGCAAATTCCACACTTCATTCTGGTCTGAATTTACTGTCCATCAGCTTCACTGAATGTCTTCAAGGTCTAGTGTTGTGTGTGGTGTAGGTTATACATGCAAAATGAGTTGTATAGGAACTTTCTGGAACAAGGAGGGACAAAATCAAGCTGTTTGCTGCTCTGAGTCCTGGAAAAGAAATTTGTTAGCATCAACTCAGCCTTCAGGAAGGCACTTGTATATCCCCTCCTGCAACTAATTGCTATTGGGGGAAGTTAAGGTGACTGAGCATGAAAGTAAAACAAACTTAGGGAAACTCACCATGAGGGGGGAAAAGTTGTTAAAAATGTGTGCCAAGGTGATCAGTACTGTGGGTTCCCCCTGAAGTTGCCACATGGCAGAGTCCCTCTCCATAAGCTTCCCTTCCTGAAATATCAAGCACAAGATTATGGGATTTTATTTCTGGGAACTTTATACATTACTATAAAGTAAGAACAGAAATGTTGTAAGAAGATGAGGTGAACAAGTAAATCCTATGAGACTGCTTTTCCATAAGTTTGTGGACAAATCTCAAACTCATCTTATTCACTCATGTAACCAACAACAAAAAAGTTTCTCAAAATGTGAGTCGTTATAATTAATCACACTGGAGATGTGCACACATGCTCTTCTGCATGAATAAACCTACACTTTCATCGTACTGTATCCTTCAAACTTCAGGCTTGCTGAATAGTATGAATGCTATATTTATCCCAAAAAATAAATACCAAGCAAAGAAATGCAAACACCATTATCAGATAAGCCCACGATGATGATAACTTGCACCAGCACCACCATTTTTACATTTTCATATATAGCTCTAAAAATAAAAACCCAAACTGCATAGCTGGCTTTTTAGCAGATATATTATGTGCTGTCAAAATAACCATTGTGATAGCTGATGAATGTATATATTAGCTGGAAGATTTGAATACTGCAAGGACAGTGGGGCTATGTGCATCTCTGGGCACATGGTGCTACTTAGGGGTCAGAGTCCATGCCTGCAAGGGCCGGGATAGTCAACGGCAGGAGTAAAAAGCAGGCTTTGCTCTCACCACAAGTGCTCCCAGTTTCAGTACTTTCCATTTCCTAAGGGAGTGAATGGACAAAGGCACATGGGGATCCCCTGAGGAGGAGGCTAAACCGACAACCTATCCTAGATGACCCAGTCATTTAGATTCCAGGCTGCTCCTGCTGCCACAGCTCCACCTCTTGATATGCACAGGCCCATCCTTTCTACACATAAGAAAATAATTTATTAAGCTGTATATACCTCCCCCCTAATATGACCACTTCCTCAATCAGGATTGGGTAGAACGAGTCTAATGAAATATAAGATTGATTATCTTACCGAAACATCTATTTCAGTATGAATAACATTTTTCAGATATTCCAACAGCTTCTGAGCTTTTACCAGATCTGCAATGGGTCTGTCCTGTAAGGGCTGATATCCCTCAACTGGATATGTATGAAATTGCTAAGGACAAAATCCAGCTTTTATAATGGTGAATTTACTACTTAGAGGGACAAATCACAAGTCTCCTTTTCTGCCAACACTCAGTCCCCTCCAGAACCTCAAACTTGCAAAACACACGCTGCATTTACTGCTGTTATTTCATATGCTTCAGGATCCCGGGGCATCCTTGCAAAGCCATCTGTGTGAGCACAGCATATATTGGAACAAGTTTGTTTGTTTGTTTGTTAAGTTTATATACCACCCTATCCCAGGAGGACTCCAACAACAAAAAGTTGCTGTTGATTGGTCATTGAAATAAGTCCCACTAGTCCTCTTAAGAACATAAGAACAAGCCAGCTGGATCAGACCAGAGTCCATCTAGTCCAGCTCTCTGCTACTCACAGTGGCCCACCAGGTGCCTTTGGGAGCTCACATGCAGGAGGTGAAAGCAATGGCCTTCTGCTGCTGCTGTTGCTCCCGAGCACCTGGTCTGCTAAGGCATTTGCAATCTGAGATCAAGGAGGATCAAGATTGGTAGCCATAGATCGATTTCTCCTCCATAAATCTGTCCAAGCCCCTTTTAAAGCCTCAACCTATTTCAACCTCTTTTGGTTGAAATAACTGAAACCATAGTTAAATTTTTGCTGTGCGTTTTGAACTAGGTTCCCTTGGCTTCTGTTCACATTACTTTCACTGTTCTTTACTGGATTTACTGATTAAGAACAGGTGCATTTTAATCTGGGGGAACCGGGTTTGATTCCCTGCTCTGCCGCTTGAGCTGTGGAGGCTTATCTGGGGAATTCAGATTAGCCTGTGCACGCCCACACATGCCAGCTGAGTGACCTTGGCTAGTCACAGCTTTTCGCAGCTCTCTCAGCCCCACCCACCTCACAGGGTGTTTGTTGTGAGGGGGGAAGGACAAGGAAATTGTAAGCCCCTTTGAGTTTCCTACAGGAGAGAAAGGGGGGATATAAATCCAAACTCTTCTTCTTCTTTGTCCCTAGGTTGTATATGCCTAATAAAGGTCTCTGAATCTGAATCTAGTCCTCTTTTTTATTTCAATGACCAATAATCACTTTAATGACATTCCACATAGGACAACCATTCTTGGACCTGCATTAATGTTCAGAACTTCATATAAGAGTACAGCTTTCTTGACATCTGGACAAAAAGTTCATCCAGGCTAGTAAGAAGAGGTTCAGCAGTAGAAACTTATAAAATGTTATCCTACCTCACAAAGAAATACAAAAGGTATATCTTGGCAGTGCAGAAACAATCCAAAAGAAGATGTGACTTTGTAACATGGTTATGAGGCCTTACTTACAAATTCATTATATGGATGACCAAGTTCAGTGCACATAGTTCATAAAACACACTCTGTCAAATATTATTATACTAACAATGCCAACAAATGACAAAGTAGGCTCAACATGGGAAAAGAATAGGACGCTTTAGATGTCCGGGCTCGGCCGCAGCACCCGGACTTGCCCCGCTGGGTCCCGCACGGACTGGCACCACGGGAGATGGGAAGGCTGCAGAGGAGCCTCTTGCAGGGACGGTGGAGGTCTTAGAGGCCTTGTTCAAAGAGGAAGGCAAGGAAGAGAGGAGTTTTAGGCCCAGCAGGACCCACCCACCCACAACCGAGCTGGATGTGGGAGATGGGCTGGGGAAGCAGCTTAGACCAGGCAGGACCCACCCACCCACAGCTGAGGCGGATGTAGGAGATGGGCTGGGGAAGCAGCTGGGACGAGGGAGAGAAATGAGAGGGCAGAAGGGATATAAGGAAGTGGGAAAGGGAGAGTCAGGAGCTGCGGCAGCAACAGCAAATGTGGGTGTGAACAGACAAGGGAAAGGGACAGCTCAATGGTAGGAAGTGGGAAGGAGGGAAGAGGACCCTAGAGCCCAGGCCCCCTACCAGAACCTAGAGCATGGTTTAGGCTGGTCCCATCCCTGTGCAGTAACAGGGTGGGAGTCTTTCACACAGGCTGGAAACACCTCTCCTTGCGAGGCAACAAGGGAGAGAGAGGGAGGGTGCGAACTCTCAAGTCAGCCAGGGGAAGGAAGGCAGAGAGACCTGCTAAGAGGGTGTTGGCTGTGTGGGGAAGGCCAGGGGGTACACTCACACAGATGCCCTGTGGG
The DNA here is from genome assembly GCF_021028975.2 of Sphaerodactylus townsendi. Lineage (NCBI taxonomy): Eukaryota > Metazoa > Chordata > Lepidosauria > Squamata > Sphaerodactylidae > Sphaerodactylus > Sphaerodactylus townsendi. Next base: position 71,450,586 of record NC_059427.1, on the reverse strand, counting down.
TGAGGTTGTTTCTTGGCCCTCTGGGCCAAGGGGACGAAACACCGTCTGGGGAATCCAACCCCCAGGTCAGGGAAGGAGGGACGGCACACTCGCCTGAGGGCACCGGGAAGCTAGGGGAAATGCCACATTAAATTCTAATGTTACTTTTGGAACAATCTTTCCACAGTTCGTTCAAAATTACTGTCAAAGGATATCGAAGTGGGCGGCTGCCAAAGTTAAAAGCAACGGATTCCTTGAATGACAAGCTGATGGCAGGGAAATAGGCCATGCCAGAGCCACGGGAAATGTTCTCAAAAGCAATCCCCAGAGATACGCCATTCCTGAAGAAGAAAAGAAAAAGAAACTTCTTTCAGAAAATCCCAAAAGATTTGTGTATTTGATATAACCCAAATGCAAAGATTCTCCCCCTTTGGCACAGCTTAGTTTAAAGCTTGACTGAATGTACTCAAGCAGGGAAAACATTAGATTACAGTAGCATCATAGAGTAAAGAAACTTACAGGCAAAAAGAAATGTTTCCCTCATCCAGGTCTATCAAACAGCTGACAATATCTCCGGCTGCCCAAGACTGCACAAAAAAGAGAAAAGTCTTAGAACTAATGAAGCATTTTCCCAGTTTTGCTAAGATATTGACAAATACATACAGAGATAACTTCTAAGGAAAATAGTTTCAGAAGGTAGCTGTCCTGGTCTGCACTAAAACAACTACTGGACTTAAATCTATCTCTTTTAGGAAGATTATTGTCTTCTGGTTTTACAATCACGTAGGGCAGGAGTTGGCAACCTTTACCACCCATTTTCCCGTTTTCCATGGCTCCGAAGTTCTACCGAGTCGGAGAGGGGGCTCCACACGGAGCCGCCTCTGGTTCGGTCCCTCCACTCACCTTTGCTTCCAGCACTGCTCTGGAGGGCTGGAGGGACATGCCTACGCTACCCTCTGACCTCCAGGCCATGCGGAGTTGCAGTATAAGGCTGAAAGAGCTGCATGCGGCTCCAGAGCCGTGGGTTGCAGACCCCTAACGTAGGGGATCACTTCACACTATTTTGAATCTTACCCAACATAGAATTCAAACCCTCTTCCTCTTTGATACAACATACTATCTTTCTCATCTAAACCCATTTGTAGCACAAACAATTAGTACAACTGCTTACAAACACAGAGAGCGAGGACCTATTTTATTATTCTAATTACAACTAAGCATCTGTGGGTAAGGCTGGAATAAAAGGATTGTTAAAAGTCCCACGAGAAAAGCTCCATATTACAGCTGCCTCACTGGTCTACCAGTTTAACTTAATATCCCTCTGCTTATTTAGTATGTAGAACTTCAGCTCTACATTACAGCAGGAGAAGGATGAAGGTGCTCTGCCAGTGTCTGCTGGGAAATGGGATAGGTATGCAGGGACTCAGTAAGGTGCTGTGCTCTACAGTGTGGTGGTGGCAAGTGAACAATCAGCATGGAACATTTATATTACCAGTGAGGGTTACACACAAAGATATGTAGTGATAAGACAGGTTACACACATGGCAAGGAGTGAAGAATGATAGTATGCATGTGATGTTGGTGTGCTACAAAAACAGCATCCACCTACTGAGGCTGCTATAAGGAGAACTCTGGAAAAGGCTTTACTTGGAGCCCACCCAAAGTCACAGTCAGTCTTCCATTGAACAAGCTGTAGCATATACAAAATGGACCCTTCAATATACCTGAACTGGAATTATACCACTTCCTTTGCTCCCACAGAATACTTTGTACAAAATGATTACAATACTATTTGAAAAAATTGAATTAAGAAACATCAGAATTAGACATATTACAGGACTTCTGCAGAATTTTGGCTTGGCTTCCAGGATGAAGAGTCCTATGACGTTTTAAAGATTCAATCGATTGTAGAATAGCACTGATTTCATCAGATACATGAAGTAAGTTTGTTTTTTAAATTGTGTGGTGGGCTACACATGTGTATTTATATCTGCGTAAATATAAATTTGTACAGTGGAGATGCAGATTTATTCAGTAAGGCTGAAAATACAACATGTGATCCAATCAGGTATGCCCCAGTCCTACAAAAATTTAAGAATGCCACATATTGTTGACTAATGATGAATATGTTATCATCTAATTAGGGTTAGCTATACCTATTTCAATGAGAAACTGGCAGTGCAATCCTAAGCAGTTACACCTGGGAAGGCCAATCCAAAGGGGTGGGGGGAGTTGCATGGTGGCCAGCGCTGCTGTGGTGCAGTTGCACCGCCTCCAAAGAGGTTTCAGGGGGTTCAACAAGCACAGAATCTGCAAAAAAGGTCCCCAGCTGCCTTGCAAACCTTCTATGCATGTCAGTGGACTGTGCCTACCTTTTTGATGGCATAAGTCTACACAATCAAAAGGAATCATTCCTGGGCTGAAAGCTGACTAGAAGCCAATGTAAGTCAGCTCCACCCCTGGGAATGCCAGCATGGGCTCCTGCACTAGAGGAGCACAGGTACAGAGGCTTGGATGGAGTCCTGACATTGCGCTGCCGCATGGCAGCCCACCACCAACATAAGTGGCCCTGCAGACTTAGAAGGGTAAATCTCTGCCAGAATGGTACTGTGAGAACCCAGGTGAATGCCATTTTGCAAACAGGTCAGAACAGTGCCCTGGAGCATTTTCAGCAATGGCTCATATTTGGTGAAATAGCATCCCTGAGGATATCTGGGCCATCACAATATTGATCTTTCAGAGGCTTTGCAAAATGATATAATTTAGGAGGGCATACTTATGAATGCAAGACCTGCTTTTCACGTGATTGGTTTTTGTAGCTAAGATTGAGGAAGTCTCCTGAAAGTTCTTGTGCTTACTGACACATGTTGTTCTGACTGTTTTTGTTTCTGCTTCATTTTGGTTTTAAATCACATTACAACCCATCTTTAGCCCTCTGGAGAAAGGCAGACTAAAAATGCTGTTAGATAAATGCCAAGGAGGTCCAGGCATGTTCAATTCATGCCAAAAAAATGTTCAAATTATGTTAACTGAAACAGAAGTGAATGCATGGCATGGTGACAAGCTGCCACATGATAGCCATCAACAGTCCTTAAATCAAGACAGCCTGCATCAAAGTGGCTGACTAAATTAATTTAGCAGTTTAACACTCTAGTCACAGTTTGAATAATTTCTGCTTAAACAGGATTATAAGGCCTTATAAGCCTGTTACAATTGTTCAGCATGACCTTTGGAAGAGTGATCAGATCAGGCAGAAATTCTTAAGCCAGGCCAAATAATGCTTGCAAGTGTTGAGAGAATATGCATCAAGTTTGCTTCAAAAACAAGAAAAACAGATACTTACTTTACCATAGTTGGTTGTAGTTACATTCCATTTGCGCACTCGATTCCCATCATAGGCATATGAATCTGGAGTATCTCCAACTCCTTCCTATAAAACAAGAGAGCCAAGAGTACACTGTAATCAAGGCTACTTGGACAACACTTAAGTAAAGGTTAACTAAAAGAGAAAGCAAAGTCTGAGAGGCTACGTAAGGGGCATGACTTTTCAGCTGATTTCTTAAGCAGCATTTCCCTGACAGAAAGAAGCAGCATTTCCCTGACCGAAAGAAGATTTTGAATAAGTTTTAAGTGATATTTTAATACATTCCTTTAGCTGATATAGAATATCTACAGCTCATTCACTTAAAATTGCAATACTCTAGGACCTATTATGTTTTTGCTTTTCAGACATTTACTTCATGGTAGTGTTTCCTTTCATCCATCCATCACTGTTAGCCTCAGGCCAAAAACAAGTTAGAAGCATAGTCTGAAGAGAGACTACAGAAGTGGCTGAATGACTCATATTGGGGCAATACAGCATATCAGACATCAGTACAAAATTGAAAATCGCAGTAAATACACATACAACTTAGACCCAGCCCATAGCCACAATCATCAGAAGAAATTATAAAGTCCCCATTACAGCCTTCAGTAAAAGCTCCACAAAAAGCAAATTACAAAATACAATCCTTTGTTACCACACTGACCCACTAGAGTGGGGCTCTGTTCTTAGGACAAGATTCTGAGTTTGCCCGATTCCTCACTAAGCAAAAAGTCTGCTCTCGCTAATTCCCCAATTCTAAAAGGGACAGACCCCCACCACTTCAGATAACACTTTCCCGTGTATATATTTGCATAATAATATTTTACCTACCTGAAAATACATAATACAAAAGAAAAGGGAAGGGGTGGGATCTATTAAAATGTATACGTCATCATCTGGACTGAGGTTTTTAGTATTGTTTTAAACTGTTTTAACTATTTATTATGATTTTATTGTGTTATTATGGTGTTGTTGCCGTCCTGAGCTCCTAGGGAAAGGGAGGAGTATAAACATACATACATACATGCATACATACATATCAATCTAGTCCTGCATATTAATATACAAGAGAATTTCAGATGTCTGCAAAGTAATGCTTTTATGTTACCTCTTGATTGAATCGACAATTGAGAGTACACCAGCCAATCTGCATGAGGCCTTGGGATGAAATCAGCACCTCATAGATCCATTTTCCTAAAAACAGACAGGAGGAAAGTGTCTGGTGACAAAGTCACACAACTATACAGATTTAAGCTGATTCTCAAACAATACAGAAAGCTAGAATAGAGCCAGAACTATAGCATCCAGAGTAGTCAGTCCATTATTCCTGATCCATGTTCCTAAATGTTGCATCCAATATTACCTTTAAAAAATGGCAATAATTGTGGTTCCAAAAGCAAAAACAGGATTTCTTTAAGTCCCACTCTCAGTACATTCACACCTCAAAGTATTATGTTCCTGCTAAAAAATACTTGAACCACTACTATGGTAGTGTCCAGCTTTTTTCTAATACTTACCTTTATATACGCAGGTTGTGGCTCTGATGGAACCAAAGTTACTATGTCCAATCACCTGATTTTAGAAAAAGAGAAAGAATATTGTCACACCATGAACAAAGATACTAACTCCATTCCATTTCACAAACACATGAACAGAAAATCAGAGATGACACATTCCAAAAAGTATCAGGTCACATCCACACATGTAAATACATCACCAGTGGCTTTCTCACATCTATTACTTTATAACTGGATTGAACAAATCAAGACATTAAGGGGTTTGCAAATAATTGGCACACAGGAACAAAACAAAAAAAAGAGCACGCCAGCAAAGTAGCTTCCCATTTTTGTTGCTCTCAGGTCAAACACAGTGCCAAGACCAGAGAAGCTGTCTGAGAAGACTCATGCTGGTCCCACATTTGCCCACATCAGTCATGTCATGTGGATAGGTTGGGAATCATAAAGGAATAAGAAACTCATGTATGCCACCTTCAAGAATGAGAAAGGTCACACAAATGTTTGCACTTAGAGACTTGCTAGAAACCGTATGGCTAAGGAGAGAATGCCAGAGGAATAACAAAAGAATCCAAGACACAAATGGAACAACACATGGAAAGTACATAATACCTATGATAGGAGCAGTCGCAGGGCAAAGGTGCTCTACAGGAGACAAGCATACTATGTATGTTTAAGGATGTCATAAACCAAGGTTCCCCAACTGTTTTGAGCCAGTGGACACTTTTGGGATTCTCACACAGGATGGCAGATGCAACCATAAAATAGCTGCCAGGAGAGGCAAAGCCAACTACAGAAGGGCCATTTGTGAGACACGCTTGTATACACACACAGAAAGAGAAAGCCCAAGTGCAGAAAAGAGGTTGTTTTTTTTAATCCACTTGGAAGAGGAATGAGAGACAGAATAAAGCCAACACTGCAGTCGTAACTGCCACTGACACAACATAGTTTCAATTTGCACAAACAATCAGATTGCCATTGGAAGGTCAGAAGTCCTGCAGGGCAAGAGTTCTACCTGGCCCCACCCCAGCCATACACATTTGAGTGATTGGATTAGTAGGCCAGGCAACAAGTAACAATAGCTGCTGGTAAGCTGAAGACAAAAACACTTGTCTTTCCTTTCTCTGATAAGACTCAAGGCCAGGGAGTCAGATATAGTAGCAAGAAAACACACGTACACAATCACCATCGCAGCTCTGCTATACAAGAGGTCCAACTCAATATAATGGCTTTAACTTTTTAAAACCCAATGGCCATGAGGATAACAGGAAGCTTCTCCTCCCCCGTGAACCTCCTCAAAAGGTAAGATTTTGTATTTCATTTTAAAAAATAAACAGTCAAATACCATTCCCAATTACTGGCAAGTAAGTTCACTGGCACCATTAACCAAGACATCATCTTGCTCATGAAAAGAAAGTACAGAAGAACACAACACAAATTCTTAAATTCACTATAAACTGCAAATTAATGAGAATGCTCATTTTCCTTATGGTTCATATTTACACTGACAAATTGTTTAACCGAGGTTAGGAAGAATTTGTTCCAATGGTGGGAGGGAGAAGGAAATATGTGTTCCCAAGACTAACCAATATTATCTCTTCATCCAAAAAATAAAGAGCAGTGGGTAGAGCGGAATATAGAAGCACCAACTTAAACCTTGAACAGCCTTTAAGTAAGCCAGTACAGGATTGTTAGCAAATCCTTGCCTCTTTAACAGAGGATAAATGTGTGAGGTAAATAACATCACTTGGTAAACAACATCCTATTACACTTTGGTTAAAGGAACAGGATTTTTTTTTCTCCAGGCCGTGGGCAACGTCAACATTCTCAGATTCCCCCTTCAAACTCACCCCAAGAAGATCATCATCCACCAGCAGGAGTCCCTCAAAACCACTTGTATGATCCAGTACCACAACAGAAGGACCAAGTCTGCCTTCTACCATCTGATCTGAAATGAAAAGTGCACGAATGACAATAAGAAATGCTTGTAAAGTAACAGCATTATAGATATAGCAGCCCACAGTTGTACACAAAACAAACAAAAAAGAGAAAGAGGACTTGCCAGAATGAACTAAGACATCATCTTGCTCAGGAAAAGGAAGCACAGAAGAACACAACATAAATTCTCCTAGCCACACACTGAAGTCTCACAAGGTACCTAAAAGATGTACCAATGTACTCCAAAAGATCATAAATAAAACTATAGCATACACCTATATCCTGACAAAAAAGAAACAGCAAAAACTTAGAGGTCTAACCAATAAGGCTACCCTCTGAAGCTATTTTCAGATCTAGACTGTGGTGAATATTTCAGGAATCTTAAAGTGAATATTTCAGGAATCTCAAAGCAGACTGATGGCCTTATGAGTCAAAGATGTCCAACTAAGGAGGACACAAGAGCAAAGGAAGAATCCTGAAGAACCCTGATGAATGCTCCTTAGAGGAACTGCAACACTTTTTTATTATTTATGTTACATTAAGAAAAAGAAACAACTCTACTAAGCAACCATTCCACAAATAGCAGGTTTCAGAAGACAGGACAGACTATATCCCACCCACATAAAGTCTGTTTGAGAAGCTACTCCTCATACATTCAATGAATTCAAAAGGGAAAGCCACCCCTTTCTTTCCCCATGGAAGTGTCACCACTAAAACTGCAGTATGGCACTGAAGTGCTGAGGGGGAATTCTCATGCTATTCTCCCTCCCTGGTGGTTCCAATATGAACAGACTCTCAAATACCTACCTTGACCATCTTCGGAGCCAGCATTCCCTGCTAGCAGTCGTTCTATGTGTTCCTGTAAATTTTGGAATGAAAGGTACCTTCTAGGAATAGAAAGAATATTCTTCAGATACAACATATCAGTCACCAAGGAAAAATCTGCATAAATCGTAAACTAGAATTCCTAGCATACTTCAAAATTGCCCTTTTTATATTGCCAACTTGAATAATTCTGTGTGGCTTTTTCATATACACAAAAGTGCCTAAGGAGATAGCTGCCTGAGAGCAACTAATAAAAAAACTCAGAAATGAAGATACTGCAGGAATAAGAACAGCTTATACATGCTGACCAAGTTAATTCTTAAGGACACTTTATGCCAAAACACACCACTCGACTTGATATCATGCTTCTCAGCTCAAAGTTTTTTTCTAAAGTGAACACACTGTGGTGAATCTAAGCCACTCTGCTCAGTAATATTTGAACCCTTCCACCAGCCTTCCTCCAACATAAATTATTATTCTTCCAAGAGAAGAGATATTTAAATTGAAGTAACACTCCTTAGAATGGAAGAAGGCTTCATATTTTGGTGCGAAGAATAGCTGGATCCACTTCATTAACTATTAGGCAAATCCTTCCTTCTACTCTGAATACTGTACAAAATAGATTACCAAAGCCCTAGTGCCCAAGATTTCTGTCTGATTTCCTACTGAACAGAAATATCAAGGCAGGTCTGCACAATTTGTTAACACAGCCTAGTAGTATTCTACATTTTTAACATTCTTTGGTCTCATACTTCTAGGAAGGCAACAGAAATAGGAAATTCATAGGAGTCCTAGATAGCCTAGGACCATATATGGTGGCAAGTTATATTAATCAGGCAGCACAATCCTGAGCGGGGCGGGCAGAGTTACAGTGTGGCCAGGAATGGCACAGCTGCACCGTCTCCTAAGTGGGTTGTTGTACCATGGCCAGGAAATGAAAAATGACACTGCCCCTTTCCTTGTGCAAATGATCTATGCAGTTCAATGGGATGTACCAGTGATTTTGTTGGCATAACTGTGGACCAGCAAATGGAGGTGTTCCTGGCATGAAAGAGCTCAGGAAGCTGACTAAACCCAGGTCCATTCCCAGGAATGCCCCCTATAGCGCCAGAGTGGGCTCCTGCGCCAAAAGAGCACTGGAGCTGCAGCTGTGATGGTGCCCAGGCATCAGACTGCCATGCGACTCCCCAACAGCAGCACGTGACTCTGAACTGGTGTAAATTTATACCTGTGCAGGGGTCACACCATCCTTTCAATGGTCCTCCCCTCACCCTTTGGATTGTAGTGTTAGTGAATTATAAAGTGTCCTCATTATGAAAAGTTCCAACAGAGACTGAGTATTACACCAAGTACCTTCCTTTTCAGACTGGTAATTTCTTTGATTTTAAGGAATAAGACAAATAAGCAAGAAGCTGAAGATGTTAAAACTTTAAAAAAGTAAAAATCCTGTGGTATTCACCAAGAATATAGTTTCTGGGAAAGCCGTAGAGACAAGGAAAAAAAGGTACTCTCTCCATCTCCTTTTCCACTTGGTAACCTTTGCTCACCAAAAGCAAAAGGGGATGAAAATTATTTTTAGCACCACTGACAACCCAGTTGTGAGTTCAGAAGCTAAGAATATAGCATACGGAATGTGACCCTAGCAGCTCATTAAATACAACAGCCGTTCTTCAAGAGAAACTCTCACATGTGTCACAAACTGCTACCATCCTGAACAAGCGAGCCCTCTCAAGGATAAAAATGAAAGGAACTTTTACTCTGTATTGATGACTCATATTCTGAAGCATGGAGGTGAAATGTGCTTTAATGTGTAACAGACAAATAAAACTTAAAACTTGACCTTGTTTCAGACTTTAAAAAAAATCATCAGAATTATACATTAAGTGACAATGGACAATTTAAAATAACAATAATACAAGGTATGTTTTAGTAACTACTTACAGAAAATTAATGACATGGCATCAATGTATGCAATGTACTAGACACTGAAAACCTGGCTGCCATCGTCTGATGAGGTCTGTAACTAACTGACAATTGCATTCATTTAAATTAATAGTGAATACTTGCCAGGCTCCTTTCAAAACATTCAGCTAATATTACTATTGATAATTTCTATGTGAAATAGCCAGATTTACAACAGAGAAATTGGGTCATCATCATTGCCTTCTCTCTCTGTTTCTCTCACACACACATACTAGCAAACACCTTCAAAATGAAGGCTGGTCTAAAAAAGCATACAAACGCGACATCACACCAAAGGCATTCGCAATACAATGAACTTCTTGTTTTGCCCGTCAGCATTATGACTCTGTTTTGTTCCCAAGTAACACTGCTAAAGATGCACTCATCAGCAACATCAACACAAATACAGCTTAGCTTGCTGTTTAGCAAATCAGGAGTCTAGTACCTGTGTCCAGCAGCTGGCTGAATCCCATCAGAACTGGGGAAAATACGATGCAGATAATCATTCAGAAGTTTGCTGTTCACTATTCCTACAGCAAACAGCAAATCAGCAATGAGCAATCAGGTATAACATCCAAAATACTATCTTCACTTCTGCCAGACGAGAAAAGAGCTCAGTACATTACAGTATTTAATCAGCAGAAATTTACAGTTTAAAAACAGTTAAAGTTATGTCACACTAGATCATCTGCAACCTAATCCTAAGAAATGTCCTTGAAATTGATTAACTAAGCTCTTAGGATTGCAGCATTCATCTCTAAGGATGTCTCTTCACCAGGTATCCTGGCATACGTGGCAAATGCCTGCTACATTATGGGTCTTGCCCCTTTGTAAAACTCCACCTCCAAGTTCCTTCATGAGAAAGTAAATTTGTTTAAGAAGAGATACAGCAATTCACCATATGGAAAATTCAAGTAGCAAATGAAAGCATCCGCTGACCCTGGCTACTGTCTGCACCCACTTTACAGTTACTCAGCAGGAGATGTTCCAGCACATTGCCTGAAATGGCAGATCAGTTAGGAGTGTCCCTGGTCTCTCTTTTTGCCTTATGCTACATTTTGAACATCTGCACTTCAATCAAGCCGTCATCGGCATAATACTGGAAAAACCAATATTTTTTAAAAAAATCCTAAAAGAACTGCAACACAAGGATTCTGTCACAGAATACCCTAAAATTAATTGGCATCTTAGAATCATCAGCATGTATAGACTTCACCACTACCCCTGTTTTATTATCATACCTAGTTGCAGCTCTAATCAAGGTCTCATCAAATTTGAGGCCAGAAAGAACTACAACCTATGGTAAAGCACAAGTCAACAAATGAGAATGTTTACTGTTTCTTTATGCTACTAAATAACTCTGTGCTAGAATATCTAAGGGTGGGTTCATGTAATCATTTTTCTACCAGTTCGATTTTTCTACCTTCTGATCAAGTTGTACTGGAAAATAATTAGCATTTTTGCAAAGTGAAGACCTAATTCATCAGCTTTTACAGACCATTTTTATTTTTCAATGTGTGTTAAGCAAGTGAATAATGGAAAACTGACAGAAACATTATACACTTGGATTTGTAAACCATTAGCTAGTTCCTGTCATATTTTTTCCTCTATACCCTCCCCCTATCAGAGGCACAGTACTCTTACCTGCAATCTTGGCCTTTTCAGGCTCTGTGCTTAATCTGTAGTTTTTCCGAGAAAAAGATGTGCCAGCCCCTCTTGATGTCATTATTCAGGTCAGTGTGAATGTCTACTAACCTCAAAACTGAACAAGAATAAAATCATTATTGTTCATCTGGAAATAAACTTTTGTAAGAAAGAAAGGATGCAAAGTTCTAATAAAACCTTCACAATGCTGAAGAAAAGAAGCAAAACAACCCTACAAATAAATAATCTGGATTTTTCTGTGTCTTTACACAGCTGCATAGAATTCACTGCCTCTAAGGACCTGGGTCAGGAAAATTATAGGCACAAAAAGAAGGTATTGGATGCTTTCGTGATTAGCTGAATTTCAAAAGATCTTAACAAAACTAGGAACCTGCCAATAAAAAGGGCTGAAAAGTTTATAGAAGGCTAACAGCCACACATCTAGAAAAACATCAGCTTAACACAAGTCAAAATAATGGTTGTATAACAAGAGACCCCTAGGGAAAAGAGAAAGAGTGAGAGAAGCAAGCATAAACGGAATATATAATTAACTGTAGACAGTAATGAATATTGATTGACCAACCCAAGTCCCTATAAAACAAAACATATAAAATACAACCATGCCTGCACATACTAGCTTTTCAAAAATCAAAAGTTAATATGTATCTATTCAAACAGGTCACAGGAGAATGATGTGATGTTACTGATGTTTTATGGGGGACTTGAGTTTAACAATAGATATCAATTGCTCTCTGGAGTTCACAGTAATGGTTTCAGCAGCAACTATAAGCTTTATGTATAAACCAAGCAGAACATCCAGACAATTTCACAAAGAAAAGTGAATTTAATCTTAAAAGGAAATTCAGTGAATGATGAAGATACACTGTATGAGGACACAAACAGGAGAAAGTCATACCCAGCAATCTAACCATTAGTAGTTTGATACAGATCTCCCTGGCACATGAGATGCAGTCAGATTTTTTCCTATTTCTCTATAGTCCAACTTGGTCTCTTTGGCATGCAACCTGAAGCAGGTACTTATGAGCAACAATAGCAGTCCCCACTATCACTGCTACTCATACACAAAATTGTCCTTTATAAGGGAATTTATACTGTATCTTACCAAGGGCACGGTACCCATCTGCCACACTAAATGAGATAAAGAATTTTTTTCTGCCTCTAAGTAAGATAAAAACATTAGCATACAGCATTCTTCTGTAGACTACAGAACAAAACCTTAACAATAACTTTGATAACTTTAGCAAATATGTGTTCATAGGTTACATCTATGAATCATAATGCAAAGATAAAACAGGCAATATTGCTTTGAATTACAAAGTCAGATGGTATTCTTACAATGGTCCTCATTCACCATCCCTACATTTTATTTAAAATGGTTTAAATTTATTACAAATAAAAGTAATTTCTAAGATATAAGATGGCACAACAGGGAGCAGTTTTTAAACAGTGCAGCAACCTTTTAAAAATTGGTTGTGGCTCCACAGTAAAAAAATAAGCCAACTTTTGTTAACTTTCCCTCCCCGAGGCAGTTTTTGTGTACACAGGCACCAGATGAGTGGCTGACGTAAAGCCTGAATTTCAAGTTACAGTAAAAGAACTGGACATTTTTCTTCAGGCCAGTTGGCAACGCTAGATAATGGCCACATTATCTATAATTTCAGCATACAGAAATGTTCAGGAGAGCATTTTTCAAAATTTGTTAATATCTGGGAAAATTTTAGGCAGCTTTTAAAACTATTACACTGGCTGTATTATCCTGTCTTTATTCCACTGTTCTCTAGTTTTACAATCCAGTATTCTTGCATTAATTGTTGCATATATTATACTGGCCTTTTATATTGTTTTCTAATTCTTTAATTCACCTCTAGTCTCAATAGAATGAGAAATTCAGTTAGTTAAAAAAATTCCTAATTTTTTATATCACTATCTCTTGCGTCAAATTTTAATTATGCATATTTGTAGCGGCAATATGCCAGCCATTTATTTGCTACAAGAATACAAAGAGAGGTCATGCAGAGTTGGTTTGCAGAACTGGTTTGTGTCCAAAACAATATATAATTAGGTGAATGTCTTCCAGACAAGTCACACTACCACATCTGGATTTTCTGAAGAAGAGGCATGCATTTAGGAACATAGGACATGGAGTCTCAACCCTATACGTGTCTACTCATTGTCCCACTATATTCAGGGGAGCTTATTCCATTGTAAGTATGTATATGATTGTATCCTGTAAATAGCTGCTGAATATGGACTCAGTGCTTCAGCCTCCATGTGGAAAAAAAACACCTATGAAAAGCACTGTGAAAGCATGTGAGTGCCTCATATGGCATAATGATATATTTCTGCTTTCTCACAGGATTACAGTAGCTATTTTAGCCATTTCAGTCTGTGCTCCTTAACAGCCCTTAAACTGTCACCTTTAGTCTTGTTTGCTACAGCCTCTCCTGAAAAGGTAACCTAGGCTTCCCCGGTGTTGATCCTATGCTCATTTACGTAACAGTATGCCCCACTGATAGCAGTGGCACTTACTTCTGAGTACATAACCTTAGGCTAGGGCTGAAAAGCTGAATGCCTAACCACAACTCCCCTTCCGAGTAAGCATAATTAGAACTGCGCTAAAAATCGATTTCGATTTATAGCGATGGGGGGGGGGGGTGTCTTAAACAGCGGGGCTCCACTAGAATGGTAATGTCAACTCTGCAAAGAGCGCTGAAAGACGGGAATACCAGTATTCGCCAGGGCAGGAAACGTGTTGCAGTTGAGTGGACGATTTGGAGAAGCCAGAAAAAGCAGCAGCAGGAGCAGCAGCCTGGGAGCCAGAAGGTACTGGCCTCTTCCCGTAAAAGGCCTCTTGGTCAACTCACGCCAAGGACAGAGACCTGGCCAGTGGCTCGTGTCGCCGCAGCATTTACTCTGGGGCTGCCACCTGAGAGCGTCTCCCTCACCCGGGGCAAGGGGCTTCGAGAAGACCTCAAGGCGCTCCCCCCCGCCCCGCAGCTTTCTCCCTCCCTACGCCGCGGGCGGATGTGACAACCGAGACGGGTCTTCAGAGCGGGGCTCAAGCCCGGACCCAGATCCCAGCAAAGGGCAGGCGCCACGATCTGCCCAAGCAGCCCTCCGGCGCTGACCCTGGCCTAGGCACGACCACCGAGTCAGGCCTCTGCAGGTGCTACCCCGCAGCCTGCCAGCCGCTCTGGGTGGTCCCCCTCCCGCAGAGTCCCAAGGAGACCAGACTCACCGCCACCCCACGCCAGGCGTGCCCAGCCCCGGCAGCGGCTCTTCACAACATCCGCCCCGCTACGGAGCGCCGTCAGGGACATACGAGGCGGCGGCGGGGACAACCGCAGCGGCAGAATGGGGGCGGAGCTCCTGTCTTCGGGTCCGGCCCCACCCCTGAAAAGCAGCCTGAGTGAGCTCAGCGCATCTCTGGCCCCTCCCCATGGTAACCGCGCGCCTCTCCCCCATATACAGCCGGTCCTTCCTCGGAAGCTGACAGTTTCCTCTGCTCCTCTTTCCCGCACACAGGCTGATGTCCAGGACCTCGCTCCCTTCCACGATGCCCTTGTCACCTCTCCCCCTAGCGACACAAATCCCTGACCACAGACCTCTCTCAGCGAATAGCTTTATGATCGGAATGCTCTGCAAATAAGCCATCCCACCTTGACTTTTTGTGACTCTTTGGGGAGGGGTGATGGTGACACGGGGCTTGAGTGCCAGCTTTGCGAACAGAAGGTGCCAGCCTCCAAGGTGAAACACCAGGTCCAGTCCCTGGCATCATAATTTAAAACCTGCCTCTGAGACCTCCAAGAATTGCTGCAATTCGACATAATACAGCAAACATATTATCTCTATATATCATTTATACCCTACCTTTCTTTTTAGTGGGGAAACACAATGGTTTAGTTTGCTTCCCCTTTCTATACTCACAACCACTCATGAGCTTTGGCTGAGAGTATGTGACTGGCTCAAGGTCACCTAGCGAATATCTCCGGCAGGGTAGGGTCAGACTCCATTCTAATCACTACACGGGTGTGTGTGTGTGTGTGTGTGTGTGTGTGTGTGTGTGTGTGTGTGTGTGTGTGTGTGTGTGTGTGTGTGTGTGTGTGTGTGTGTGTTGTTTTCCCATGGGATGTGTATTTTAAATTGATGAAGGTGTTGCACCTAGAATCACGACCAGATAAAAGCCCTCAGCTGTAAATAAATTTATAGCCAGACAAAAACAAGAGAAATTAATAGTAACCAATTCTCCAAAAGACCTTCCACCATGATTCTGGTTGTGCCACTACCAAAGGGGGCACTGGAATAGCAGTACAAATAGAGCTGTTCCTATCAAAGAGGCTCTGGACCATAAACCTTTACCATTTGAGGTAAGCTACAGCATCAAAACTTAAAAGTCACTTTTACTGACTTCAGTTTTGCCAGATCCATGCTGTTCTGGTTGAGTCACCCAAAACTCAATTATCAGGGAGACAAGAGTCCAACCCCAGTCATCATTAAGCGTAGCAGCCAACTATTTGGCAAGTATGGGTGCAGCACAATTTATCTACAAACCAATATTCTCCAGTGCTGCTGCCCAGTGACATGTAAAGCAAATTAGCTATCCACAGCAAATATGACATCTGTACCAAATATAAGATAAGAGCCTTACAAGATCCATATAAACATAACTGATGCCATCTATCGCCTCCTGGGACCTAGAGGAAGAAGCTCTAAACATGTGTAACATCTGGTGAGCCTGGAAACCAGATATATGGATCGCTAAGAGTATGTCCCGAATCTGAAACACATTCTGAAGTTCATAATGTTTCCAGGAAGCCATCAGCATAAACTGGTGGAGAACCAGTTTGGCAACTTTGTCATTTGTGAGTCATAAAGTAGATCTCAGTTCCCCAGCAGGATATAGACTAGTTTCCTTCATCATATTCCCAGTTTCAAAAGAAAAAAGGCTGGGACTTATACTTTACAGAAAGTTATATAAGACTGATCTGTGAAGGATGGCTAGTATCTTAGGCACACTTACCTGACAGTGAAAGCACTTGTACGAGTTCTGCATGGTTCCTGCTGTTACCTCCACAGTGGTTTATGTTTTGGCCCTAATTTGTATAAAACCTTCCACCCATGAGGTGACCCTTGACACTGTGACTGGCAAGCATGCAGTCAGTGAATGTGCCAAGTGGCAGATAATGAACATGCTGGCTATGACTTCATGAGCACCTTTGCAGCTGACTTTGTACATACCAGATCTTGCATAGGAGGCAGCCACAACCATGAAGTTTGAGATACATGTAAAGACTGACTGAAATCAGTGGGGTTTGTTCCTGATTAAATGTGATGAGAATCAGCTTGCTTTGAATTACTTGCTTTGTATTCAGATTCCATTTGGGAGGTAGCCAGTTTGTGGACCTAAATCCTAGGTCCATAAACTGTGAAACTGTATGTACTATTTTGTTTAACAAGATTTCAGCTAAATCTGCCTTTGGAGTTCTCAGTTGATCCCAGCTCTTATTTCTTGGTCCTTTTCTCAATGTATATCCCTTTGGTTTTCCATGTGGATACTCACATGTACCATGCTGTGTACTGTAGTGGAACAAATGTCAGTGGAATGGTGCTCAAGCAAAATGGGGAGGAAAGGGTGAGTCATCTTTCAGCACCTCCCCAATTCCCTTTTATTCTGTGCCTGAGAGGCAAGTGAATAGTTTACTAGTGTGATGTGCACAGATGCTTTTGACATCCTACCATCTCTGTTGTCATAAAATCCCATTACTCAAAATAAATGAGATTAATTATGCTTGTATAAGAACATCACATGCTTTTTGAAACATGGAAGTAATTTTATTTTGGAACTATGTGTTGTGAATAACTGCAAATAAATATATTTGTCTTCATAGTTTCCTATGTACAACTGGCAACCTCAGGAATTATTGAATATCTAAAGGCAATCCCTTTATTTTCCCAAGAAAATACAGGAAAATATATTAATACTTTGTCAGCCCAAGAGAGGGTGATATGTTTAGGTGGGAATCTACCTTCCCTTATTCAGCCCAGTGTTAGATGAGATCATTATCCACTGATATATTGCAATCTTACATTCTAGGTGATCAAATTAATATTCCTGTGACTATCAGGCACACTGACTATTTTATTAATAGACTCGTTTGTATTAAGAACATTATGTTTAAGTCTAGGTACAAATCAGGGTGTTGGTGGTGGTGGTGGTATATATTAAGAGAAACATTCTAAGATTGTCTGATGATTGAAATCCAGCCCTGTGAATTTTGAAATGACTATATTAACTTGGATGCAAAAATATTAATAAATTGGGTGTCTCATAATTCCCTGATTAAGCCCTTTTTATTTTTGTGGCTTAACATTGGTAGAAACCAGTGCTGTTTTGCCCATTCCCTCTTTGATTGATGCTGACATTCAGACATAATATGAACCATTTCCAAATAATATAATCACAAATACACATGTTTGTATTAATCAATCACTTTATTAAAAGGGGGAATCCAGATAGCACCCGACCCTAATATATAATGTAAGGGTAAAGACAGAAAAAACTAATAGAAATAGGGACGGAGGGGCTGTGGTTCGGTGGAAGAGCCTCTGCGCTGCATTGCAGAAGGTCCCGCATTCATTCCTCAGTATCTACAATTTAAAAGGCCAGTTAGCAGACAATCTGAAATACCCAAGCCTGAGTTCCTGGAGACCTGCTGCCAGTCTGAACTAACAATACTGACCTTGTATTGTCAAAGACTTTCACAGTCGGAATCACAAGGATGTTGTGGGTTTCCCAGGTTGTATGGCCGAGTTCCAGTAGTATTTTCTCCTGACATTTTGCCTGCATCTATGGCAGGCAAAATGTTAGGAGAAAATACTACTGGAACCAGAAAACCCGCAACATCTTAATACTGACCTTGATGGACCGAGGGTCTGGGAGATGGACAATTTTGTTTACCAGTAAAGGACACATCAGAAGCATATGTTGTAGGTCACAATAATCTGCTAAATTTAATTACATGTGATTAGCAATAAGTAGCATATTATTTTGTTGACAGCAGATACAATGGACATATACTTCTACAATGTTTAATGTCAAAATTACCCTTAAAAATGAAAATCAGCCCTTGAAAAGCGTTGCTATCTGGTCACAGAACTCATAATGTTGGACTTTGTAAAACTTGTATCATTGGTTTTGGACCCCTCTCCATTTTTGCCATTTTCAAATGGGTTGCTGCAACTTGAAGATGCTGAGTAAGTATTAAAAATGCTGGGATTTAAGAAGCAGAACAAATGACACAAAACTGTTGTAGAGGCTTCCTGCATTCTGCCAGCTCAGTCATGAGTCGCCCACCACTGTTTTCAACTACTACTTCCTTTGGCATTCTCCCCAAATGATGGGTGTCTTCACATTAGCTACTTCTATTTCGTTATATAATAGATGCTGGTCTCTGAATAAATTCAACCCCAAAACACCACATCACATATTCTAATGATTCAGCAACAATTCTATTACCAATTTATATGTCAATTCAGATCCCTCTTTCCTTCCTAAATAGTGTCAGAGGCTTACCACTATCAAAAGTCTGATGGGCAGTCCCATCCACAGCCTTTTGTGGCAGGATGCAGTGCTGCTGTGGTGGTGTAAGTCCGAGGACTATGCTGCACTCCCAGCCAGTGGTGTATCTGCCTAGGGACAAGGGGTACCCCTTGTCCCCGGGCACCACTCTTCTGGTCACGTGGAGGGCGCAAAATTGGCCCCCCACGTGACCAGGAAGTCCTGCTGTCTCGTTGTTTTCGCATGCCTTGACCCCATCCGAGTGCCCTCAATCCCACCCTGGACTCCCCCCTCTCTTCAGAAGAGACTGCAGGCTGCCAGCTGGGAACCCAGCCAGCAGAGGGAATCTGGGGGGGAGGTGGGCACCCTAGACCTTGCCCATGTGCATGGTGACATGGGCAGGGTTGAGGGCAGTGGGGGCGGAATCTGGGGGCATCAGGGGCGGAGCTAGGGTGGTGGGGGGCAGAGCCTGGGGGGCGTCCTGGAGACAATTTGTCTCCGGGCGCCATTTGCCCCTGGTACGCTTCTGCTCCCAGCCCTAAACCCCGGGAGAAAGCTGACTAACATTGGCTCTGTTCCCAGGAATGTCCTGGCCTGCCCCGTTCCCATGCTGGCATCTGATTGGGATGCCAGGGCAGCCCATTACTCAGAGTACATGAGATTAATTATGCTTGTATAAGAACTTGTCCAGTGGTGACTTGAACTTCCGGGATTTGCCACCACGAAGCTGGGGAGTGGGTGGCCACTGGCACATCTGCCTCCTCTGGTGGGGTAAGTGTCCTGGGGAGGGCAAGTGTGCTGGCGCAAGGCCATGCCACCCCCCAAACTCTTTTGCCTCCATCCCACCCCCATTGGGTTCAGAGTGCATTGTTCATTACAGCTTTAGGGTCTGTAGTCCTTGCTAATCAAAAAAGATAAGACTGTGGGATATCTATAAATGTGGGAAGTTGATTCTAGCAAGACACACCAATCGTATACTCAGCATACAATAGAAAAGACAGATTCTCAGTTGCTTTTTATATATACGTTTACTAACCATAAGGGAGGGTTATAAGGAGATAAAATAAGAAATCCTTTCTTTCCTGTTACTTATCTACATTACTATGCATTTGGTTACATCTTTCTAACTATGTGCTACCCTACCGCCTCAGCACATGGCTTCACTTTTCTCACATATCTTCATCCTTTTTCAAACAAAGAAACCAAGAACTTTATAACTTCAGATGTACATGCTCATTAACATTCAAGCAATGGCTATCTGACTGACCAATAGCTAATCAATAGATCAGATCATAAACAGTGACTTCAGCAACTTGTTTACATACAAACAGTTAACGCTTTAATGGCTGATCTGTGACAGAGACTTGCAAAATCCCAGCCAAAACAAACATTGTTCAGTTTAAAACATGTATGGTAAGATGGTTGCAAAATTTTGAGAAAGAAATACCTCTTCAACAATGGGAAATCTTACAGATGAAAGATATAACATTTACAGCCAGTCAAGAGGAAACTGGTATAAGATATTTTATCTATGGTATATCACTCCAAAGGATAATGAGGAGATGGACAAGAACCATAAAGGAAAATGCTGGAAATGTAAAGAGGTAGGCAGCACTCTTTATCCTATGTAGTGCATGTGCAAAAAGACGTACAGTGCAATCCTGGGGATGGGGGAATGAAACCACATAGGAGGCTGAGTGACCCAGGCACTGGCTTAAGTGGCACTTATGCCAGCATAAGGGACATTTACACTGGCGCAGAGGCACTTAGGCTGATGTTGGGAAGCCATGCGGCAACACGATGTCCTGGCATCATTGCAACCTTCCAGCAGGGCTTCTCCAATGCAGGAGCCTGCGCTGGCATCAAAAGGGGCATTCCTGGGCAGGGCTGGTTTTAGTCAGCCTCCTGAGCTTTTCCAACCTGAGAATGCCCCCACTTACTAGTGTAGACTTATGCTGGCAAAATCCTCCAGGCAGCCCATTGTGCTACATAGACACTTTCCGAGGGAAAGGAGTGGGTCACTGCGCCGTGGGGCTGTGGCTAAGCTACCCACATCCTCAGGAGTGAAATGTAAAAAAATTGGAAAGAATTAATGCTGAAATCCAGACAAAATTAAAAATCAAATTTATTATGGAAGCTAAGAGTACGTTACTGGACATCCTCCTAAAAATATTCCAAAAATTATGGAAGAATTGTTTAGATATATGATAACAGCAGCCAGATTTACATTTGCAGCAAAATGGAAAGCAGAAGAATACCCATGCCAAAAGTACTGGGAAAGTAAACTAGCTGAATATGTAGTAATGGCAAAAATTAATGAACTATGTGAATAAGGGATCAACTACATATTTTTGTATAAGTGGAAAGCATATTACTCATATTATTCCTATAAAATGGGGAGCAAAGAAGGAAATTTTGAAGTAATATATATGAATTATTAATGAGCCTATTGATCTGTTATATTGAAAAGGAGTTAAAAGGAGGGAACATTTCAATATATTATGGAAAAATGGTAATAATATGTGAAGTCAATTTTCATTATTCAGGAAGTATTTTTAGAAATTTATAAAAGTAATCACCATTGCAAGCTTTTAAAAATGTATTCTATTTCACCATAATTCATCTTATAAAATTGTCTAACATTAATATCATTGATCAAGTATTGTGTAAGGTACTTTATGATTTATGCTAAGATTTATTATTATGCTAAGATGTATTATTATGATAATCACCATTTAATGTTTATTAGTATATAACTATCTACTGTTCATAATTGCTATCATCCTTTATTGTTTACTGTTTATGATACCATAGTCTATTGTATTATATTTTACTTTTTCTTCTTTTTTAATATACTTGTAACTGCTATTGAGATGTGATCTACATTTTTCCTCCCCCCCCCCCCCATTTTACAGAGTTATATAAAATCTTTTAAAAATTGTTTAGGGATTGTAAATTTTCCAAACTGCATGTACCCCTCTTTTTATGATTCCAAGAAAGGAGATGTTTTTGACCTTTCTTGACCACAGAAATACTCTTAAGTAATAAATGAGTACAAAGTTTTTTGTTTGCTTTATCCAGGCACAAATACAAATGTGGGATAATGGATTTGGAATTAAAGATGCCATCAAAATACAGAAGAAAACATGCTACAATCCAGAAAATATCAATTGTCCTTCCTAAATACAACTGAATATGGCAGGGTGGGAAAAACACAGAAAAAAGATAAAAGTATCTGGGGCTGGTGAGAATACCTGTTACACTGGAGTCTGATAGCACTTTAAAGACTCCTAACATTTTTTTCAGCGTCAGCTTTCATGAGTCAGAGCTCACTTTCTCAGATACATAGAACTGTGCATTTTTGAGGCTTGGTTAAATTAAAGTAGAAGACAAGGAGGTGTGTATAATTCCATGTCTTCATCTTCCATTCTGAAAATTGTCCAGTTCCATGGAAACTGTAATTCCCTTCTTGATTATATGGATACTCTAAACAAGGACAGGATGTTAGCTGGCATCATTTTTTATGTTGGTGATGAATTAATCTATGTTTTCTTCTTAATTTGCTTCACAATATATTTGGCACAGATGCTGCTTCCTGAGACACTACGATATTCTGCACATTCTGTTTTTGATTTCCCATTCTTGGTTATGGTCAGTTCGACGGGAACAGAAGCAGTGATTACCTTCCTGATCACACGGATGTTCAGTTCTGATTGTGGTGGGATCTTGGCTGGTATGCTCACCTCAACTTTGTCTTTGGTGACAGTAGAGTCCATGCTTCCCTGTTCCACCAAGAGATTAGTATTTGGATCAATCCTTAAGTAGAATCTCCCATCTATTTTAAGAGCAGAGCTTTTTAACTTGAAACTATGGTTAGTGGTTGTTTCATAGATTTTGCTGGTAGTGGTGGTAAATATCTGCTCAGAATCTGTGTGGTTGACACCATTTATCTCATCAATCACTACATCCCTCTCACTCTCTATTTTCCTGCTATCCCATAAGATGTTGGAAATTATTGTAGGCTGACCACCTTTAAGGGGATACACATGGGAACATTTCTTATTAATATGAAACACAGACTCGTAATTTGAAAGTTTATTTCCTTCCCGAGCTATGTATTGCCAGCCCCTTCTATTTCCGTGTTCATACAAGACCCAGACGCCTTTCTGGACAACGTGGGAAGATAACTTATCATTGAAATATCCATAAATCAAGTTGGTTTCCTCTGTTATTATTTTACTTGTCCCTTTAAAGTCAGGTTTGTCAAACATTGTAATCTGAGGATGTTCCAGGTCTTCACTCACTAGCTGGAGAGAAGAAATGCTATCATTTTGGCTGATGTGGTCATATTCTCCTTCTTCATATGCATGGACCACACCTTTGTAGTCTTGGTCACTGAAGGCCAGCCATGGTTGTCCAATCACCTTAATAGAGGAGATACAGTCCCCAAAGTCCATACTGTGTAGGTCAGGAACATCTGAAGTAAATTCTCTACAGAGTCCTTTAAAGTATCCATGTTCATAAACAATAATTTTATTCATTTTACACTTTTTGATGAGGAGCTACAAAGGGGAAAGCAGCTTTTCCTTCGAAGAATTCCACCCTGTCATGAGAAAAGTCAGAAGAACATAATGAAACAAAAATACATCTAGCAGCATCAACAAATTTTACAGATAAAAGGGGACAGAAGAGGGATTGTTTTTCATCAATGATGAAAACATGTTCTCAGTTTCCAATCTTCCTAGTATTAAAACACTAGCTGCTCAATCCTCAGTAGTAGGTAGGGCTGTCAGTGGTCCAGAATGCACACACATAAACCCCAGCCTTTTGAGCAAAGTGTCAGAAAAGCAAGGGGTAAGGCTGTTTTGTAGGGAAGGCAGAATGGTATAGCCTGATATCACCAGATCTTGGAAGCTATGCCAACTTGGGTGCAATTAAGGTCCTCTAAATGTTTAATGGCAGCTTTTTTTTCACCAAATGGGTAGTTTTTCTATATAGCTTCTAGAGCTGCAGCTACTACAGTCTTGAAAAGATTGACCAGTCCAGATTCCTTGAAGCTGAATGAAAAAAATTAATCATCACAATAATCTCTCACTCAAGAAATGCCTCTGAGCCTAATATATACCTCCAAGGGTCCATTAAGTTGCAAGGAGAACTGCTGCCCCAAAGCTTAAAGGTGTGGGAGGAAAGAAGATTTGTTCTTATGATGCTCCTGCAAGAACTGTCTACCAAAAAATCTACAGATACACTCAATGACATTTTTCACAAAGCATATTTATGATTAGAGTTTTCTTCCACGTGCAGATAGTGGGTTTTCTAAAAGCATTACAAAGATGCTGAGACAGACCTAGAACTTATGAAATGTATTTCTCTAAGGTGTAGAGAACACCATTGTCTGTCTCTTCTGAGTCCTACTTTGTCCTGTTTATTGTGCCAGTTCTGAACTACAGCTCCGTGAACCTTCTGCAACCATGATCATATCTCATATTTTTTCCTGACAAAAAACTGAAGGCTTTACTTGCAGTAATGTAAGTAAAACTTGAACTGACCTTGATATGCGATCTGTGTAAGTGTCCAAACTCCCTCAGCAGCCTAGAATTCCGGCAACTTCTACTTGCTTATATAGGGAGAGATTCACTCAATATGAAACCAATTAAAATGTTTTCAAGGCTAGGGAGCCTTTCTATAAACTTTATTGCCAAGCAAAAAACCACAGATTCATGGGAAAATTTCAGGCCAGTTCAACCCACAAACTACCCAGAGACAACCTTTTATCTTGATTTATAGATTCACTTCCAGTCTGCATGAGGTTCTGCTCTCAGGCAGAGATTAGTTAAAGATAATTCTGACAAGCCAGAGTAGGCATAGGAAGGAGCAAATGAGACATTCCTGGGACTGCCATTGGCAGCCTCGATGGAGAGTGTTCAAAGGGGATTTTATTTTTAACCTTCTCATGGACTACATCTATATGAACAGCATAAATTGCCACATAGCTATTCTACTGCTGACAATAGTAATGATTCTTACTGAGTGAAATGAGTTAGTGAAAAGCATATGTTAAAATAAAATGGGACTTGAAAGTGCTTAACATGGCTGGATTGCATTTCTTCCCACATTGTTTGGCAATAGGCAGGGTACAGGATGTAGGCTGCCAGTGGATTTTCAGCATTCATAAATGGGCAAGACAAGGGAACAGGCCAAGAACAGACAAAAAGAACAACGGGAAAGAGGCAAGGGAGAGAAGAGATACATCTATATAAAGAACTAGCGGGCCCGGCCACGCTTTGCTGTGGCAATTGTCCTTCTCATCACAGTCCGCAACCCACACAGATGTTCATGCAGGTCCAATGATCCCCAACATAGCCTTTTGGGGTGGTCAAATGGAATCCCTCTTTCCCTTTTCAATGCACATCGTTATATGGTCCTGTCTTGTTTTTTTAGTATAAGGTAACCCTTCCCATTCCACAACGGAACTGTCCAAAGTGTGAATCCCACTGCCCATGAGGCTGGTTGTCATGCACAGTCCTGGTTTGGGTAAGGCAGAACTGGGGCAAGGAGGCTATCCTAGTCAGGCAGCAGAGGCAGGGTGGTGAGACGCTCAGATAGAGGCCAGCTCCCTGGGTTCTTAAAGGGCCACGTGCAAAAGAAGCAGAGTGTTGGTTCGCCCCCACCCCGTGGATTTTCTTAGAAGAAAAAGGCAAACTCCGAATATGGGTGAGGAAGTTGGTAAGTAGTGGTTGGATGTGAGGGAGGGCAGAGTGAGGTGTGTGAGGATGAGCTGGATGTGTATGAGAGTATGTGTGTTGTGTGGTAGCAGTGGGTGAGGCACAGAGAGTGAAAGTTACCAGCATGTGAGGGGGGGAACCCCACCTGATGTCTCACATGGCAAAGTGTGTGTGTGCTTCACTTCCACTCGTATTACCTAACAGTATTACCTATTGACTGTTTTCACTGCTCATCTGTGGCCATCTCAGCAAACATTCTAAGGGTATACCAAGCCCTCAGGCAACAGACATGCTGCACGAACATTCTAAGGGTGACAGTTGAACACAAACAGCTTCATGGCCTGGTGCGCCAGGAAAAAGACATTTTACCTGGGTCAGGTATGGACTTTCAGTGATTTGAAGGTCCCATTACCTGCCCGCAACAGGGAGGAATGTCCTGTGAAAATCTGGGGGCGATCCGTCCAGCTGCTTCTGAGGGAGACCATCAGGAACAAACACACGTTAGATTTTTATATATATAGATTTAACCAGTTTAAAACTGGTTTTATTTTCATGACTTTCCCTAGAACTCTGGGACTTAACAGTTTCGTTACATGAGTGGTGCTCTGTGGAATGTTTCACCACTGTTAGCAGTTTTTGTCGGGATTACAGATCTGAAATTTGGGTGCAGAGTCAAGGAGCCATAAAATGCAGGAAGTATAAAGGGAAAGCTAATTATGTAAAACTTCAGCAAGAAAAATACAGAAACCATGTCCCTTATATGTTAAGCTATTCAACAGATGTAAAACATGAAACACATCATTATTGGAGAAGAGCAAGGTATCCCTGGCACAGGTAAGAAGAAATGCCTAAGAAAGAGCAATAACAGCATAAAAGCCAAAGCAGACATGAAGCCGGGGTTCCATTAACAGAACTGTGAGCATTTCTTCCTTTAAAAAGCAGCTGCATAGAAGCTAGATGTGAATTGGAACCATAGCACGAAGCACTATTTTCCCAATCTGAAATGGATCCATGGGACTACAATTTGCCCCATTGGGGAAACTTACAGGTATCGGGGGTGACAATCATGTGGGAAAGATCTATGTGACTGGTACCACCTACATGGTACTTATAAAGCAGTGCCAGAAAAAGTACTCACATGTTGCTGCTCTAACATATAAATGGCACCTGAGTCTGTGGGGGTGCTGTGAATGCAAAATGCTAAAGATTAGAATAGCAGGCAACACTGTCCAGCACAGCCTGGGGAAGGGGGGTGTAGCTCTGGGGCAGGGGTGGAGCCCTGCCCCCAGGCACAGTGAGGGGGTCGCCCAGAGACAACTTGTCTCCAGACACCCCATACGCCTCTGGAGACAGGGACAAGGGGACCAAGGAGTTGAGATGTATAAGGTAGGAGAGAGAACTGGAGAAATCAGATGCAGAAAAATCAGCTGGAGCCAGGGAAGGAAAAACTACCTAGTCACACTCAACAACAGCTTATGTTTTCACATACATGCCTACTGTTTGGTGAGGATTTTACTAGAAAAGACACAAAGGCTGAGTTTCTAGAACATCCTTTCGAATAAAAGAATCCACCCATTTGTTTTTTTTTTCAAAAGTAGTTAGAATTGACTAGACGAGCCATGGACCAGCAATGGCCCTAGAGGTATTTTAGTCTGAGCAATCCCCTGAACAGGGGGATTGTTGAGTTTATGAAATATTGGATTCTAGCACTATGTTTGAACTAAATGTCGTCTTCTTTGTGGTACTCAAGGCTCACTTGTCTCTGGGTAGTTTGAACTGTTCCACAGCATCACACCCTTGTGAGATACACCATCAGCACCACCTTGTGGGCTTCACAGACTCGTTTTGCAGTTGTGTTTTGAGTGTGGGCACATTTCAGGATTTCAGAGTGATTCTGACTGAACTAATAAAACAAAGTGCAAAAGTCCTTGAAGTTGTATCAACAAAAAATTAGATGCATCGTGAAATATACACAGGTGAAATATAATTCAGCCCATATACAAGTGACTATACAATATTTATTTATTTATTTATTTATTTATTTATTTATTTATTTATTTATTTATTTATTTATTTATTTATTTATAATTTGTCTTGTATACCGCCCCTCCCCCGAAGGGCTCTGGGCGGTGAACAACATGATAAAAACAATAATTACAATACTCCCATTAAAACAGATTAATAACAATGCATTGCAGTGGCGTCCAACATAAACAAAGACTTCATAAATCCACCCTGGAAAAACAAAACAGAGAAGTGAAGAACCCAGGAAGTAAAGGGGGAAAAGGAAAAGGGAGGGGCGGGGTGCACCTCAGCGGCCGGCCTCCCCAAACGCCCGGTGGAATAATTCGGTCTTACAGGCCCTGCGGAACTCTCCAAGGTCCCACAGGGCCCGAATAGCTGGTGGTAAGGTGTTCCACCAGGCAGGGGCCAGGGCTGTAAAAGCCCTGGCCCAGGTAGAGGCCAGCCGCATCATCGAGGGGCTAGTATATATTATACATGTGATAGATAATACAATTATAAAAAATGTACAATATGAATACAATATAAGATCATACATTTTTTGTAACACTGGCAACCATTAGTCGTATACTGTGATGAATGGGCAACAGTCCTGCCTCTTTCTGTCTCTCATCAATCCTCTAAGTACCTGCTTATTTTCTGTATGCACAAAGCAGCTAACATCCAACCAGGACCCACGGAATGCTCCAGGAGTCAAATACGAGGAGATTGTTTTGAAGAAAAATCTGTAAAACTGTCATTTTGGGTTAAATAAGGTTTCAGCCACTAGAGTCCGAGCAGGATAAGTGAATGCTTAAGGAGATAAGGTTTGTGCCTTTAGAGGGTTAGGCAGGCTTCAGGGGGATTCTGTCTTAGGACACTACATAGTTCTCAGAGTCCGGCTTTTAGGAAAAGCAGGCCAATTTAGTGAATGCTTTTGGAGGAGGAATGCTTTCTAATTTCATTGGCAATTTTTCCCCCTACCCCTTATCTTAATGTATCTAATCCTTCCCAGGTAAGGGAAGGGTAGGATATATTATGAATTTGACTGCTGACTATTATATTTGTATTTTATTTCCTCTTGAGGAGTCATTAGGCTGTATCTGAGCTGATTTCTTTTTCTTCTTTTATTTTTGAGTCATTTATTTTTATATTGTTTTAGATAAGGCTGTCCTTGAGCCTTCTGGTAGGTTCTTAGTTGAAAGTGCTGCCTTAATCTGAGTATATTTATTCTGGCTTTGCAGCTACTTTTGCAGCTACTTTTGTTTATTTGTTTCCCCCATAACAGAGGCGTAGTTAGGGTCAAAATCTGAGTTTTGCGCCCCCCCCCCCGGTAGGCAAACCTCCCCCACCATGGCCAAACAACAATATTTTGCACCAGGTCACATTATAGGACATGCCACAAATCAAAATCAGCAGCAGAAGAGACTTGGCCAGGAAGAGCAGAGTGACCTGCTGGTGTTCATTTTGGAGGGCTTTTCTCAAAGCCACAGCTTTTAAAACAGTGTTATTTTAACAGGGGTTATCTCTTTTTCTCCTTGTAAGGCTGCTGAATCTGGAAGGTGGGGCTTAACAGGGGTTAACAGAGTTCATCTCTTGTTCCTCTTTGTCCTCAGAGGTGGGGCTTTTGTCCTGAGAGGTGGGGCTTTAGTTCAGTCTCTGGAACCAGCAGAGAGGAGTAGCAGCAGAAGAGACTTGGCCAGGAAGAGGAGAGTGACCTGCTGGTGTTCGTTTTGGGGGGCTTTTCTCAAAAGCCACAGCCTTTTAAAACAGTGTTATTTTAACAGGGGTTATCTCTTTTTCTCCTTGTTAGGCTGCTGAATCTGGAAGGTGGGGCTTAACAGGGGTTAACAGAGTTCATCTCTTGTTCCTCTTTGTCCTCAGAGGTGGGGCTTTTGTCCTGAGAGGTGGGGCTTTAGTTCAGTCTCTGGAACCAGCAGAGAGGAGTAGCAGCAGAAGAGACTTGGCCAGGAAGAGCAGAGTGACCTGCTGGTGTTCATTTTGGAGGGCTTTTCTCAAAGCCACAGCTGTTAAAACAGTGTTATTTTAACAGGGTTATCTCTTTTTTCTCCCTTGTAAGGCTGCTGAATCTGGAAGGTGGGGCTTAACAGGGGTTAACAGAGTTCATCTCTTGTTCCTCTTTGTCCTCAGAGGTGGGGCTTTTGTCCTGAGAGGTGGGGCTTTAGTTCAGTCTCTGGAACCAGCAGAGAGGAGTAGCAGCAGAAGAGACTTGGCCAGGAAGAGCAGAGTGACCTGCTGGTGTTCATTTTGGAGGGCTTTTCTCAAAGCCACAGCTTTTAAAACAGTGTATTTTAACAGGGGTTATCTCTTTTTCTCCTTGTAAGGCTGCTGAATCTGGAAGGTGGGGCTTAACAGGGGTTAACAGAGTTCATCTCTTGTTCCTCTTTGTCCTCAGAGGTGGGGCTTTTGTCCTGAGAGGTGGGGCTTTAGTTCAGTCTCTGGAACCAGCAGAGAGGAGTAGCAGCAGAAGAGACTTGGCCAGGAAGAGCAGAGTGACCTGCTGGTGTTCATTTTGGAGGGCTTTTCTCAAAGCCACAGCTTTTAAAACAGTGTATTTTAACAGGGGTTATCTCTTTCTCCTTGTTAGGCTGCTGAATCTGGAAGGTGGGGCTTAACAGGGGTTAACAGAGTTCATCTCTTGTTCCTCTTTGTCCTCAGAGGTGGGGCTTTTGTCCTGAGAGGTGGGGCTTTAGTTCAGTCTCTGGAACCAGCAGAGAGGAGTAGCAGCAGAAGAGACTTGGCCAGGAAGAGCAGAGTGACCTGCTGGTGTTCATTTTGGAGGGCTTTTCTCAAAGCCACAGCTTTTAAAACAGTGTTATTTTAACAGGGGTTATCTCTTTTCTCCTTGTAAGGCTGCTGAATCTGGAAGGTGGGGCTTAACAGAGGTTAACGGAGTTCATCTCTTGTTCCTCTTTGTCCTCAGAGGTGGGGCTTTTGTCCTGAGAGGTGGGGCTTTAGTTCAGTCTCTGGAACCAGCAGAGAGGAGTAGCAGCAGAAGAGACTTGGCCAGGAAGAGCAGAGTGACCTGCTGGTGTTCATTTTGGAGGGCTTTTCTCAAAGCCACAGCTTTTAAAACAGTGTATTTTAACAGGGGTTATCTCTTTTTTCTCCTTGTAAGGCTGCTGAATCTGGAAGGTGGGGCTTAACAGAGGTTAACAGAGTTCATCTCTTGTTCCTCTTTGTCCTCAGAGGTGGGGCTTTGTCCTGAGAGGTGGGGCTTTAGTTCAGTCTCTGGAACCAGCAGAGAGGAGTAGCAGCAGAAGAGACTTGGCCAGGAAGAGCAGAGTGACCTGCTGGTGTTCATTTTGGAGGGCTTTTCTCAAAGCCACAGCTTTTAAAACAGTGTTATTTTAACAGGGGTTATCTCTTTTCTCCTTGTAAGGCTGCTGAATCTGGAAGGTGGGGCTTAACAGGGGTTAACAGAGTTCATCTCTTGTTCCTCTTTGTCCTCAGAGGTGGGGCTTTTGTCCTGAGAGGTGGGGCTTTAGTTCAGTCTCTGGAACCAGCAGAGAGGAGTAGCAGCAGAAGAGACTTGGCCAGGAAGAGCAGAGTGACCTGCTGGTGTTCATTTTGGAGGGCTTTTCTCAAAGCCACAGCTTTTAAAACAGTGTTATTTTAACAGGGGTTATCTCTTTTTCTCCTTGTAAGGCTGCTGAATCTGGAAGGTGGGGCTTAACAGGGGTTAACAGAGTTCATCTCTTTTTCCTCTTTGTCCTGAAAGGTGGGGCTTTTGTCCTGAGAGGTGGGGCTTTAGTTCAGTCTCTGGAACCAGCAGAGAGGAGTAGCAGCAGAAGAGACTTGGCCAGGAAGAGCAGAGTGACCTGCTGGTGTTCATTTTGGAGGGCTTTTCTCAAAGCCACAGCTTTTTAAAACAGTGTTATTTTAAAAAGGGTTATCTCTTTTTTCTCCTTGTTAGGCTGCTGAATCTGGAAGGTGGGGCTTAACAGAGGTTAACGGAGTTCATCTCTTGTTCCTCTTGTCCTCAGAGGTGGGGCTTTTGTCCTGAGAGGTGGGGCTTTTAGTTCAGTCTCTGGAACCAGCAGAGAGGAGTAGCAGCAGAAGAGACTTGGCCAGGAAGAGCAGAGTGACCTGCTGGTGTTCATTTTGGAGGGCTTTTCTCAAAGCCACAGCTTTTAAAACAGTGTTATTTTAACAGGGGTTATCTCT
The DNA here is from genome assembly GCF_021028975.2 of Sphaerodactylus townsendi. Lineage (NCBI taxonomy): Eukaryota > Metazoa > Chordata > Lepidosauria > Squamata > Sphaerodactylidae > Sphaerodactylus > Sphaerodactylus townsendi. The sequence continues at coordinate 71,418,867 of NC_059427.1, read as the reverse complement.
TTTTCTCCTTGTAAGGCTGCTGAATCTGGAAGGTGGGGCTTAACAGGGGTTAACAGAGTTCATCTCTTGTTCCTCTTTGTCCTCAGAGGTGGGGCTTTTGTCCTGAGAGGTGGGGCTTTAGTTCAGTCTCTGGAACCAGCAGAGAGGAGTAGCAGCAGAAGAGACTTGGCCAGGAAATGCAGAGTGACCTGCTGGTGTTCATTTTGGAAGGCTTTTCTCAAAGCCACAGCTTTTAAAACAGTGTTATTTTAACAGGGGTTATCTCTTTTTCTCCTTGTAAGGCTGCTGAATCTGGAAGGTGGGGCTTAACAGGGGTTAACAGAGTTCATCTCTTGTTCCTCTTTTCCCTCAGAGGTGGGGCTTTTGTCCTGAGAGGTGGGGCTTTAGTTCAGTCTCTGGAACCAGCAGAGAGGAGTAGCAGCAGAAGAGACTTGGCCAGGAAGAGCAGAGTGACCTGCTGGTGTTCATTTTGGAGGGCTTTTCTAAAAGCCACAGCTTTTAAAACAGTGTTATTTTAACAGGGGTTATCTCTTTTTCTCCTTGTTAGGCTGCTGAATCTGGAAGGTGGGGCTTAACAGGGGTTAACAGAGTTCATCTCTTGTTCCTCTTTGTCCTCAGAGGTGGGGCTTTTGTCCTGAGAGGTGGGGCTTTAGTTCAGTCTCTGGAACCAGCAGAGAGGAGTAGCAGCAGAAGAGACTTGGCCAGGAAGAGCAGAGTGACCTGCTGGTGTTCATTTTGGAGGAGCTCTTCTCAAAGGCACAGCATTAAAACAGTGTATTTTAACAGGGGTTATCTCTTTTTCTCCTTGTAAGGCTGCTGAATCTGGAAGGGGGGGCTTAACAGAGGTTAACAGAGTTCATCTCTTGTTCCTCTTTGTCCTCAGAGGTGGGGCTTTTGTCCTGAGAGGTGGGGCTTTAGTTCAGTCTCTGGAACCAGCAGAGAGGAGTAGCAGCAGAAGAGACTTGGCCAGGAAGAGCAGAGTGACCTGCTGGTGTTCATTTTGGAGGGCTTTTCTCAAAGCCACAGCTTTTAAAACAGTGTATTTTAACAGGGGTTATCTCTTTTTCTCCTTGTAAGGCTGCTGAATCTGGAAGGTGGGGCTTAACAGAGGTTAACAGAGTTCATCTCTTGTTCCTCTTTGTCCTCAGAGGTGGGGCTTTTGTCCTGAGAGGTGGGGCTTTAGTTCAGTCTCTGGAACCAGCAGAGAGGAGTAGCAGCAGAAGAGACTTGGCCAGGAAGAGCAGAGTGACCTGCTGGTGTTCATTTTGGAGGGCTTTTCTCAAAGCCACAGCTTTTAAAACAGTGTTATTTTAACAGGGGTTATCTCTTTTTCTCCTTGTAAGGCTGCTGAATCTGGAAGGTGGGGCTTAACAGGGGTTAACAGTTCATCTCTTGTTCCTCTTTGTCCCAGAGGTGGGGCTTTTGTCCTGAGAGGTGGGGCTTTAGTTCAGTCTCTGGAACCAGCAAAGAGGAGTAGCAGCAGAAGAGACTTGGCCAGGAAGAGCAGAGTGACCTGCTGGTGTTCATTTTGGAGGGCTTTTCTCAAAGCCACAGCTTTTAAAACAGTGTATTTTAACAGGGGTTATCTCTTTTCCTCCTTGTTAGGCTGCTGAATCTGGAAGGTGGGGCTTAACAGAGGTTAACAGAGTTCATCTCTTGTTCCTCTTTGTCCTCAGAGGTGGGGCTTTTGTCCTGAGAGGAGTGGGGCTTTAGTTCAGTCTCTGGAACCAGCAGAGAGGAGTAGCAGCAGAAGAGACTTGGCCAGGAAGAGCAGAGTGACCTGCTGGTGTTCATTTTGGAGGCTTTTCTCAAAGCCACAGCTTTTAAAACAGTGTTATTTTAACAGGGGTTATCTCTCTTTTTCTCCTTGTTAGGCTGCTGAATCTGGAAGGGGGGGCTTAACAGAGGTTAACAAGAGATGATCTCTTGTTCCTCTTTGTCCTCAGAGGTGGGGCTTTTGTCCTGAGAGGTGGGGCTTTAGTTCAGTCTCTGGAACCAGCAGAGAGGAGTAGCAGCAGAAGAGACTTGGCCAGGAAGAGCAGAGTGACCTGCTGGTGTTCATTTTGGAGGGCTTTTCTCAAAGCCACAGCTTTTAAAACAGTGTTATTTTAACAGGGGTTATCTCTTTTTCTCCTTGTAAGGCTGCTGAATCTGGAAGGTGGGGCTTAACAGGGGTTAACAGAGTTCATCTCTTGTTCCTCTTTGTCCCTCAGAGGTGGGGCTTTTGCCCGGAGGGGTGGGGATTAGTTCAGTCTCTGGAACCAGCAGAGAGGAGTAGCAGCAGAAGAGACTTGGCCAGGAAGAGCAGAGTGACCTGCTGGTGTTCATTTTGGAGGGCTTTTCTCAAAGCCACAGCTTTTAAAACAGTGTATTTTAACAGGGGTTATCTCTTTTCTCCTTGTAAGGCTGCTGAATCTGGAAGGTGGGGCTTAACAGAGGTTAACAGAGTTCATCTCTTGTTCCTCTTTGTCCTCAGAGGTGGGGCTTTGTCCTGAGAGGTGGGGCTTTAGTTCAGTCTCTGGAACCAGCAGAGAGGAGTAGCAGCAGAAGAGACTTGGCCAGGAAGAGCAGAGTGACCTGCTGGTGTTCATTTTGGAGGGCTTTTCTCAAAGCCACAGCTTTTAAAACAGTGTATTTTAACAGGGGTTATCTCTTTTTCTCCTTGTTAGGCTGCTGAATCTGGAAGGTGGGGCTTAACAGAGGTTAACGGAGTTCATCTCTTGTTCCTCTTTGTCCTCAGAGGTGGGGCTTTTGTCCTGAGAGGTGGGGCTTTAGTTCAGTCTCTGGAACCAGCAGAGAGGAGTAGCAGCAGAAGAGACTTGGCCAGGAAGAGCAGAGTGACCTGCTGGTGTTCATTTTGGAGGGCTTTTCTCAAAGCCACAGCTTTTAAAACAGTGTATTTTAACAGGGGTTATCTCTTTTTCTCCTTGTAAGGCTGCTGAATCTGGAAGGTGGGGCTTAACAGAGGTTAACAGAGTTCATCTCTTGTTCCTCTTTGTCCTCAGAGGTGGGGCTTTTGTCCTGAGAGGTGGGGCTTTAGTTCAGTCTCTGGAACCAGCAGAGAGGAGTAGCAGCAGAAGAGACTTGGCCAGGAAGAGCAGAGTGACCTGCTGGTGTTCATTTTGGAGGGCTTTTCTCAAAGCCACAGCTTTTAAAACAGTGTATTTTAACAGGGGTTATCTCTTTTTTCTCCTTGTTAGGCTGCTGAATCTGGAAGGTGGGGCTTAACTGGGGTTAACGAAGTTCGTCTCTTGTTCCTCTTTGTCCCTCAGAGGTGGGGCTTTTGTCCTGAGAGGTGGGGCTTTAGTTCAGTCTCTGGAACCAGCAGAGAGGAGTAGCAGCAGAAGAGACTTGGCCAGGAAGAGCAGAGTGACCTGCTGGTGTTCATTTTGGAGGGCTTTTCTCAAAGCCACAGCTTTTAAAACAGTGTATTTTAACAGGGGTTATCTCTTTTTCTCCTTGTTAGGCTGCTGAATCTGGAAGGTGGGGCTTTCATCTCTTGTTCCTCTTTGTCCTCAGAGGTGGGGCTTTTGTCCTGAGAGGTGGGGCTTTAGTTCAGTCTCTGGAACCAGCAGAGAGGAGTAGCAGCAGAAGAGACTTGGCCAGGAAGAGCAGAGTGACCTGCTGGTGTTCATTTTGGAGGGCTTTTCTCAAAGCCACAGCTTTTAAAACAGTGTATTTTAACAGGGGTTATCTCTTTTTCTCCTTGTTAGGCTGCTGAATCTGGAAGGGGGGGCTTAACAGAGGTTAACAGAGTTCATCTCTTGTTCCTCTTTGTCCTCAGAGGTGGGGCTTTTGTCCTGAGAGGTGGGGCTTTAGTTCAGTCTCTGGAACCAGCAGAGAGCCACAGCTTTTAAAACAGTGTATTTTAACAGGGGTTATCTCTTTTTCTCCTTGTTAGGCTGCTGAATCTGGAAGGTGGGGCTTAACAGAGGTTAACGGAGTTCATCTCTTGTTCCTCTTTGTCCTCAGAGGTGGGGCTTTTGTCCTGAGAGGTGGGGCTTTAGTTCAGTCTCTGGAACCAGCAGAGAGGAGTAGCAGCAGAAGAGACTTGGCCAGGAAGAGCAGAGTGACCTGCTGGTGTTCATTTTGGAGGGCTTTTCTCAAAGCCACAGCTTTTAAAACAGTGTATTTTAACAGGGGTTATCTCTTTCTCCTTGTTAGGCTGCTGAATCTGGAAGGTGGGGCTTAACAGAGGTTAACGGAGTTCATCTCTTGTTCCTCTTTGTCCTCAGAGGTGGGGCTTTTGTGCTGAGAGGTGGGGCTTTAGTTCAGTCTCTGGAACCAGCAGAGAGGAGTAGCAGCAGAAGAGACTTGGCCAGGAAGAGCAGAGTGACCTGCTGGTGTTCATTTTGGAGGGCTTTTCTCAAAGCCACAGCTTTTAAAACAGTGTTATTTTAACAGGGGGTATCTCTTTTTCTCCTTGTTAGGCTGCTGAATCTGGAAGGTGGGGCTTAACAGAGGTTAACGGAGTTCATCTCTTGTTCCTCTTTGTCCCCAGAGGTGGGGCTTTTGTCCTGAGAGGTGGGGCTTTAGTTCAGTCTCTGGAACCAGCAGAGAGGAGTAGCAGCAGAAGAGACTTGGAAAGGAAGAGCAGAGTGACCTGCTGGTGTTCATTTTGGAGGGCTTGTCTCAAAGCCACAGCTTTTAAAACAGTGTTATTTTAACAGGGGTTATCTCTTTTTCTCCTTGTTAGGCTGCTGAATCTGGAAGGTGGGGCTTAACAGGGGTTAACAGAGTTCATCTCTTGTTCCTCTTTGTCCTCAGAGGTGGGGCTTTTGTCCCGGGAGGTGGAGCTTTAGTTCAGTCTCTGGAACCAGCAGAGAGGAGTAGCAGCAGAAGAGACTTGGCCAGGAAGAGCAGAGTGACCTGCTGGTGTTCATTTTGGAGGGCTTTTCTCAAAGCCACAGCACTAAAACAGTGTATTTTAACAGGGGTTATCTCTTTTCTCCTTGTTAGGCTGCTGAATCTGGAAGGGGGGGCTTAACAGAGGTTAACAGAGTTCATCTCTTGTTCCTCTTTGTCCTCAGAGGTGGGGCTTTTGTCCTGAGAGGTGGGGCTTTAGTTCAGTCTCTGGAACCAGCAGAGAGGAGTAGCAGCAGAAGAGACTTGGCCAGGAAGAGCAGAGTGACCTGCTGGTGTTCATTTTGGAGGGCTTTTCTCAAAGCCACAGCTTTTAAAACAGTGTATTTTAACAGGGGTTATCTCTTTTTCTCCTTGTTAGGCTGCTGAATCTGGAAGGGGGGGGCTTAACAGAGGTTAACAGAGTTCATCTCTTGTTCCTCTTTGTCCTCAGAGGTGGGGCTTTTGTCCTGAGAGGTGGGGCTTTAGTTCAGTCTCTGGAACCAGCAGAGAGGAGTAGCAGCAGAAGAGACTTGGCCAGGAAGAGCAGAGTGACCTGCTGGTGTTCATTTTGAGGGGCTTTTCTCAAAGCCACAGCTTTTAAAACAGTGTATTTTAACAGGGGTTATCTCTTTTTCTCCTTGTTAGGCTGCGGAATCTGGAAGGTGGGGCTTAACAGGGGTTAACGGAGTTCATCTCTTGTTCCTCTTTGTCCTCAGAGGTGGGGCTTTTGTCCTGAGAGGTGGGGCTTTAGTTCAGTCTCTGGAACCAGCAGAGAGGAGTAGCAGCAGAAGAGACTTGGCCAGGAAGAGCAGAGTGACCTGCTGGTGTTCATTTTGGAGGGCTTTTCTCAAAGCCACAGCTTTTAAAACAGTGTATTTTAACAGGGGTTATCTCTTTTTCTCCTTGTTAGGCTGCTGAATCTGGAAGGTGGGGCTTAACAGAGGTTAACGGAGTTCATCTCTTGTTCCTCAGAGGTGGGGCTTTTGTCCTGAGAGGTGGGGCTTTAGTTCAGTCTCTGGAACCAGCAGAGAGGAGTAGCAGCAGAAGAGACTTGGCCAGGAAGAGCAGAGTGACCTGCTGGTGTTCATTTTGGAGGGCTTTTCTCAAAGCCACAGCTTTTAAAACAGTGTTATTTTAACAGGGGTTATCTCTTTTTCTCCTTGTTAGGCTGCTGAATCTGGAAGGTGGGGCTTAACAGAGGTTAACAGAGTTCATCTCTTGTTCCTCTTTGTCCTCAGAGGTGGGGCTTTTGTCCTGAGAGGTGGGGCTTTAGTTCAGTCTCTGGAACCAGCAGAGAGGAGTAGCAGCAGAAGAGACTTGGCCAGGAAGAGCAGAGTGACCTGCTGGTGTTCATTTTGGAGGGCTTTTCTCAAAGCCACAGCTTTTAAAACAGTGTATTTTAACAGGGGTTATCTCTTTTTCTCCTTGTTAGGCTGCTGAATCTGGAAGGTGGGGCTTAACAGAGGTTAACGGAGTTCATCTCTTGTTCCTCTTTGTCCTCAGAGGTGGGGTTTTTTGTCCTGAGAGGTGGGGCTTTAGTTCAGTCTCTGGAACCAGCAGAGAGGAGTAGCAGCAGAAGAGACTTGGCCAGGAAGAGCAGAGTGACCTGCTGGTGTTCATTTTGGAGGGCTTTTCTCAAAGCCACAGCTTTTAAAACAGTGTTATTTTAACAGGGGTTATCTCTTTCTCCTTGTTAGGCTGCTGAATCTGGAAGGTGGGGCTTAACAGAGGTTAACAGAGTTCATCTCTTGTTCCTCTTTGTCCTCAGAGGTGGGGCTTTTGTCCTGAGAGGTGGGGCTTTAGTTCAGTCTCTGGAACCAGCAGAGAGGAGTAGCAGCAGAAGAGACTTGGCCAGGAAGAGCAGAGTGACCTGCTGGTGTTCATTTTGGAGGGCTTTTCTCAAAGCCACAGCTTTTAAAACAGTGTATTTTAACAGGGGTTATCTCTTTTTCTCCTTGTTAGGCTGCTGAATCTGGAAGGGGGGGCTTAACAGAGGTTAACAGAGTTCATCTCTTGTTCCTCTTTGTCCTCAGAGGTGGGGCTTTTGTCCTGAGAGGTGGGGCTTTAGTTCAGTCTCTGGAACCAGCAGAGAGGAGTAGCAGCAGAAGAGACTTGGCCAGGAAGAGCAGAGTGACCTGCTGGTGTTCATTTTGGAGGGCTTTTCTCAAAGCCACAGCTTTTAAAACAGTGTATTTTAACAGGGGTTATCTCTTTTTCTCCTTGTTAGGCTGCTGAATCTGGAAGGTGGGGCTTAACAGAGGTTAACGGAGTTCATCTCTTGTTCCTCTTTGTCCTCAGAGGTGGGGCTTTTGTCCTGAGAGGTGGGGCTTTAGTTCAGTCTCTGGAACCAGCAGAGAGGAGTAGCAGCAGAAGAGACTTGGCCAGGAAGAGCAGAGTGACCTGCTGGTGTTCATTTTGGAGGGCTTTTCTCAAAGCCACAGCTTTTAAAACAGTGTATTTTAACAGGGGTTATCTCTTTTTCTCCTTGTTAGGCTGCTGAATCTGGAAGGTGGGGCTTAACAGAGGTTAACGGAGTTCATCTCTTGTTCCTCTTTGTCCTCAGAGGTGGGGCTTTTTGTCCTGAGAGGTGGGGCTTTAGTTCAGTCTCTGGAACCAGCAGAGAGGAGTAGCAGCAGAAGAGACTTGGCCAGGAAGAGCAGAGTGACCTGCTGGTGTTCATTTTGGAGGGCTTTTCTCAAAGCCACAGCTTTTAAAACAGTGTTATTTTAACAGGGGTTATCTCTTTTTCTCCTTGTAAGGCTGCTGAATCTGGAAGGTGGGGGCTTAACAGGGGTTAACAGAGTTCATCTCTTGTTCCTCTTTGTCCTCAGAGGTGGGGCTTTTGTCCTGAGAGGTGGGGCTTTAGTTCAGTCTCTGGAACCAGCAGAGAGGAGTAGCAGCAGAAGAGACTTGGCCAGGAAGAGCAGAGTGACCTGCTGGTGTTCATTTTGGAGGGCTTTTCTCAAAGCCACAGCTTTTAAAACAGTGTTATTTTAACAGGGGTTATCTCTTTTTTCTCCTTGTTAGGCTGCTGAATCTGGAAGGTGGGGCTTAACAGAGGTTAACAGAGTTCATCTCTTGTTCCTCTTTGTCCTCAGAGGTGGGGCTTTTGTCCTGAGAGGTGGGGCTTTAGTTCAGTCTCTGGAACCAGCAGAGAGGAGTAGCAGCAGAAGAGACTTGGCCAGGAAGAGCAGAGTGACCTGCTGGTGTTCATTTTGGAGGGCTTTTCTCAAAGCCACAGCTTTTAAAACAGTGTATTTTAACAGGGGTTATCTCTTTTTTCTCCTTGTTAGGCTGCTGAATCTGGAAGGTGGGGCTTAACAGAGGTTAACGGAGTTCATCTCTTGTTCCTCTTTGTCCTCAGAGGTGGGGCTTTTGTCCTGAGAGGTGGGGCTTTAGTTCAGTCTCTGGAACCAGCAGAGAGGAGTAGCAGCAGAAGAGACTTGGCCAGGAAGAGCAGAGTGACCTGCTGGTGTTCATTTTGGAGGGCTTTTCTCAAAGCCACAGCTTTTAAAACAGTGTATTTTAACAGGGGTTATCTCTTTTTCTCCTTGTTAGGCTGCTGAATCTGGAAGGTGGGGCTTAACAGAGGTTAACGGAGTTCATCTCTTGTTCCTCTTTGTCCTCAGAGGTGGGGCTTTTGTCCTGAGAGGTGGGGCTTTAGTTCAGTCTCTGGAACCAGCAGAGAGGAGTAGCAGCAGAAGAGACTTGGCCAGGAAGAGCAGAGTGACCTGCTGGTGTTCATTTTGGAGGGCTTTTCTCAAAGCCACAGCTTTTAAAAACAGTGTATTTTAACAGGGGTTATCTCTTTTTCTCCTTGTTAGGCTGCGGAATCTGGAAGGTGGGGCTTAACAGAGGTTAAAGGAGTTCATCTCTTGTTCCTCTTTGTCCTCAGAGGTGGGGCTTTTGTCCTGAGAGGTGGGGCTTTAGTTCAGTCTCTGGAACCAGCAGAGAGGAGTAGCAGCAGAAGAGACTTGGCCAGGAAGAGCAGAGTGACCTGCTGGTGTTCATTTTGGAGGGCTTTTCTCAAAGCCACAGCTTTTAAAACAGTGTATTTTAACAGGGGTTATCTCTTTTTCTCCTTGTAAGGCTGCTGAATCTGGAAGGTGGGGCTTAACAGAGGTTAACAGAGTTCATCTCTTGTTCCTCTTTGTCCTCAGAGGTGGGGCTTTTGTCCTGAGAGGTGGGGCTTTAGTTCAGTCTCTGGAACCAGCAGAGAGGAGTAGCAGCAGAAGAGACTTGGCCAGGAAGAGCAGAGTGACCTGCTGGTGTTCATTTTGGAGGGCTTTTCTCAAAGCCACAGCTTTTAAAACAGTGTTATTTTAACAGGGGTTATCTCTTTTTCTCCTTGTAAGGCTGCTGAATCTGGAAGGTGGGGCTTAACAGGGGTTAACAGAGTTCATCTCTTGTTCCTCTTTGTCCTCAGAGGTGGGGCTTTTGTCCTGAGAGGTGGGGCTTTAGTTCAGTCTCTGGAACCAGCAGAGAGGAGTAGCAGCAGAAGAGACTTGGCCAGGAAGAGCAGAGTGACCTGCTGGTGTTCATTTTGGAGGGCTTTTCTCAAAGCCACAGCTTTTAAAACAGTGTATTTTAACAGGGGTTATCTCTTTTTCTCCTTGTTAGGCTGCTGAATCTGGAAGGTGGGGCTTAACAGAGGTTAAAGGAGTTCATCTCTTGTTCCTCTTTGTCCTCAGAGGTGGGGCTTTTGTCCTGAGAGGTGGGGCTTTAGTTCAGTCTCTGGAACCAGCAGAGAGGAGTAGCAGCAGAAGAGACTTGGCCAGGAAGAGCAGAGTGACCTGCTGGTGTTCATTTTGGAGGGCTTTTCTCAAAGCCACAGCTTTTAAAACAGTGTTATTTTAACAGGGGTTATCTCTTTTTCTCCTTGTTAGGCTGCTGAATCTGGAAGGTGGGGCTTAACAGAGGTTAACAGAGTTCATCTCTTGTTCCTCTTTGTCCTCAGAGGTGGGGCTTTTGTCCTGAGAGGTGGGGCTTTAGTTCAGTCTCTGGAACCAGCAGAGAGGAGTAGCAGCAGAAGAGACTTGGCCAGGAAGAGCAGAGTGACCTGCTGGTGTTCATTTTGGAGGGCTTTTCTCAAAGCCACAGCTTTTAAAACAGTGTATTTTAACAGGGGTTATCTCTTTTTCTCCTTGTAAGGCTGCTGAATCTGGAAGGGGGGGCTTAACAGAGGTTAACAGAGTTCATCTCTTGTTCCTCTTTGTCCTCAGAGGTGGGGCTTTTGTCCTGAGAGGTGGGGCTTTAGTTCAGTCTCTGGAACCAGCAGAGAGGAGTAGCAGCAGAAGAGACTTGGCCAGGAAGAGCAGAGTGACCTGCTGGTGTTCATTTTGGGGGCTTTTCTCAAAGCCACAGCTTTTAAAACAGTGTATTTTAACAGGGGTTATCTCTTTTTCTCCTTGTTAGGCTGCTGAATCTGGAAGGTGGGGCTTAACAGAGGTTAACGGAGTTCATCTCTTGTTCCTCTTTGTCCTCAGAGGTGGGGCTTTTGTCCTGAGAGGTGGGGCTTTTGTCCTGAGAGGTGGGGCTTTAGTTCAGTCTCTGGAACCAGCAGAGAGGAGTAGCAGCAGAAGAGACTTGGCCAGGAAGAGCAGAGTGACCTGCTGGTGTTCATTTTGGAGGGCTTTTCTCAAAGCCACAGCTTTTAAAACAGTGTATTTTAACAGGGGTTATCTCTTTTTCTCCTTGTTAGGCTGCTGAATCTGGAAGGTGGGGCTTAACAGAGGTTAACGGAGTTCATCTCTTGTTCCTCTTTGTCCTCAGAGGTGGGGCTTTTGTCCTGAGAGGTGGGGCTTTAGTTCAGTCTCTGGAACCAGCAGAGAGGAGTAGCAGCAGAAGAGACTTGGCCAGGAAGAGCAGAGTGACCTGCTGGTGTTCATTTTGGAGGGCTTTTCTCAAAGCCACAGCTTTTAAAACAGTGTTATTTTAACAGGGGTTATCTCTTTTTTTCTCCTTGTAAGGCTGCTGAATCTGGAAGGAGGGGCTTAACAGAGGTTAACGGAGTTCATCTCTTGTTCCTCTTGTCCTCAGAGGTGGGGCTTTTGTCCTGAGAGGTGGGGCTTTAGTTCAGTCTCTGGAACCAGCAGAGAGGAGTAGCAGCAGAAGAGACTTGGCCAGGAAGAGCAGAGTGACCTGCTGGTGTTCATTTTGGAGGGCTTTTCTCAAAGCCACAGCTTTTAAAACAGTGTTATTTTAACAGGGGTTATCTCTTTTTCTCCTTGTAAGGCTGCTGAATCTGGAAGGTGGGGCTTAACAGAGGTTAACAGAGTTCATCTCTTGTTCCTCTTTGTCCTCAGAGGTGGGGCTTTTGTCCTGAGAGGTGGGGCTTTAGTTCAGTCTCTGGAACCAGCAGAGAGGAGTAGCAGCAGAAGAGACTTGGCCAGGAAGAGCAGAGTGACCTGCTGATGTTCATTTTGGAGGGCTTTTCTCAAAGCCACAGCTTTTAAAACAGTGTTAATTTAACAGGGGTTATCTCTTTTTTTCTCCTTGTAAGGCTGCTGAATCTGGAAGGTGGGGCTTAACAGGGGTTAACAGAGTTCATCTCTTGTTCCTCTTTGTCCTCAGAGGTGGGGCTTTTGTCCTGAGAGGTGGGGCTTTAGTTCAGTCTCTGGAACCAGCAGAGAGGAGTAGCAGCAGAAGAGACTTGGCCAGGAAGAGCAGAGTGACCTGCTGGTGTTCATTTTGGAGGGCTTTTCTCAAAGCCACAGCTTTTAAAACAGTGTTATTTTAACAGGGGTTATCTCTTTTCTCCTTGTTAGGCTGCTGAATCTGGAAGGGGGGGCTTAACAGAGGTTAACAGAGTTCATCTCTTGTTCCTCTTTGTCCTCAGAGGTGGGGCTTTTGTCCTGAGAGGTGGGGCTTTAGTTCAGTCTCTGGAACCAGCAGAGAGGAGTAGCAGCAGAAGAGACTTGGCCAGGAAGAGCAGAGTGACCTGCTGGTGTTCATTTTTGGAGGGCTTTTCTCAAAGCCACAGCTTTTAAAACAGTGTTATTTTAACAGGGGTTATCTCTTTTTTCTCCTTGTAAGGCTGCTGAATCTGGAAGGTGGGGCTTAACAGGGGTTAACAGAGTTCATCTCTTGTTCCTCTTTGTCCTCAGAGGTGGGGCTTTTGTCCTGAGAGGTGGGGCTTTAGTTCAGTCTCTGGAACCAGCAGAGAGGAGTAGCAGCAGAAGAGACTTGGCCAGGAAGAGCAGAGTGACCTGCTGGTGTTCATTTTGGAGGGCTTTTCTCAAAGCCACAGCTTTTAAAAAACAGTGTTATTTTAACAGGGGTTAGCGCTTTTTTCTCCCTTGTAAGGCTGCTGAATCTGGAAGGTGGGGCTTAACAGGGGTTAACAGAGTTCATCTCTTGTTCCTCTTTGTCCTCAGAGGTGGGGCTTTTGTCCTGAGAGGTGGGGCTTTAGTTCAGTCTCTGGAACCAGCAGAGAGGAGTAGCAGCAGAAGAGACTTGGCCAGGAAGAGCAGAGTGACCTGCTGGTGTTCATTTTGGAGGGCTTTTCTCAAAGCCACAGCTTTTAAAACAGTGTTATTTTAACAGGGGTTATCTCCTTTTCTCCTTGTAAGGCTGCTGAATCTGGAAGGTGGGGCTTAACAGGGGTTAACAGAGTTCATCTCTTGTTCCTCTTTGTCCTCAGAGGTGGGGTTTTTGTCACGAGAGGTGGGGCTTTAGTTCAGTCTCTGGAACCAGCAGAGAGGAGTAGCAGCAGAAGAGACTTGGCCAGGAAGAGCAGAGTGACCTGCTGGTGTTCATTTTGGAGGGGTTTTCTCAAAGCCACAGCTTTTAAAACAGTGTTATTTTAACAGGGGTTATCTCTTTTCTCCTTGTAAGGCTGCTGAATCTGGAAGGTGGGGCTTAACAGGGGTTAACAGAGTTCATCTCTTGTTCCTCTTTGTCCTCAGAGGTGGGGCTTTTGTCCTGAGAGGTGGGGCTTTAGTTCAGTCTCTGGAACCAGCGGACCAATTTTAATTTAATTTTTTTGTTTTTTAAATTAAATTAATAAGGACATATTTGACAGATAGTATGTGCAGATAGCTCCAGGGGGGCAGTGACTAAAAGCTTAATATTTAAATATCTAAACAAATCAGATATGAAGGAAGAGAGCCAGCAGGGTGGTGGGGGGTTTCCAGTGTTTTGCACTGGGTGTCACATGTATGACTATCTGCCACTTGGACATAAGTTGTGAGTGTGCCCTCAGCTGCAATGAGCTCCTGGCACTCAAAAGGAGCGTGTCTGCGTTCTCTTGAAGCCAAGGTGGTAGACCTGAGAAGCTGAAAGAGGCAGAGGGGTGACAGACGAGGCTTTCAGGGACCTAACAGCGGGGTCCACTCCCAAGGTGACATCTCTTCAGATGTCATGGAGAATGAAGGCCTTGGGGATGGAGGGTGCCAGTTCGAGGTGGGGAAAGATGATCCCTTAGATGGGATCCCCTTCCTTAACTGGTGTTCAGCTATCCCTCTCGCACTGAGATACCCCTGGCGGGAGGTGGGGGGGCTCCTTGTAGTGGGTGATTCGATCATTAGAAATGTAGAGAGTTGGGTTTGTGAAGGCGTGATGACCGCATGGTGACTTGCCTGCCTGGTGCGAAGGTTCACGGATGTCCACGCTTCATCTAGATAGGCTTTTAGACAGTGCTATAGAGGTGGAGTCAGCAGTTGTGGACCACATTGGCACCAACGACATTGGGAAATGTAGCCGGGAGGGTCTGGAAGCTAAATTTAGGCTGCTAGGAAACAGGTTGAAGTCCAGGACCTCCAAGGTGGCATTCTCAGAAATGCTACCCGTATCCTCAGCGCCAGAGGCGAGCTAGACAGCGAGGAGATACAGGGTCTCAATGCGTGGATGAGAAGGTGGTGTAAAGGCAGAGGGTTTCAGATTTGTCAGGAACTGGGGAACCTTTTGGGGACAAGGTAGGCCTGTACAAGCGGGGCGGGCTTCATCTTAACAAGAGGAACCAGGCTGCTGGCTCAACATTAAAAGGTGGCAGAACAGCTTTTAAACTGATCACTGGGGAAAGCCGACAGGAGCTGAGGTGACTTTGGTTGGGAATACAGTATCTATGGGGATGCAGTCAGAGAGGGAGGTTTTCTAAATCAACCACATACAAGCGAGGAACATAGCAATGTGCATGTGACAAGGGATAGTATCTACAAAAGACTTGAGGGTAAAGCACATAAATCCCAGGTTAAGGACAGAGACAAGGGGTATACAGGTGTCTCTATGCTAATGAGTAGAAGCATTCACCTAAAATGGAGCTAGAGTACAGAGTTTTGAAGGAGGGACTTTGATATAGTGGAGCATTACAGAGACATGGTGGAATGAGGGAGAACCAGTGGGATGCTGTTATACTCGGCTACAGGCTCTATAGGAAGGATAGGACAGGGCGCATTGGGGGTGGAGTTGCCCTTTACATCAAAGAGAGCAGAGTATCACATAAAATAGACAATGCAAGGGGAGCTGGTTCCCCTACAGAATCACTGTGGATATCAATACCAGGTGTGAAGGACAGTTTAATATTAGGAATATATTATTATACGTCCCCTGACCAAAGAAGTGCACAAGAGGATTCTGAGATGGAAAAAAAAGAATTAGAAGGCCAACAAAACAAAAATGTAGTGGTAATGGGTGATTTTAACTATCCCCATATAAACTGGAAAAATGCATGTTCAGGTCATGCTAAGGAGAGAGCATTCCTGGATATGCTAAATGACTGTGGCTTAGAGCAGATGGTTATGGAACCAACCGGGGAGAGGTGATCCTAGATCTAATTCTATGTGGGACCCAGGACCTGGTGCAGGAAGTCAGTGTTGTTGAGCCATTAGGAACAGCGACCACAATGCTGTCAGATTCAGTATCTCAGCATGTGAGAACAAGTGGCAACTACTAATGTAGTTACATTAAGCCTTCAGAAAGGGAAATTTCTCAAAAGATGAGGGGATAGTGCGTAGAGGAAGCTGAAAGGGAAAATCAAGAGAGTCAAAACTGTCCAGGATGCTTGGTGGTTATTTAAAAACACAGTAATAAAAGCTCAGCTGGAATGTGTTCCACAGGTTAGAAAAGGCAGCACCCAGTCAAAAAAGAAAGCCACCATGGTTAACAAGAGAGAGGTTGAGAGAATTATCAGAAAAAAAAAATGTCTTTTAGAAAATGGAAGTCCAGTTTGGCTGATGAAGAATATGAGAGGGAACACAAATGGTGGCAAAAGAGAAGCAAGTTAGCTGTAAGGGAGGCAAAAAAGGATTATGAGGAGCATGGCTGCGAACATCAAGACCAGCAACAAACAGTTCTTCAAGTACATCAAAAGCAGGAAGCCAGCAAAGGGAAGCCCGGTGAGCCCGGATTAGATGACAAAAGGAACAAAGGGTGTGCTAAAAGATGACAGGGAGATTGCAGAGAAGCTGAATGAATTCTTTGCATCTGTCTTCACCCAAGAGGAGGTGAGGAACATTCCTGCACCTGAACCAAGCTTCTTAGGAGGCGAATCAGGAACTAGCGAAGATAGTGGTAGACAAGGAAGAAGTTCTGGCAGCCATTGATAAACTAAATGTTACCAAATCCCCTGGCCCAGATTGCATTCACCCAAGAGTTCTTAAAGAGCTCAAGCATGAAATTGCTGATCTTCTCACTTTAATATGCAACTTATCCCTGGAATCAGGCTCCATCCCTGAAGACTGGAAGATGGCCAATGTCACACCAATCTTTAAGAAAGGATCTAGGGGGGACCCGAAATTACAGGCCAGTCAGTTTGACATCTGTTCCTGGTAGAATTAGTAGAATCTATCATTAAAGATAAAATTATAAAACATGTAGAAAAGCAAGACCTGCTGAGAAAGAGTCAGCATGGCTTTTGCAGAGGCAAATCCTGTCTTACAAACTTACTAGAGTTCTTTGAGGGGTGTAAACAGGCATGTGGACAGAGGTGAACCGGTGGACATTGTCTACTTGGATTTCCAAAGGCTTTTGACAAAGTTCCCTCACCTGAGACTGTTGAGAAAACTCAGCAATGAAGGAATAAGAGGGAAGTCCTCCTATGGATTAAAACTGGTTGAGAAACAGGAAACAAAGAGTGGGTGTAAATGGGAGGATTCTCACAATGGAGAGATGTAGGGAGTGGTGTCCCCCAGGATCCGTTTTGGGACCAGTGCTCTTTAACCTATTCATAAATGACCTGGAAGTAGGGGTGGAGTAGCGTGGTGGCCAAGTTTGCAGATGATACCAAATTATGTAGGGTGGTGAGGAACCACAAAGGATTGCTTGAAAGAGCTCCAATCGGACCTTGATAAATTAAGGTGAGTGGGCTCCAGAAATGGCAAATGCAGTTCAATGTAGCAAAATGTAAAGAGTGATGCACATAGGGGCAAAAAATCCAAACTTTCACATACAGCTACAGGGGTCAGTGCTATCAGTCACAGACCAGGAAAGGGATTTAGGCGTCTTAGTTGATAGTTCCATGGGAATGTCAACTCAATGCATGGCAGCTGAAAAAAAGCCAAACCCAATGCTGGGGATCATTAGAAAAGAACTGAGAATAAAACTGCAAAGATTGTCATGCCCTTATATAAAGCAGTGAGATGCGACCGCACTTAAGGTACTGTGTCCAGTTCTGGTCAGCCGCATCTCAAAAGGATATTGAGGAGATAGAAAAAAAAGTGCAGAGAAGGGCAACAAGGATGATTGAGGGACTGGAGCACCTTCCTATGAGGAGAGGCACAGCGTTTGGGACTCTTTAGTTCGGAGAGGAGGCTGGCTGAGGGGGATATGATTGAAGTCTACAAAAATTATGCATGGGGTAGAAAATGTGTTGACAGAGAGAAATTTTTCTCTCTTTCTCACAATACTAGAACCAGGGGGCATTCATTGAAAATGCTGGAGGGAAGAATTAGGACTAATAAAAGGAAACACTTCTTCACGCAACGTGTGATTGGTGTTTGGAATATGCTGCCACAGGAGGTGGTGATGGCCACTAACCTGGATAGCTTTAAAAGGGGCTTGGACAGATTTATGGAAGAGAAGTCGATTTATGGCTACCAATCTTGATCCTCTTTGATCTGAGATTGCAAATGCCTTAACAGACCAGGTGATCGGGAGCAACAGCTGCAGAAGGCCATTGCGTTCACATCCTACATGTGAGCTCCCAAAGGCACCTGGTGGGCCACTGCGAGTAGCAGAGAGCTGGACTAGATGGACTTTGGTCTGATCCAGCTGGCTTGTTCTTATGTTCTTATGTTCTTATGAACACAGAAATGATCCTGTGATCCATGGGCAGGGAGGTGTGCTGGGGATTGGGTGTGGGGCTGGCAGAGTTCCTGTGCCCATGGATTAGAGGATCCATGGGCACAGAAAGCTCTGTCAGCGCCCCAGTCCCCAGCAAGCTTGCTGTGCCCATGGATCACAGGATCCAAAGGCACAAGAAGCTCTGCCAGTGTAGCCTCTTTCTGTGGGTTCTGTGGGGCAGTACTTGGAAGGAGTTGCAAAGAACTAAATTTAAAACAAAACAGTTTACTTCTCTTAACAAATAACACTTTTAAAACATTTAACATATAACATTTACACTTTACAGTCCTGTTAAGTTTGCATTTTCAAGTCCTTATATTTACAGTCTACTGATATTGCCAAGTCCAATTCTTCTTTGCTGGTGGTTGACTTTTGAAGACTTCAGAGGCTTGGTGAACAAGATTCAAGATGCCAGTGAATGTTCCTGGAAGCTCCCTCCTTCTGAACCCTGTGCTGTTCCGGAGCCAGCTTTGTACAACGCCAACTATGGCAGGACACCTTGGGGAGACACGTGGAGGGATCCTCTCCCACAAATTCTGCTTTCCTGAGTCCAGGGGGCATGGAGGAGGGTGAACACTTGCCTTATTTATCATCATGAGGAGCTCCTCTGATTCCGAGGCGGAGGGAGCTGGGGGCAATAGCCGCTTGTCCACTCCAAACCATATGGCTCTCATGATTGTGGGTAGGATTGATCTTCCTGTCTTCCAGGACAATCCTTTCAAGCTCCTCATAGAAGAATAGGGCTGTGGTCAGTTTTAGGTTTTGGGGTTTTGTTGCAATTTTGGGAATAATTTAGGACTGAGTAAATTAAATAAAAATAATAAGTTAGGGTTAGGGTTAAAGCAAGGGTAGGGGCTCAGATTTGCCTTAGTATTAAGTTGAGTTTTAGGGAGCAGTCCGAGAATAGCGCAATGGTCAGGTTCATCTTTCAGGTTTTTATAACTATTTTGGAAACAATTTATGACTGAATAAATTCAATAAAAATAAAAAGTTAGGGTTAGGGTTCAGGCAGGGGCAAGGGTTAAGGCTAAACCCCAAAACCTGAAACTCATCATAGCCCTATTCTCGGACTATGCCCTAGAACTCAATGTAACACTAAGGCAAGCCCGAGCCCCTGCCCTAACCCTAACTTATTATTTTTATTTCATTTATTCAGTCATAAATTGTTCCCAAAATTGTAACAAAAAATAAATTAAATAAAAATAATGGGTTAAAATTAGGGACAAGGCGAGGGCAGGGGCTCGGGCTTGCCTTAGTGTTATGTTGAGTTCTAGGGGAAAGTCTGAGAATAGGGCTATGGTAAGTTTTAAGTTTCGGGTTTTTATAACAATTTTGGGAACAATTTATGAATGAATAAATTCAATAAAAATAAAAAGTAAGGGTTAGGGTTCAGGCAGGGGCTAGCGTTAAGGCTAAACCCCAAAAGCTGAAACTGACCATAGTCCTATTCTTGGACGGTGCCCTAGAACTGAATGTAACACTAAGGCAAGCCCAAGCCCCTGCACTTGCATTAACCCTAACCCTAACTTATTATTTTTATTTAATTTATTCAGTCATAAATTGTCCCCAAAATTGTTTATAAACCCGAAACCTGAAACTGACAATAGCCCTATTCACGGACTGCACTCTAGAACTGAAGGTAACACTAAAGCAAACCCAAGCCCCTGCTCTTGCCTTAACCCTACACCTAACTTATTATTTTTATTTCATTTATTCTGTCATAAGTTGTTCCCAAAATTGTAACAAAAAAAATTAAGTAAAAATAGTGGGTAAGGGTTAGGGTTGAGGTAAGAGCAGGGGCTCAGGCTTGCCTTAGTGTTACATTGAGTTCTATGGCAGAGTCCCAGAACAGGGCTAGGGTCAGTTTTAGGTTTCGGGTTTTTGTTACAATTTTGGGATCAATTTAGGACTGAGTAAATTAAATAAAAATAATAAGTATGGGAAAGGGTTGAAGCAAGGGTAGGATCTCAGGCTTGCATTAGTGTTATGTTGAGTTCTAGAGCGTAGTCCGAGAATAGGTCAATGGTCAGTTTCATGTTTGGGGTTTTTATAACAATTTTGGGAACAATTTATGACTGAATAAATTCAATAATAATAAAAATTAGGGTTCAGGGAGGGGCAAGGGTTAAGGCTAAATCCCAAAACCTAAAACTTACCATAGTCCTATTCTCAGACTACGCCCTAGAATTCAACGTAACACTAAGTAAATCCCGAGCCCCTGCCCTGTCCTGCCTGCCCTGCCCTGCCCTTAACCCTAACCCTAACTTATTATTTCTATTTAATTTATTCTGTCATAAATTGTTTCCAAAATTGTAACAAAAAATAAATTAAATAAAAATAAGGGGTTAGGGTTAGGGTTAAGGCAAGGGCAGGGGCTCAGACTTGCCTTTGGGTTACGTTGAGTTCTAGGACAGAGTCCGAGAATAGGGCTATAGTGAGTTTTAAATTTTGGGTTTTTATAACAATTTTGGGAACAATTTATGACTGAATAAATTCAATAAAAATAAAAAGTTCAGGTTAGGGTTCAGCCAGGGGAAAGGGTTAAGGCTAAGCCCCAAAACCTGAAACTGACCACACCCCTATTCTTGGACTGCGACCTAGAATTCAACGTAACACTAAGGGAAACCCGAGCCCCTGCCCTTGCCTTAACCCTAACCCTAATTTATTATTTTTATTTAATTTATTCTGTCATAAATTGTTCCCAAAATTGTTATAAAAACCCGAAACCTGAAACTGACGATAGCCCTGTTAACGGACTGCACCCAAGAACTCAACATAAAACTAAGGCAAGCCCGAGCCCCTGCTCTTGCCTTAACCCTAACCCTAACTTATTATTTTATTTAATTTATTCTGTCATAAATTGTTCCCAAAATTGTAACAAAAAATAAATTAAATAAAAATAAGGGGTTAGGGTTAAGGCAAGGGGTTAAGGTTAAACCCCAAAACCTGAAACTGACGATAGCCCTATTAAGCAACGCGCCCAAGAACTGAACGTAACACTAAGGCAAGGCTGAGCCCTTGCTCTTGCCTTAACCCTAACCCTAACTTATTATTTATATTTTATTTATTCAGTCATAAATTGTTCCCAAAATTGTTATATAAACCCAAAACCTGAAACTAATGATTTCCATATTCTCGGACTGCACCCAAGAACTCAACATAACACTTATGCAAATCCGAACCCCTGCTCTTGCCTTAACCCTAACCCTAATTTATTATTTTTATTTAATTTATTCTGTCATAAATTGTTCCCAAAATTGTTATAAAAACCCGAAACCTGAAACTGACGATAGCCCTGTTAACGGACTGCACCCAAGAACTCAACATAAAACTAAGGTGTTCTCGAGGCCTGTTTTTTGTTTTAACCCTAACTCCTATCTTATTATTTTATTTAATTTATTCTGTCATAGGAATTGTTCCAAAATTGTAACAAAAAATAAATTAAATAAAAATAAGGGGTTAGGGTTAAGGCAAGAGAGGTTAGGATTAAACCCCAAAACCACAAATTGTGATAGCCCTATTAAACAGCCCAAAGAACTAGTAGTAACACTAAGGCAAGGCTGAGCCCTTGCTCTTGCCTTAACCCTAACCCTAACTTATTATTTATATTTTATTTATTCAGTCATAAATTGTTCCCAAAATTGTTATATAAACCCAAAACCTGAAACTAATGATTTCCATATTCTCGGACTGCACCCAAGAACTCAACATAACACTTATGCAAATCCGAACCCCTGCTGTTGCTTCAACCCTTACCCTAACTTACTATTTTTATTTAATTTATTCTGTCATAAATTGTTCCCAAAATTGTAACAAAAAATAAATTAAATAAAAATAAGGGGTTAGGGTTAAGGCAAGGGCAGGGGCTCTGGCTTACCTTAGGATTACTCTGAGTTCTAGGGCAGAGTCCGAGAATAAGGCTATGGTCAGTTTCAGGTTTTGGTTTTTTTTACAATTTTGGGAACAATTTATGACTGAATAAATTCAATAAAAATAAAAAGTTCAGGTTAGGGTTCAGCCAGGGGAAAGGGTTAAGGCTAAACCCCAAAACCTGAAACTCACCATAGCCCTATTCTCGGACTGCACCCTAGAACTCAATGCAACACTAAGGCAAGCCCGACACCCTGCCCTTGCCTTAACCCTAACTTATTATTTTTATTTCATTTATTCAGTCATAAATTGTTTCCAAATTGTAATAAAAACCAGAAACCTGAAACTGACGATAACCCCATTCACGGACTGCACCCTTGAACTGAACGCAACACTTAAGCAAACCCGAGCCCCTGCTCTTGCCTTAACCCTAACTTATTTTCATTGAATTTATTCTGTCATGAATTGTTCCCAAAATTGTAACAAAAAATAAGGGCTTGCCTTAGTGTTACATTGAGTTCTAGGGCGGAGTCTGAGAATAGGGCTATGGTCAGTTTTAGGTTTCAGGTTTTTGTTACAATTTTGGGAACAATTTATGACTGAATAAATTCAATAAAAATAAAAAGTTAGGGTTAGCATTCAGGCAGGGGCAAGTGTTAAGGCTAAACCCCATCCCCCACTGCTTCCAATGGGAGCTAATAGTCGATGGGGCTACCCTTTTGAGGGTCCATAACTTTGGACCCCCTGAACCAAACTTCACTAAAGCTGGGTTGTTTCATCAGGAGAGTCTCCTGAAGATAGCCTAAAATTTTGATACTGTTAGCTTAAACATTGTTCCCCTGAAATGCACCCTCAAATTTTTCCCAGGTTCTCCCTTTAAATCCACCCGCTTTGGAATGGATTTAAAGGGAGAATCTGGGCTCCCTAGATTAAAAAAAACATTGAAAGTATTGTTGAAGGCTTTCACAGCCAGGTTCAACTGGTTGTTGTGGGTTATATATATATAGACTTCTCTCTGTGATACACCTCTGAAGATGCCAGCCACAGATGCAGGTGAAACATTAGGAACAAGATGACAACGAAAATCAGTCTGTGTATTTCACAATATACCTATTTTTATTCTTTTAGTCTCTAGGACTTTTGTACTTGGTTTGTCTGTGAGGTTTACCTTTTCCTGATTTTATTCCTGAAATGTTTTTTTCTGCCATTTAAGGCACCAAACACTGCTTCTGGAACCTCCTCTGAAGCAACCACAAATTTCTAAGGCTGAAGATATGATTGAAACTCAAGTGATTTACATGTTGATATGAATGCACCAGAATTAAGAACAAATTGTATGGGATAAGGTGAAAACCTACAATTACAATGTGTGAATTAGCTGCCTCGGAGAGAGCATACGAGATGGCCTTACATTTCCTGCTCTCCCTTGCTGTTGTTCTCCAAGGCAAAGGCTTATGTAGATGCCTTTCCCCTATCCTCCTAGGTTCCTTTAGAGATGTCAGTGTTTGAACATGGGAACTTATATATACACAGAGTGCACTCTATTGTTGAACAAAGAGATGTACTTGTATTAGGTGGTACTCATCTTGTCTTGGCACACAGACACCTGACAATTTGTTTTCCTAACTCACAAGTGTGAGTTATTGCACCTTCTATAGAATACTGTTGAGACACCACAAATTGATTTCTTAAGGCTACAGCTTAAGTCCAAAATGAGAATTCACATATTGGTTGCCTAGTCCTGTAATAAAATCATCTTCTCAAGCTGTTTGTGTCTTGTTAATCCCCTGAGCATATTCATCACATTCCTCAAGTCCATCTGCTCCTTTTGTTATGTAACATACTTGTTTTTAATTACGATCATCATCACTTAACAGTTTCTGGGAACCATATTTCCTGCATTAATACATAAATTGTCACATCTGCTTCTGCTTAGAAGCCATTCTCCATTTGGCACTTTCAGAACTCCAAAGACTTGCTAGGGAGGCATCATCCGTGCGCCAGGACAAGAATATCAAGGGCACATGAAGACGCATATTTAGCAATAGTTCCAAGACTACAAATTCCTTTCCCTTGAGGTCCATCCAGGCCTTGCTGTGCTCTGGAGGCAATGCAAAACGTTTTCAAGATGTGGGGGAAGTTTCCTTTTACAGATAAGTAATAAAAAAGACCCTAGCTGAAGTTGAGCACTTGTGAAGTATGGGCTCAATTATTCTGCTGGATCAAAGTGACAAAGGATTCAAGCCTAAGCATGTTTTCCTGGGTGTAAGTTCCACTGAATAACATGGGATTTTCTTCTGAGTACTTACTTAGGATTGTTCCCTTAAGTATTTACATTTTGCAGGAGTATGCCCAGTGACTTTAATTCTTTTAGTCAACTGCATGTTTTTATATCATTACTGTGAAATTTCACAACTTAGCTTATATAAAGATCCATACTGTGTTTTATTGACTGACCTGAACAACAGTACTGGCAGTATAAAAGTGGGCATGTTATCTTTATTGTTTGAATAAGCAACAGGCAGGGTGGGTAAAGCTGATTTCCCCCCCCGTACATTTGTTACTGCTGTTTGCCAGGTAACAATAAGTGAGTTCAGCTCAGCAATGTAATGAGGCGCAGGAAGCAGGCGTTCTTCAAAGCAAAAGGATTTTATTGCAAGTGGTGGTCATAGCTCGGTCAGGAGAATTGCCCCTTGCAACGCAGTGCAAGAACTTTTATTCCCAAAACCTCAAAGGGGGCAAAGGGGCAGGAAATGGGAGGTGAGGGGGGGCAAGTCCCTCACCCAAACACCAATCAAAATAAACAACACGCAAACAAGATACATTTACAACTTCTGAAAGAGATTACAAATCCACAAGCTGTCAAAGAAGAGTCTTCAACGAGACCTCGCTTTTTGGAGGTGCTAGAGCTTGGGAAGAAGCAGATAAAGTTCATTCAGAAAACTCCAGGTGGGCTCGCTACCGCACCCAGCTAAGTCCCTTATCAGATGGCTGTACTCCTTAGTAATACCCTGGGGCTCCCGCCCTGCATCGCTGTAACAAAGGAAAATTCAAACTGTCCAATGGTGGTCCCTGCATGTCTTCCAACAGCTTGGGGACCTTTGGGTGCTGGCAACAGATTCGATTTGCAAGTCCAAAGAAGGTCTTTGTCTTTGTCCAAGTGTCAGCTGGGCATTGATCTAAACTGCATTCCAGGGTCAACTTTCTTGTCCCTTAATATCAAATCTTTCTGGCCACTGCTTTGGCCATCAAACACAAATTTCAAAAATAACATTTCTAAACGTAAACATTAGGGAAACCTTAAGGAGATAAACACATGTATTTATACTTATGGGCAAGACTTTACAGATACTTATTGGCATGGCTTTCTTAAATCTAACAATAACAAAACCTTAAACTAGCTGAAGAACCTAACTAACATCCTAAACTGCAGACACATCATAAATTCAACTTAAAGGGTCTTTTATTACATCCTAGAAAGGCATAAGCAAGAGGGAAACCATATAGTATTGGCACAAACACACAAATGCGTTCTCTGTGAACCTTATGGAGGCTTCTGAACCACACAAGTCTCCGCGTCCGGGCATGGAGCCAGTGTAGCCTGGCAACCTGACTCAGGAAAATATTTTTTTTTATTTTCCTGGCGGTAACACTTTAACAATGCTCTATGTGCCTGCAATAGAAATAAAAGATTAAGAAATCCTATTAAATGAATAATGCTAGCTGTACAAACTTAATTAAGGAATTTTGAAGAATTTTGAATCTTTCTGGTGAAGTAGTTCTAACAAGTTGAAGTCAGATACATACACATACATAAATATGTATTTATTTATAGCCTGCTTTTCTCCCCTCCCCCCTGCTCCCCTTGGAGACCCAAATCAGCTTGTAGCACCATTCTCCCCTGTTCCATTTTGTCCCCATAACATTAAGCCTTTGAAGTAAGTTAGTCTGAGAATGGTTGGCCCACTGTCGGTCACCCAGTGAGCTCTCATGTAGCCTTTTACCTATGGTCCCTGCTTTTCAGAATGTCCAGGTTTTGCTGCTACCCGACTCCCTTCTGCAAAGGATGAACAACTCCACTGGATTCTACCAGTATAGGAACTTTGAGTGTCAAGGCTCCTTCTGAGTAGACTAAAGTGAATGCATCACAGCCACAACCAAAAAGGACGCTCCAGCTCAATTTTTTTCACTTGCTGTTTCAGACGTTTTTTTCCTAGGTCATCAAATCCATTTCCATTCAAACTAGAAGTGGGGAAAAAGAAAATAGGTAGATAAAAGCAAATTCCTGGATGGGACACTGCCATTATCGATAAACTACCATGCCGGCCTCAGTGTCCCTATTCTCTATGGCAATGAGTAGCACACAGAGAAAGATTCCATTGTTTTATGAAAAACAATTAAAACTGATTAAGTGAATATAGAATTTCCTTTAAAGAAATACATGGAGAGCAGGCAGGTGGGCCTAGCAAGAATGGAACTAGCTGACTTGTTATGTGACAAAAATTCCTATATAGACAGCACCTCCACCTAAGAAACAGTGTACAACAGCTCATTGCAAAATGTGCTCTTGAGTTAATCATACGCAACAATCTACTTGCAGGCTGCTTGCATGAAATTTCCTATATAAAACTCACTTCCGTGTAGGAAATCTGTTTTATATGAAAAACCTATAAGCAGAAGCAGGGAGGGGACTGGATGGATAAAACTGTTACTGTACATATCACAAAATATGAAAGCAGCATCACATCTAATCCTATCAGTAGATGCCTCTTTTAACTAATCAAATCTATACTTTTTGTATTCAGGAATAAAAAGCCATGAAATTGAAATACAAAAAATATATACATAATGCCATAAATTGTAAACAGTGGACATTTGTTTAAACTACTGAATCTCATGGCAATAAACATGGAAGTAGGGCTCAGTCATTTCCCAATCACTCTGCTTCCATTTGTCACATAGGAAAAATTGGCCATTTATATGCCCTTGCCCACACTATGCACATATTTTGCACAAAGAGCTCTTTTCCTTCCCATGTTCCCAGTCCTCTCCCAAATCCTTCTACTCACCACTCTTATTGTCCCTTTAAGAGATGGTCCTGATTTTGACCCACACAATGTTTGCGACATTGTTTGGAGATGCTGTGGACAAGCTATTATCTCCCCCCACTGTATCCTCTATCACTGAATTTAGTGAGTCTTCTACTGGCTAGAAGCAAAACTGGTTGGTGATGTCTGCAGAACAATCTGTCTCTAGATAAGACCTAGTGCCGAGCAGAATAAAAGAGGCTGCACAACAAACTGTTTACTGCAGAAATACTGCGCTGGATAAGATGTTCTTATGACAATGTGATTTCTGCGTCTTTGCAAGATGTCCACTAATTGGTTTTATTCCTGAATATTTACATTTGTAATGATGACTTACCTCCTACTTTAATATTTACCTTTGTGCCAGGAAGAGGATTTATGATATCTGGGAATACATGCAAGCTTGTTATTTTAGTCTGTGTAAATATGTTTGAAAGGCAGTTAAAAACCTCCGAATAAATTAATCTTTCTAAATAAATGCTTGAAGAATCTGCTGCTGATCTTTTTTTACTGGCCAAGCTGTGAGGTTTGTTTTGTTCAGATAAAGCTTGCTTGTGACGTCTCACTATTCTCTCAAATTGGCAATAAATATCACAGAAAGAGGGTTCAGTTCCTAGTCATCTTGGTTTTATGAGCATCTCCAGTGGAACAATAGTCTCCATTTTCTTTAAGGCAAGGTAACTTCTCATTCCCACCCTTTCCAGTACTCACTATAAAACAGACAGGCTTGTGCAAGTCTTCAGGAGGTGTAAGATGAACGGCACAGATGCCTCTGAGAAGGAGTTATCATTAAGGTTTAGACTGATGAGTGTTTTGCTAGTGCTAAGAGTCGCAAAAAGTTCTTGGGCACAGGCATGCGTGAGGAAGTTTTCATCAAGACTGTCAATGACAAAAAGAAAAAGAAACACTAGCATGCAGGTCATGGAACTAGGTCTAAGCACTTTCATCTTTTCTTCAATGTCATGGTGACAACACAATCAAATGACAGTACAGAGCTCTACTTCTGTAGAATCTGCTCCCAGCCCAATCCATAGCCTTTGGGATATGTTTCATCTACAACATGACTCAGTTTTGTAGGTCCATTAATGCTGAGTGACACTGATTATACAGAAGGGTTCTTGGACACTTACCACAGACACAGACCACTGCCACATTGGGCACTGATTGCTTCATTACTATAATGCACAGAAGTAACAAAAGTGGGTTGATGGTACCATCAATACCTTCAGAAAATTGCCATGCAATTGATGACCACTTTCAAGTCAACAGGTTACTGAGAGACCATTTTCTGGCATGTGACATCCTAACAGAGACATTGTGCTCCTTTCTGTTACAGGTTCAAACTATGGTCAGAATCCACAACGAAAAAAATTACTGGAAACTCTCTAAACTGGATTCTTTTCACCAGAATCTTGGGAGGAAAATGAAGTGAGACAGTCTTTAGAAAAATAGCCCATTCCCACTACAAATTATTATAACTCCACCCTCAAGGATGATCTCCTTTAGGACGTCCCCTGTCCCGCTGATTACTGGACTGGAGTGTTTAGGCCTCCATTGGGACTCCCCGGAGAGACTGGATGTTCTGCTGGTGTACTGGTTGCCTAGCGCGCCAGCAGACAGCCTGTCTTGGCTCCTGGAAGTTGTCTCTGAGTGGGCATTGTTGTACCCTAACCTATTAGTGTCCATTTGACCTCCTCTTCTGTATCCGTTGATCTAGTGACAACCATGGCGACATTGGGCCTCTCACTGGTAAATACTGGGAGTTCCACACATCAACAAGGTCACACTCTGGACCTGATTTTCACAGCAGGTGTGCATGTCAGCTTATCCTCTATTGACAGAGTGAGGTCTGACCACTACATCCTAAAGGCCCAGATTGATGCTGCTGCACACCCTGTTTAGCCAAAGAATGTGTTTTGGCCCACCCGCAGAGACTAATGGACCCAGAGCGGTTCCAGGACACTCTGCAAGAGACCTTACCCACTGGTGACACCCTTGATGAGCTGGTAGAGGGCTGGGATACAAGGCTCTGAAGCCATTAAGGCTGTCGCTCCAAGGCGCCCTCTCCGCACCCACACCAGACCAGCTCCTTGGTGTACTGAGGAGCTGCAACAAATGAAACAGGAGCTGAGATGACTGGAGCGATTGTGGTGGTGGGTTTTTGATGAAGGATCAAGACACTCGTATCGAGTGTTTATGAGATCATTCGAGGGAGCTGTGAAGGAAGCGAAGAGGATATATTGCCCCATCAGGTCCCTCCGATCCTCGGAGGAGAACCTATTGGAGGCCTCCGGCTCAAAACACATCTGGCTGTCCTCCAGCAGCCGGCCTCCGCCATAAAAGGCCTGGCCCCCCTCTGGTGAAAGGCTCCCTAGAGAGTCCAGGGCCCTACAGGACTTGCAAAGCTTCCGTAAGGCCTGTAAAGTGGACCTGTTCTGCCAGGCATTTGGCCAGCCGGGTTGACTGTAAAATCATTACATCTAGGCCTCCTGTGAGCACAGTAGGGAGTGGGGGGTGGGGTTTTTATCGCCATCCACTGCTGTATAGTTCCTAATTATAGTATTTATTCTTTTTTTGTTTTAATTGTTAATAGGATTGAATGTGAATTATATATTATAAAATATTGTATTTTATGTTATTCACTGCCCTGAGCCCTTCAGGGGAGGGCGATCTAAAAATAGAAAGGAAGGAAGGAAGGAAGGAAGGAAGGAAGGAAGGAAGGAAGGAAGGAAGGAAGGAAGGAAGGAAGGAAGGAAGGAAGGAAGGAAGGAAGGAAGGAAGGAAGGAAGGAAGGAAGGAAGGAAGGAAGGAAGGAAGGAAGGAAGGAAGGAAGGAAGGAAGGAAGGAAGGAAGGAAGGAAGGAAGGAAGGAAGGAAGGAAGGAAGGAAGGAAGGAAGGAAGGAAGGGTGGGTGGGTGGGTGGGTGGATGGATGGATGGATGGATGGATGGATGGAGCAAGTGTCTCACATTTCCAAAGCAAGAATGGACTCAGCGGACAAAAAAAAATAGCGAGTCTGGACTCCAGTTAGTTGACTGGGAAGCTTGAAGATCCACCCAATAAATCAGCATGATCAGTGTCAAAGGCCCTTCATGAATTACTACCATAGATTCCAGAAGGAATGGCAGGAGAGTGTAATGTATATGTATCAAGCTGCAAGCCAAAGACTGCCCCCCGCCCTTACTGAAGGGAAAGGCTGGAGCTGTTACTGAGGCCTGCACCTAGCTATAAGGCCTCATATGAGATCTGTACCTTAAGGGAAATAATCCTCTGTCTTGGAACTGACCCCGGTTCTGATGATCCTGCTGTCACTCCACCCATCTCTGCTGCACCCTATACATCTTGCCACCTGCTCTCAGCATCAGCACCCAACTACTTCTTTCTGCTGACCACTGCCTAACACTGGTTTCTCTTTTGCTGCCAGTTCTTCCAATTCACACTCAGTGCTCCTGGATGTCTAGCAAGCCTACTCAAGAACAATGCAGCTATCGAAAAATCTGAACATGAAGACTGGGAAGGCTACACGTGAAGTTCTAAAATCTCTGCTCCAATGTTACTCACTTCAGGGTATTCACACTACAATCTAATTCCTTCAGAATGGTGCAGAGAACATGCACGCCTGAATTTCCAAGTCTGTTGCTTCCAAGTCTGTGGAGGGAAGAAAAAAGAGTCTCAGAGGCATATTCAAAACTTCCAACAAATATATGAAGTTGCAGTCTACATGGCTGGTTGTTGTATTGCAATTAATTAGCAGAATAAATAATATGGCAGAGATCCGAATGAGTTTTTTGGCAGAATTTTACTAGATAATGAATTTACACTAACTATAGGAACAGCACACTCTATTTATGCAAGTGCTCAGTCTGGGTGCCTGTGCAGTCTATCTGTGCCTGTGTGTCTGCCTCTCCTCTTTTTCTGAAAGAAGATCGAGAGATCTTTCCAAAAGATCATATGATTGGAGGCATGCAACTTCAACTGTTAACTCTTGCTTCACTGAATGAAGCAGGAACTTATAAAATCTTAACACTGGTCCTGCCATTTCAAGAAGAAACCTCAGATTCTATGACGGCCTCAAGTTTTCTTTTAAAAAAATAAATTTCTAGTAAAAATGGATGTGAAAAAGCTTGAAAAGATGTGGTTATTGATAGTTTAAATATACTTTCTAGTACTTAAGATGGAAATCCTGCATTTTGCACGCTTTGGCTGTTTCCACACGGGCGGTACACTTCGCCCCAGGGACGCCAAAATGGGGAGGAGTTCGCACATGCTTGTGCCACCTAAGCAGCACGAAATTCCACTTTTGAACCTTGCTCCATGAGCGAGGTTTTTCAAAAGTGGAGCCTTCCACCCGCTGCCGTGTGAACGGCAGCAGGTGGAAGGCGGCGTTTCCCTCTAACTTTCCCCAACCGGCTTACCTGCTCCTGCTGGTTCCTGTCACGTTGCTTTGGGGAGGCCAGGGGACACATCTCCTGGCCTCCGTCTCCAGAGCCATTGCTCTGGCCAGGGGGGCATGTCCCCTGGCCTCCCCAAAAAGACAGGAGCCAGCAGGAGCGGGTAAGTCGGTCAGGGACGGAGCAGCCTGTGCAAAGCCTATGCGAATGGTCTCGGGGGGGGTGCATTGGCATAGTTTATGTTGATGCACCCCCGCTCGCTGGCTATGCGGAAAGGGCCTTTGTTATCATCCTTTTGGCCTCTCCACACTTATTGCTTCCATATGTGCATTCCTTCCTGAATTTTGCAAAAATTCCAGAATTTGCAGTTCCAGAATTTGGCAAAAACTCACAACATTTAATGTATATTTTTGGTTTTTTAAAAAATTCTGATTGACTGCACTGAACTTTCTAAATGCAGGTTTTTGTGTTCTGAGCAAACCTACATCCAATACATAGATGAAAACTCCTACTGATCAGATCAAAATGAGATTTTTATGAGGAAGATTAGTACCCATTAAGCAAATGCACTTTATTTTCTTATCTCAAGTTTCCCATCCAAAAAGAGGATCAAGATCTAGAACATGTTAAATGATCAAATCAACCTTTTCCCCCAGGTGTAGGATGCAACCAGTAACATATATCACAGTTTAAATCATGACTATATGTTTGATTTAGCAGGTCTAGTATTTCCTGGCATCCATAACACACTATTCCACGCAGGAGAATAAGGAGATTGCATAGAAATTTGCACGAAGTCTACAACAAATGAGCTATTAATATTCAGCTTTGTGACACCTACCAAATTTTGGCCAGCCTATTTCTCATCTGGTCTATTTTGTGTGAAGTCCACTTTAGCTCTGGGGTGCCTGCCATTCAAACAGGAAATTCTCAGGCAAAACTTTTCTTCTACAGGTAGACAAACCATCTATTAAGAAAGTTATGTTCTGACACGAGGGAACCTTGTACCATTTATCAGTTTTAGATCACTGGGTAGCATGGGCTCTTCTTATATTCCTTTCAGCTTTATAAGGGAATCTAGCATTCTCAGTTCCTAACAAAGAGGTAAATTTGAGGAATGTCTCTGCCAGCTATGTAATATCTATGGTGAACTTCTGTTTCCCTTCCTGTTTGCATGTATTAAAGCATGGGGTTAGCTGCTTTGAGCGTGAACTGAAGGGCAAGATCCACAGGACTCCTAGCCATTAGCTTGTCATCCATGGTCCAGAATGAGGCCTGCTCATGGATCCAGGACTAATCCAGGATGTGGCATATTATACCAAATTGCATTTTGGTATTTTGAAAGCCACTCTGGGTCTTTACTAAGGAGAAGAAAAACAGAACAAAAATTCCTAAATAAATAAATCATGTTACAGAGGAAGGAGAGCTTCATATCAATTCAGCCCTTTAAACCACCATTCTCTGCTGACATGCATAATGCAGTAATATCAATGAACAGGGAATCATAGAGTTGGACGAGACCCCAAGGGCCATCAATTCTAACCCCCTGCAATGCAGGAACGCATAATCAAAGCACTCCTGACATCCAGCCTCTCTTTAAAAACCTCAAAAGCAGGAGACTCCACCACACTCCGAGGTAGCGCAATTCTAATGATGAACAGCCCTTACTGTCAGGAAGTTTTTCCTGATGTTTAGGTGGAATCTCTTTTCCTTCACCTTGAACCCATTACTCCTAGTCTCTGGAGCAGCAGAAAACAAGGGGTAGCAATAAAAAAAATTAGGTCATGATATAGTCCTTCTGCACACATTTCACAATCTTTTATTTATGCCTACAACAATAATAGGATGAAGTCACTTACTCTAAAACTGTACAGTTTTTTATTCCTGGGGCCAAAGCTTTTATATGATGAGATTTCAGCCTGCAAAAAGTTAGATCAATGGAGTGATCTTGGATTGTGCTGTGCTGTAAACAGAATGCCAGAACCCTGCAGTCCAACACTGAGAGCGTCTTGAAAGAAATGTCAATAGTCTGGAAACGATGCATCACGCGCCTTGCAAATTCTGCTTCCTGGCTCTCAAACAGACAGTGGAAAAAATTCAACAGGTCATAACCTGCTCTAGGAGGATCCTCAGCAGCCACTTCTTCTGCTCTCTGCAATAACAGTGGCTTGACAAGGTCAGATGTCTTACACTGCAAGGCTTCCTCCAGGAAGGCTCGAACCTTATCACTGCTCAGGCCAAATATGAAACGTACAGTTAAGGTCAGGTGTTCATTGCCTAGCTTTTCACATACATCTAAGAGGTTCTTCAGGTCCATCTCATTATCACCTGGGGCTCCCTTTTTCTCATCTGTCAGAATATAAAACAAGGCAGCACAAAACTCCTGAAAGCAGAGGTGGAGAAAACTGTAGAGGCTGTGGAGGCCAATCCCCCTGTGGAATGTTCTTCTGTCAAGAAACAGGCCTTTAAGATCAGACACAGCCAAATCATGTTTCTTGAGGTCATCTTCTTCAAAGAGGATTTTCTGTTCTAGAATGCCTACTCGTGCTAAGGAACAAAGATTCCTGAATTCGTCTAGAAGGGACTTCTTCATTTTCTTGGAATCGTGCTTAAGGAGACTACGAGAAAAGTGCACAAAGACCTTGGTTGTGGTATCCAAAGTGTCTGCAATCTTATCCTCAGTTTCCAGTTCCACTTTAATGACAGAACAGATGATGCAACATACCATAGGTACAAAGCAGATGGTGGACACTGCAGTGGTATTTTCAATAAATTGCAGTGCCGTGTTGGCTTTCCCCTCATCTTCAAAGAATTTGAAAAAATAGTCACGGCGACCCTTTTCAGAAAATCCAAGGATCTCAGCGAATCTGGGGAACTTCACATATCTTTGTAGTCTCTCTGCAGCACCAGGCCTTGTGGTGATTAATAGATAGGATTTGGGCAACAGTTTCTTCCTCAGCAGGTTGCTCAGAATATCTTCCATGGACATCTTTGAACAAGGATTGGAACAGAACTTATCATCTTCAGGCTGTAAGGAGAAACAAAGCTCATCGAAGCCATCAATGATAAAAAGTAGTTTTTCAGGGAAGGCTAAGATCTCTTTCACTGGGGCAAACATGTCCTGACATTGTTCTACAACAAGGTCAGCCAGACTTTTGGCTTCTTCAGTTAGGCCCAGTTCTCGGCAGCGAATGCAGAATACATAGTCAAACATGCCCTGGTAGAGCTCCCCCACAGCCCAGTCCAGCATGATCTTTTGCACGGTCATGGATTTGCCAATCCCTGCAGGTCCCTGGAGCACCACTGTTCTTGGGGTTACTCCAGATTCATCAGGTTCAAAAAGGTTTTCAATGGCAGTTGATGAATAATCAGAAGTGGTTTTTTCCAGGATCTCCAGGTGCCTCCGGCCAGTCGCACATAACTCATGCTCCCTCTGCTGCTGAGGCCGATGGTTCCTGATAATAAGCAGCCCAATGTACCGTGCATTTAAAGGGCTGCTCTCACCAAGCAAACTATTCCTGTCCTCTATTAGCTGGTAGTTTTCCACCACAGTCTCTGCATACTTCGGTTTGTAACCTAGTGCAAAGCAAAAAGAAGAGACTCATCATTTTGTGATATTATTGTAACGCAGTAGCTTCATGCAAAAGGTCATCACTTCCCTACGGTTCTTCCTCTATTTAGCCTTTTGCTCAGAACAATCAACTTCTATATTTACAAGCTTACTCCAAAGCAGACACAGTGGTTGCTTGCACTGTAACTGAAGTGACTGGGTAGATATGGGAAACAACAAGGCTAGCATTTGTCTCTTCTGCTTCTCCTTCCTTATACAACCCACCACTTCTCAGCATATTTGGGTGCATGTTCCTACAGAGCCTACATCACAGTCAGTTTCCGCTCAGCAGCACTAGCAGAGCCCTTCCATTAAAAGGGAGTTTATACCCGCCCCAAAAAATCTTGCTGGTCTCTGTGGTGCTACTGGACCATCCTAAGCAGAGTTATACTCTTCAAAGTCCACTAGTCCGCTATTATTTCTGATATCATGTTTATCCCAAGAAAAACGAACCAAACACTCCAGCTTTAACAATGAAGTCCTAAGTAGCCTATTCAGTAGTACTCCCATGTAAGTGTGCACTTGGCCCAGGTTGGTTCAATCTCGTCAGATCTCAGAAGCTAAGCAAGGTTAGTACTTTGATGGGAGACCACCAAGGAAGTCCAGGATCACTATGCAGAGGAAGGCAATAGGAACCCACTGCTGTTTGTCTCTGGTCTTGAAAGCCCTACAGGGTCACCATAAATTGGGTTCAATTTGATGGCAATTTTCACTATCACCAAGTGTACACAAGACTGCAAGTTTTGCACTGGGACAGCAGAATTCTACAAACCAAGGGAGTGATGTGCATTCTTTCCTGATGCAAACTTTGTTCATTGTCATCCTCTGTTTCTCTTCTCAAAAATGTTGCACAGCTTATTGAGCCCTGAGACTCTTCTTGCCTCTATGGCTGACTGCAGTGTAATATGAGAAGATGTCCACTTATTTAAATTCTAGACAAACAATTGTAAAGGCAATTAAGTGCTCACCTACCTTGAACTTGCTTCCCAAACACTGAAAAATAAATGAAATGATCGGTAAGGCATTCTTGTATTGTCAAAGGAAAATTCTTAACTCTAATGGGCAAACTGAATATAATATAACATGTGGAGGACCTGCTAGGGCCGTTGTGGGCCACCTCGCTACTCTACGCCGGCAAGAGTTCTTGGCGTGGGCGCAAGGAAGGCCGCTCGCGACGCTAGTGCTGCGAGCAGTTGCCGAGAATTCTGCAGGAGAGGCGGCTCCGTGCGGAGCCGCCTCTCCTGCGGAGGCCTCTGCTTGGCCTTCCCGCTCCTCCGTCCGACTCACGATGTCCTCGTCGTTGCCTGCTGGCTGTCTAAGCCCCGCCCACGCTGCCCTCCGACCCCTGGAGGTCGGAGGACAGTGTGGGCGGGGCTGCGACGGCCAGCAGGCTGGCTAACGAGGGACATTCTGCGAGTCGGACGGAGGAGGGAGACAGCTGCTTCCCCAACAACAACCCTTTGTGCGGGGGTTGTTTAGGGCTGCCTGACGCCGCCCTGGGGGGAGGGAAGCGGAGTCAGGCTGTAGCAGCGGAGTCAGGTCACGGCTGCTGCGTTGCAGCAGCGGCGCTTCGTTAATATGGGCCTGGGGGCTGCATTTTTACCTTGCGTCAAGCCGTCGTTTATGGGCCGCGGCGAAACTGCCTAGGACTTGCTGGGAGCAGAGCATCCCATCCCATCCACTGTTTCCTCCTTCCTTCCCTAAAAATTCATTAGCCTCTCATCTTTTCTTATATCTTCTCTCCTTCCCAGCCAAAAGCCAACATACCTTGATCTGCCCTCAATGCATTCTGGATCGTCAGGTTTTCTTCCCCTTCACAGCCTCTACCCAGGAAAACTATGGTTAAGTTATGTAGCGTCAGTTGCCAGACTTTGCCCAGTTGCTTGTTTCTGGCCATTGGGCTCAGAGTCCTATGGTGGGGACCTCATTTTGCCCATCTCGCCCTCACCATACCATTTCTTTTTTCTCTCCTCCTGGCAACATTCATTGTTTCACCTTTCCCTGCTTTCTTCTCCTTCCCACCCACCAACTAACCAATCTTTTATCTACCCCCATCTTCAGGCTGTATGCATTATTTATTTACTTCATTGATGTCCCACCTTTTTTCACAATGGTATCCCAAATCAGCTTACATAATTTTCCCTCCTCCATTTTATACATGTAACAACCCCGTGAGGCAGATTAGATTGAGAATTTGTGACTGCTCAAAGGTCAACCAGTAACCACCCAGGACAGAAAACGAATTCAAACCTGCGTCTCCTGGATTCTCGCCTGAAACTCTAACCCCCACACAACACTGGCTTTTGAATAGTACCAAATAACTAGTGTTGGGTGAGGCATGCAAGGCACATGGTATCAAGTCAACTAACTGATGGTTGCTCCATGGAGTCCTCCTTCAAAGACAGAAACAACCCTGAAAAATGTTCCACCCCCTCCTCCTGCCTTTTACTGACAATCATAGTTGAAAATACTGTTGTGGTTTCTTAGCAACCCCCAGTGAGAATGAATTCATTTTTTGGAGATACAGGCACTGCTTCTATTATATGGGAGGTCTATTTGTGGGCTTTAAAAAAGATTTTAATGCAAATCTGGAGCTTTTTCATGTTTGTAGAAAGATTTGTCTTGTCTGCTCATAGCCCAAAATTCTAAATTTAAATATCCAAAAATCTGGCCATACTGGGAATTAGTTATATTGATCCCGATCAAGAATTCCAACTCCTTTGCTAAAAATCTGCATTACTATCATCTTTTGAAAGACTTTATATTAAATCCAACCTGGAGCAAAAGTCCATTCCATGTTGTAGGGGTGAGCCCGCGAACCCCGCAGAACCGTAGAAAGAGCGCCTGGCATGCCGGTGCCGGCTACGGCCTTCCGGGCGCACACGCTCCCCCAACCCCCGTTCCCCCCGTGAGTCACGGGTCATGAACTACCCGGCTCACGATCACCAGGTGTCCCATACAAAGGGACAAAAGGGCCCTTGCCCTCAGGTGAGGATTAGACCCAGACAGGATGCTTCCTCCCGCACGTAGCAGCCCGATGAGATCATGCATCACATTATGATCTCCCGCTCTCCCGCTCTCCCGCCTGCCCGACCCCCTTACACACCCCCATTGAAACCCTAATAAAAGGTGTGAGGGGCGAGCGCACGGCAGAGTTGCCAGGATCACAGGATCCCGCACTTCCTGCTGCTGGCCCTCTCCACCAGATGAAATCTCCGCGTCTCGTCTCTTCATTGGGGCCTCGTGGGTAAGACTACACATGTTATCATAGAGTTGGAAGGGGCCACAAGGGCCATCTAGTCCAACCTCTTGAAATGCAGAAACACATAATCAAAGCACACCCAACAGATGGCCATCCTGCCCTCTGTTTAAAAACCTCCAAAGAAGGGGACTCCACCATACTCCGAGGCTGTCAAACTGTCCTTACCATCAGGAAGTTCTTCCTAATGTTTCTATTCTATTCTATCCAATCCCACTGTTCTGTTCCACTGTCGAACAGCCCTTACCATCGGGAAGTTCTTCCCAATGTTTAGGTGGAATCTCTTTCCTCTGCAGTAGCAGAAAACAACTTTGCTCCCTCTTCAACATGACATCCATTCAAATATTTAAACATGGTTATCATGTCACCCCTCAACCTTCTCTTCCGCAGACTAAGCACACCCAGCTCCCTAAGGTCCTTTCCGCACGGGCCATTTACAGCGGCCCAGGGATGGCAAAAACGCCATCCCTGGGCAGCTGTTCGCACAGGAGGTGCTGCTGGGTTGCAGCAGCACCATCCTGGCCGCCCAGGAGTGGTGTGAAGCCGCTCCCAATAACCTCACTTGTTGAGCGAGGTTATCCAAAAACCGCACCGCTGGGAAGATGGCGCTTTCCCCGTCCCCTCCACTCACCTTGTCCTCCAGCATGCTCTGGAGGCCGTCACGGACCCACCCACTCTGCCCTCCAACCTCCAGGGGTCGAGGGCAGTGTGGGCGGGTCCCTGACAGCCTCTAGAGCAACACTGGAGGACGAGGTGAGTGGGGAGGACACAGAAGAGGCGGCTCCGTGCGAAGCCACCTCTTCTGCGCCGGCTTCTGAAGGGCTGCTCGCACGCTCCCATGCGAATGGCCCCCACCCCTCCACTGGCATAATTTCTGCCGGTGGAGAGGCGCCCTTTCTGCTGTGCAGAAAGGGCCTAAGTCTCTCCTCATAGGGCATGGATTCCAGACCTTTTACCATTTTGGTCACCCTCCTCTGGACATGCTCCAGCTTGTCAATATCCTTCTTGCAATGTGTCAAGTAGGTGTAGTTAAATTTATTTGTTACGGCTTACATCTCTAGTGATAAAACTAGCTTTATTGGAAGGCAGAGAGAGGAAGGAATCAGATGCATGGCTGAATGCTGCCAGGCTCTGGGATGACTGCAAGGAAAGACAAATTCTTCCCTCTCTCTCAGCAGCGGAGCCACCAGTTACTCAGAGTGGGAAAGAGATATCAATAACGTGTGTGTTCAGCTAAGTGAACACGGGATGCACAGATTAGTGATGAGGGAAGGAATGGAAAGAGTGCTAACAGGGTGAACAGATCTTTGGAATGAATAATTTCTAGCAAGACTAAATTTAAATCAAATTATGTATCATATCAGATATCACAGGGCTCATCACATGTGCAGATCCATACCCTCACTGAGTTTTGAGGCATTGTACTTGAGACCAATGTCCTCAAAGATGGTCACAATCAGGGCAACGGCCGTGTCCTCATAAAAGTCTACCAGGAGTTCCACCAGCTCCTCCCGTTTTGACTTCTCCAGCCGTCCAAGTGGAATATTCTTGCCTCCAGGAGCAGCAGTGGTACGCAGCTTGAATTTCAGCCTCTCAAACTCTTCTTGACCAAGGTCTTCCAGGGCATCCAGCAGGAGGTCCTGCACCATTGGTCCTCTGGATGCCATTGCAGCCAGACTGCAAACAAGAAAGTCATTTTGACTGCCAGAACAAATGATGTACTCTGTGTTGGTGATTCTTTCTGGTAAGAGATACCTTTGCACTGAGGCAAAACACAGTGAAGCTTACCCATGTGTGTAATGGCAACAAAAAGAATCTCAGAGCCAATTCATAGTTTCTAACTAATAAGAGGAGTCTTTATTAGTGAATTCCATTCCGGATAGAAAAGTGGAAAGGCAGGTTCTCTATTCTAATCTATCTAGCTGGATGGTGAGAAATGCTGTCTGCATCTCTCTGCACACATGGTGTAAGATGGAAGGTATGTGTAAGAATGGTGGAGAAAGAAGGAGAAGCAGGAAGGAGGTTCCCTGAAAACAGCAATCTATTCATCAAGGGCTAGTGTCAGAGCGGTAGAGAAAAAGTGCCCAGTGATTTGACCCCCTCTAGCTGTCTGAATCACTGAAGAGGAGACAGTGTAAAGTCAGAGCTGTAGCAAGAGGGAAAAGCGACCGGTGCACCAGTGTGTCCTCCGCCCTGGAATGCCCCCACCACACCCCAACAGGGGGCGCCCAGTGCGTCGCACACCCCTTCCCCCCACCAGCTACACCTCTGTGTAAAGTTGTTCACTTCCAGCACTCTGTCTATTGTGCAAGAACAGTTTTTTCATCTTCCGGCACAGAAGAAAGCTATTGCTTCATCCTTGGGATATGAACATTCTCAGTCCCAGAAAACTGCAGAAATACAACTTCAGTGAATAAAAAATGCCTGTATTTATCTAGGATGGAAAGGAAGTTCCTATTCCACCTTTACTTTCCCTTTCTTATCTTGAGAAAACTGCAAAGGCCCTCCCAGGCCCAAACCATTATGATCTGAGAGGTTCTTGAATGCTCCCTCACAAAATTCAGGAGTAAATGCATTTAATTGCTGGGTTTTTAACAGCATGTTGATTTCAACAAAGTTTGTGTTTAACGATTTTATCACACTTTACTTTGTAATCTGCCTGCAGCAGTTTCTGTAGAAAGGCAACATCCATTTTTCAAATAAATAACCCTTCTCCTTCCCCAATACCATCTAAACAGCGGCAAAAAGCCTGGTCTCCCTCTCTGGGCACTTTCGCACATGCAGAATAATGCACTTTCAATCTACTTTCAATGCACTTTGCAGCTGGATTTTACTGTGCGAAATAGCAAAATCCACTTGCAAACAATTGTGAAAGTGGATTGAAAGTACATTATTCTGCATATGCAAAAGTGCCCGCAGCCTCCTAGAACCCCCTGTGGATTCCCCTTCCAGTGCACAGCAGGTCAGGGTGCCTAGCTGGTTTGTAACGTCGGAAGTGGCCCAGAGGCATTCCAGTGAAAGCCTGTTCCATTTCCTGATTCACAGAAACAGCACTGCAGGGCGTCCCACTTTGTAAGGTTGCCAAGTCTGCATGGAGAAACACACACCAGATTTAGGGAGCGGAGCCTGGGACGGGGAGAGACCTCACTGTCACCGACATAGAATATGCCACAGAGTTCACCCTCTAAAGCAGCCATTTTCTCCAGGGAAACCAATTTCTGTGGCCTGCGGAGTGAGTTGCAATTCCGAGAGCTCTGCAGGCCGCACCTGGAGGCTGGCAATGCTGAGTCCCTTCCCTTCTAGACAGCTGCTCGTGCCTCTGCTCTGCCAAACTGGCCCAAGAGGGGAGTGATCGGGAACAAAAGCATTTCGTACCTTTCTGCAGCCAGTTGCGGAAGAAGAAACTGCAGCAGTCAACAGTGAAAGTGAAAGTAGCACAACCGGCCGGGAAGAGGAGCAGGGAGGGGGGCTGCTAGAATCAAACACAGGCTATGGACTTCGCCCCTACCCCCTTCTCTTCCGACACCGGGCAGGGCACACTCACACACACACACACACACACACACACACAAGTTTTAACTCCCTCATCCAGCATTTTACTGATTGAAAATTCTGGTTGTACTAAAATCTAGTGAGGATAAAAATCCAGCACTTTTCCCCTTCTCCCTGTGCTTGCCTACTTTTTATAACCAGTTTCCTTGACTGGAATTCTAGTCATGGATATTTAATCCAGATACTGGCCTTTGGGTAGGAACCCCATTCCCCTCTCCTTCTGCAGCCGCAGATGGCATCACAGGGTAAAGCTATTAAATTCATCCCCTAGGGGCATCATAATTCTCTCTCCTGCTGTTGAACAGTGGGTAGAAAGAATAGTGGTGCACAGCACACCAGAAAAAAGGGTTTTCAGGCCAACACCACACATTTGCAAACATATACATTCAACTGACTTTAATGAGAGTATGCAGAGAATTGCTGTTTTAGAACAGGAACTACAATTGAAACAGGTTTCACTAGCAATTGAGAACTAAAGCAAGATAGGGTGACACACACACACACACACACACACACCCCTCCCCCCAGCCAACTACAATAAAGGTGACTTGGGGCTATCTGGAAACTCCAGTTCCTGTTACAATCTATATAAAGGGCATTGATGCATTAGATACCACGAAGTTTGAGGAGAGGAGACAGGGACAGACCCACCTGCTTCTTTGTGTTACCATCTTCTGCCAGCAGGCAAAGACTTTTTTGTTCCACCTGGTGTTGTTCTCTCAGAGAATCCCTCCTTCCTGCCCTGCTTTTATGCATTTTATTGCACTATATGGATATTTTAACTGGATTGATTTCTTTGCATTAGGTGTTTTTGTTTAGTTTTCATGGTTTTTGAGATGTGTTTTTACTGTGTGTGTTTTAATGTTTGCTGTCTTGGTGACTCTGATGAGAACAGAGTGGTGGGGGCATAAATTTTGTAAATAAACAATAAGGCAGAAACAATTTTGAATATCCTTTACAGGATTGCAACATTTGAACATAATTTGAGCCTTTGATCAGCTGCTAACACACACACTCACACCCCGCCCATATTATATGGCCAACAAAAACTTCAAGGATTAACATTTCTACTTACACTACACCTCCCCATTTGGGGTTAAAAATTCAGCAACACTTCCTTTAACTAACAAAGATCCTGCTGACCAATGCATGGAGTAGTTGCAGGTCAAATAATTCACAAATTTAAGATTTGGTAGTGGTGAGCAACCTCCAATTAACATGCAGAAGAGCATGTAGCCATTGCAGGGGGCCTCCTTTTTACATACCACAGCATTAAGGGGGAGATATGTTTTTTTCCTTATGCCAAGACCATACAGCTCCTCCTTTCAAGATGCTTAATTTTAATCAATTATGGATATTTTGGAGAAAGGTAGTTTCTCTTCAGAAGCCCACAAAAGAATTGGGTAGTGTGAGAAGACAGTAATGTTAAATACTTACTGGAAAGTTAGATAGCTACCAATTCTGTTCTACTCATATTCATTCTAATATGAGAAGGGTAAATACTTATTCTGGCAAAAGCATAGTAGCTTTTAGACAAGTAACATCACAACTGCCAGATCAGAAGAGCTAAATGCCCAGTAACATTAAAATACAATATTATATAAGAACATAAGAACAAGCCAGCTGGATCAGACCAGAGTCCATCTAGTCCAGCTCTCTGCTACTCGCAGTGGCCCACCAGGTGCCTTTGGGAGCTCACCTTTTTTTTGTAATAAAAAGATATGTAATTTAAATGACTCAGAAGCAACAAAACAAGGCAGAGAAATCTTTCTACATGGTACCCCAACTACTTCCTATTTCAGGTATCCTACAAAGCTTGGGTATAGCCAGAGGAACAAGAACTTGCCCCTTTTTCACAGCCCACTTCTCACAGCCTGTGGCGTCAAATAAGCCAGTCAATGAACCCAACATAATCTTCAAAAGGTCCTGTCTGTTTATTATTGTGGTACCGGTATTTAAGGATGACCAGGAAAAATAGGATATAAATATGTAAGTAGCTCCCCCACCCCTGAAAAAAAAATACATCCCAGAATTCAGAAGCAAACCAACCAGGCATGTTAAGCAGAGGTGGTTTTACTGTGGAAACACAAATGAAAAAGACGCCCCAAGTTACATTAGATTATACAAAATACTTAGAAAACACAGCCACCCATCCCTTGGCACATGATAGACCCCCACCCCCAATACATATGGAACATTTATTTGATTGAGCAACTGCAACAATGCACATTATTCGCTACCTTCCAGCAACAAAAGCCAGCTGCAGGATGCTTACTATGTATATTGAAACTGCCACTACAGCCATCCATTATGCACAGTGCTGACATCCTGATTTGTTTAGATTTTAAAAAAACCAACTCAAATTGTGTTCCCAGAAACTAAGATTTGGTTCAATGTGGATTCCATTGCTGCAAAGCAAGAGGGCTTTGCAAAGATGTGGGGGTATGAACTGTATTAATCTGCTTGTATAAAACCACATTAATTAAACATGCTCTTGTACAATTTAGCTGTTTCAGCTGGAATCATCAGCACAAAGTCACAGACTCCAAATGTGGGATACAGCTTCCCAAGGGGTAGAAACAAGCATAACTCCCATCCATATGAAGTAATGAAGAAACTTGATGTCTGATCATCAGCTTTGTAGACAGCATCATACTTTTCTGGGTTGGTCCCCTGCCAGTCTCCAGCATACCTATGTCAGTGTTTCACCTTTTGTTACCTGCCAAAACAAAACAAAAAATCTCATTTTCAAATGTGGTTTCTTAAGGAGGGGAATAGAGAGCCCAAATATTTATTATTTTTATTGTTGTTGTTAACAATGTTTGTATCCTGCCTTTCTGACCTTACAAGGGCCACCAAGTCAGCTAACAACTCAATATAGTACAATTATAATAAACAGAAACAAAGCATTAGTTGTAGCACATAAAAACACAATACAATGACGGTACAACCATTAAGTACAGCTATCACATGGGATAATTTCTTCAATTTGGCTGATAGTTACAGTAAGTTCTATGTAATCTGTCTGGTAATTAGTAATATGATATTGTGTGACAGCTATCTTATATTTCTGTTTGTTATAGAATAACAGGGTCAAAGTTTGAAGAAGAGATATTGAAACTGGAAATTAGCTAATAATTTAAAATGCACAAGATAAAATTACATTATAACGCGAACATATTAAATCCACCTTAAAGGGAGAATCTGGGGTCCACAGTTTAAATAACATTGAAAGTGATGCTGTTTCCCCCAATTGGGAGGACTGGGTACAACACCATAAAATGTTTTCATAGCAGTATAAAACATTTGGAAACATTTTGAAATTGTTTCCAAAAGAACATTTCTGCTGTGTGGCATGGCCCATTGCTGTGTTCAGATTTGTGAGTTGGGGCATGTTCTACAATGTGATGGTGACTTTGAAACGACCTGGTGGAAAAAAGCATTGTTTGGTCATGTTGGGGGAGGGTAGCTGCCCATGGGGGGGGGGGGGGGGGGGGAGGCCATCAAACTCAGGTTTTGCCCAGGGCTCCAGTTTGCCATGCCACTGCTGGCTGGCCACTATGTGAGACAGACTGCTCGATTAGATGGGACCACTGGTCTGATCTGGAAGGGCTCTTCTTATGTTACACCTTTCTCATCTTGATATACGCTTCCCATTTTTAGATGTGGAGCAGGGAGAAGAACACACAAACATGTAGTGTCCCAACTGTAACTTGCACTGATTCATTCCAGGAAAAGATTCAGTACTGTCCAGTTTATCCTACTGACCCTACCTCCTGAGCTACACCCTATAGTAGTCCGATGAAGAAAAGCGGGGTTAGTGGGCAGAAGCCCGTTGTAAAAGGGCGCAGAGTAACGGGGGAGAAGAGCTAATGATAACTGTGAGATCGTCACGACTGTCTTCCGGGATCTCCCC
Source organism: Sphaerodactylus townsendi (assembly GCF_021028975.2). Lineage (NCBI taxonomy): Eukaryota > Metazoa > Chordata > Lepidosauria > Squamata > Sphaerodactylidae > Sphaerodactylus > Sphaerodactylus townsendi. The sequence goes on along the minus strand of NC_059427.1, from coordinate 71,374,059 downwards.
AAAAGCTTCTTTAAAGGGTCTGGGAAGGAACGGGCTTACCCGGGCCTCGATGTATTCAATCCGCCTCTCTAGCGCTGTCAGCTTTTCATTGAGTGTGGCCAGGCGAGAGCGGCAGGACATGTCTGCAAGGGAAGGAGAACAAAAAAAGGAAGTAAACGAGCAGGAGCCCCATCTCTCTCCCCTCCCACCTTACAACCAGATGGCCCCGCAAAAACAGCCCCCATCACCACTGCCAGAGGGAAGCCCTACCGAACGAATTGAGGAAGTCCGCGATCTTCTTGATAGAGCTGGTGATCACCTCGATGTACTCCCGGTTCGCCCAGTCCTGGTGAATCTCACGCTGCACCGGATCCTCCTGGACCGACATGACCGCCAGCTGCAAAACCCTCCGTGAATTACTGCGCCTGCGCACAACGCTAACCCGGTTAGGCTGGGCTTTCTCGGAGTAGGCCGACAGTAGCAGTGCGCAGGCGCCCGGTTCCCCCGCATCTGCGCATTAGACGAACTTGTAGTCCTTGCCAAGTGCTGGCAATGAACTTCGAAAACCAGCTGAGGCGCAGTTGTAATCCCATGTGAAGGAGCGTTTGTGTAGGCTGTTTCCTTGCAGCTAATATGATCACCATTTATTTATTTATAATCATGCTTTCATTTCTCAAACCATGGCAGCTTTATACAGGTTCTTTTCTCTCTCCTGTGAGAGCAGGAGATTAAAAAGCAATGTTTAACAAATGGGTTTTAGTTTTAGAGTCTGAAAGGAAAGGGCTTTAAATTATGTTGATGCTGCCTCTTGTTTGACATTTCAATGATTTCAGACACCTTGATGGATTTATAAACCAGGAAATCATAGAATCGGAAGAGATCAAAAGAGCCATCAAGTCCAATCCCCTGCCATGCTGGAAGTATGTTTATAAAGCTGCTTGAGCGTGTTGTATAATTTCATAGTTTATAGTTACAATTTAAGAGCTTTTATCCTGAAAGTTTAGCTAGATTCCTGGGGGATCTTTTATCCTTGTAGTGTAAGAGAATACAATAAAACTTTGAAAAGAAGTGAGACATTGCCATTATGTTTACTCTCCACTTTAGCATCAAAGCAACTATACTATCACAGAACACTTGATTTCACCCCAAAATAGTATGTCAGATACAAGACTGACCATGTGTAATACAAAGATCAATGTTCCATAATCTTAATTTACATACAAAATGAGTTAGCAAATGTCCACATGTTCAGCAGTATTCGAAATTTTTTTGGACACTAATCTATTTTAGAGCCAGTAGAGAAAACAAGCGTAGAAAGTAACAAATTTGATTAGCACACAAACTGAGGTCCATGAGAATTTCACTCTTAGGGTGTGACCGACTTTGTGAACCCACCATTCTATGCCCTGGCCCTGTGTGTTGAACCCAAAGTCACTGGAATTTTGGTCAGGAATGAGTGAATTAAACGTGTGATTTAAATAATTGCAACATACTTCTTTCAACCTTTAATGTTTCAATTAGAATATGTGCTTCTCAGGTTCAGCTCAAAAGTCTGTGGGTGGTCTCCTATTGCCAACTTAAATTTGCTTATGAGAAGCCAGTATTTTTTGTTTTTTGCCCCTATTTTATGGAATTAGCCTGGGGACAAGTAACTTCACTATCTAGCTTTCATAAAGATGGTACATTTTAAATTAAGCTTTTAAACTGTGAATGAAGCAATGTCTATGGCAGGTGCTTCTGAATTGTGTTGTATGTATTGTTTACTGAGCTGTTTGGTTTCAAACTGATGAATTATTCTTAAATTGGTTTAAGCTAGACAGCTAGAGCCAGTGTTGTCAGATTAAGATATCTGTGTGTGCACATATGCATGTGTGCATCTTCACGTGCTCATTTAGTCATAAAACTCATTGGCCAGCTGCTCTGTCTCTCTTTGCCTAACCTCTATCTCATAGAGTTGTTAAGAGGCAGAATGGAAGAAGGGAGACATGGTATGTGTTACCCTGGACTCCCTGGAAGAAGGGCTGGGTTAAAATGCAAGAGATGGCTGTTAACAGGACTCAGACTGCTGTGTCACCTTGTATGCACACTCATCCCTCTGTTCTTATGAGTTATTCAAGTCTATTTATTTAAATGTCATTCTCACATCTGCCTGCTTGAAGCAGCTAACAAAATCAAATTGCACAAATTACATTAAATCAATACAAGACAGAAAAATAAGGACAAGCTCCATCCTCTGCTGCTGGAAATTGCTTAGCTGAATTACCCAAAGGGCTGACAAATGAGGACTGCTCCCCTACTTCTGTAATTGGCAGTTTCTTTAAGGCAATAAGAAGAATATATGTTTCAAGTACTTTAAGTGGAGAGGTGTTATGTATGTAAGAGAAAGGTTAAGGATACATTGGATTTTAGCTTTCAAATGGTAGCAAATGTTGTGGTTCTCCTGTGTTTGGTCAAGATAAAATAAGGCTTCATCAGTGTGCTGGAAAAGACAGTTTGTCTAGCTCTTCTAGATCCCCACATTTTTCTAGATCCCCAGGCATTTTTCAATTTGCCTTGTCAGGAGGATGTTTACAAAACATTCTCAGCTCCCACCCTGATCAGTTGTTCAAGGTGGGAGCTGACAAATTTCTAGAGAAGATCTCTGACGAACCAAATTGTGAAACATGTAGGGACCTAGAACAGCAAAATAATCTCTCAACCTTGCATCTTGCTCCCTTGGTCTTTTCCTCTTGTTTCTGAAACAGATCTATTGGCATACAATAGAATACCATTCTTATACAGTGGAACTGATTCTTATCTAGGCTTGAAGGCAGTTTCTCATAGCATCAGTTCCTCCTACTTGTTTGAGGCTGTCCCCCAAGCAGTACAGCTACACCAGTTGAACACCAGTTGAATATAAGGAGATGCTATATTTAAACTAGCAACACCCCCCAAATTTACACTATGACCTCTGCTGAAATTATGACTGATGCATGTGTACCACCCCCTCAACTCTTACATTTTCTCCTAATGTAGTCCCTTCCATTTGCAACATTCACTGTTGTGGTATCTAAATGTAGTATTGCTGTGTCACTGTACAATGGTTTTCAGATATACACACAAATTAAAAAAAGAACAGAACCTTTCAAATAAATAGTATTAGCTAAGTATTATCTGTTCGATGTATGTAGACATGTCAGTACACTTTAAGTGATGTTATAATTCACGCTTTGAGTGTTTATAGGGTGTTTATAGGCCTTGAAATGGCTTGGATGGGGAGACAAAAGTAGTTGACTGTTAACTAAAACAAAAATAAGCTATCAATGGCCCTATAGTCCTATACAAACTTGAAATGGCCCACATTAATGGTACAATTTTATATTTTAATCTGTAAGTATGTGAATTAAAGTCAAGATATCATTATACAAGTTCTTGCATACAGCACAGCAAAAACTTCTAGAATATAATATTTCCATGAACCAGCACTGAAAACTTGTGATAAGCATATTCCCCCCTCCAAAATCATTTCTGTACAACATTTAAAAAAGGAAAGTAGGGCATTTCCCCCTAAAAGTGCATAAGTACAAAGACCACACTCCAAAATATAGTTAGGTTCACGACCTGTTAGATTAAGGTAAAGAAGCAAATAAAAGGAATGCCGTTGATAAAATGGAAACCAACAATAAAAAGTGCTTTGTGTTCTTATTTAAAGCTTTCTAGAGATAAAGAGCTGAACGTTAAACAACAATGAGCTCAGGCTTTATATAGTCCCTTTTATAATCCACCTTGTTTTGGCATGCTTGGCAACCAGTTACACAACTCATCAGGATCACCACAGTTCCTGAGCTTTCAAATTACAAGTTATAACAGATCACCATAAAGTTATCCTGATATGGTCAAGCCTAATCAGAGCTGTCTTCATCACTGTCTCTGATATCTGCCTTGCTCTCACTCTCTGAATCTTCTTCTTCTCCCTTGTCCTGGAGAAAACATAAACAATCATTAAGTAGTAAAGATGGGGGAAAGCTACATATATTTTTTCCCCATTAGCTAGGTATCAAACTCACGGCCCTCCAGATATTATGGACTACAGTTCCCATCATCCCCTGCCAGCATGAGCAATTAGCCATGCTGGTAAGGGATGATGGGAACTGTAGTCCAGAACATCTGGAGGGCTGTGAGTCTGACACCTATGCATGATTAGCACATCTGCAATATTAGCAAAATAAATGAAGTTGGATTGTACTGCTGATTTATTTACTTGAATTTCATTAATTATTTTTCACCGCCCATTTTCAAAGAGATTACTGCATGGATTGGCACAAAAATCATCCAATGAATCCTGTGAAGAGAATGCCCAGGTGATGGGAGTAAACAACCAAAGTATTCTTGCTATGGTAGAACTTGATTGAAGAGGAAGCTGCTGAACTAGCATTTAAGTAGCAGTACAGATACAGCTAGAATCTTCTTCTTAGGAGAAGCACAACTGGAGGCCTCTGTTCATAGGACAGATTTTGAAAGCTCAGCAGAATTACGCATCCTGGCAGCAGTTTTCTCCAGATCAAGTCAGAGGAAGAAAGAGAAGGGACAAGAAGAAACAGTTTGGACATGAGAAGGATCATACTAACCTCCCAGAAACTGTCTGAAGGACAATGGGCACGTATTTTGATAACCACAAGTAAGATATATCACAGCTGCAGTTGATGCCAAGAAAAGAGACTGATCATCCTTGCCCAAACTCAAGTGTAATAGATGTTTTTTAAAAACCTGCCACAACAGAAATACCTCAGAATCCTTCTCGGGAAGCATGGACATTTCTTCCTCTTCCTTGCTTTCTTGGGATGCTTGTGAAAGGATCTCTTCACCCTAGAGTAGATACAATAAATCTAAGAGGAAACCCATAAGACAGGAAACAGAATCTTCACCAGCACAATTGCCTGTCAGCATGGGAGCTACTTCCCACTGCATAAGCACATGTGGAATGTAGACATTCTGAGCAGAATCACTTTGAACTGTTGGCAGAACACAGACAAAGAGGGTAAAAAGTAGACCTTCTGTGAAAGGGCATTCCCAAGCTATGGTGTTATTGAAGATGGCTTTCATCTCGTGGCCTTCCACGCGGTGGGGTATGCAGAGAAGGATCACTGCGGATTGTCTCACTGTCTGGACAGCACCACATGGGAGTCATAAAAAAACAGAACTGGGAACTCGGGAATGACAGGCCGCTGACAAAAATGATATAAAATAAGTTCCAGGCAGCTTGTCAACGACCTGAAGCTACTTTCTGGACTGGTTATAAATTCTGATTAGGTCACCTCACATAAAACCAGCTGTTAGTCTGGATGCCACCAAGTCATGATCAACCACAGCTAAATCCTTTAAGTTTAGGAAAGAATGTCATTGGTATTCCAGCTGTGGCTGGTAAAAAAGGATCACTGGTCAGCACCCTCTGCCTATCCAGCAGTCCTGTTGTTGTTGTTTTTTCCTATTTATTACACATTTTTGATTTTGTTGCCTTATATATTGGTGTCTAGCTTTTCTGCAGCCAGATTTGGTCATTATTCCTTGTTTCCTTGTTCTATTATACAGTTTTATATTATGAAGTTTTTCCTTAACTAAGCTTATAGATGCCTGTGGATCCTTACAAGATGAAAAGGGAAGGATAGAAGTGTTTCATTAAATAAATGCTGGCTGCAGCTAGTGTGTGGTTCATTACAATTCTATCATCAGAGAAGTAAAAAAAAGAAAAGAAATGCTGTTATGGCATCCTCTGCCCTGGAAGGTGAAGCCAAGATTAATATTTATACACTAGGTTAGCATAGGCACATTTTTACCTTTGATTTAGTATTCCTGATACTTGTTCAGTTTTAAACAATAGCATCTGATTAAAGATGTGACCTTATGCATGCTGACTTAGGAATATGTGCAGAGTCACCATGGATAGGATCAGACTGTTCATTTTCAAGCCTGTCTCAAACAATGTTCATTAAAAATGGCAGTTGTTAGACATGAAATATTACTTTCTGCCAGCCTGTACTCACCTGCAGGTCTCTGTTTTTGAGGATGCCAACCCAAAAAGCCTCCTGACAGTGATTCAGAGCCAGCATTGCTTTCACTCGGTACACAAACTGCTCAAGAGACTTCTTCAGTAGAGGAATGTGGCTGGTGAGTCCTGTGTCTTGGCGAATCTAAATGTGGAAGAAAAGCACAGTCCTTTGGTGTACATAATCATTATTGTTCAGTGGAAGGCTGGAGGGCAGCTGTGTTCATATGTAAGGAAACATAAATGAATGGACTGAGTGACCTTCAAGAAACCTCTGCACCTCACACTGTAAGGATCAAAATAATAATGGCAGCTTCAGTATGAAGCTGTCATAAGAAAAGTACAGAAATGTATAAGGGTTGTAAAATATCAGAATAGTGTTAAGTGTTATGAAACATATATCAAGTATTATTGAACAAGTAGTTTGCAAATGGTAGCTGTTACAGTAAAAAGGGAATGACAATGGTGTTTTTCTTTGCTGGGAATCTCCCTTGTCTGGAAAACATCCTACTAACCAGCCATCATCACTCAAGTCCTCCTGATAATCACCTGCTAAGAAGGTATCCTTCTAACATAGTTGGCCATGCTGGCAGGAGTTGATGGGAATTGTAGTCCATAACATCTGGAGTGCCAAAGGTTCGCCACCACTGTACTAGAGCAAGCCCCTTCTTGTAGCCCCCTCTTACCTTGGAATGACCACACATGTGGTGGAGTTGTCTGGTACTGAGTTGTAAAGTTTTCAGCAAACTCTGCACGTCTTCCTGCAAACCCAACAGAACCCATTTACAATCCAATTCAAAACTGCAGTTTACTGGGCTAGCTGAAACAAGAGTTAGATATAATGGAAACATTTATGGCTCAGCAAAATATATTGAAGCAGGCAGGGCTGTTTTTCTTATTAGGTGGCAGCATAACCCAGTACACTCAACAGGGAGTCACAGGCAGTCTTGACTCCCTGAGGAATATACCTGTTTTTTTGAAGCATTCACATGTTCCTCTTTTAAGTATGCAGCTAAGACACCTCAGACAGACACCTAGAAATGGAACATGTGAAGCAATGATTAAATGAGATACCATCTAAGCTGGACTCCATGCTCTGATTGCAAAAGACGTGCCATGAAAGGAAATGCATTTCTTTGTTTTGTGGCCAGCGCCAAGATAAATTACACGATACCTTTTGAGCATCATCTCAAATTTTGTGTGGCGACCAAACTAATTACAGCTCACATAGTTTTTCTCAAGCATTTATCAGGTTCTCTCCCATGCTTTTGTCATTTTATGCACACCTAATAACCACAATCCATGTTCTAGTTTGAACTAGGACCACCATGAACTGCTCAGTTTGTATCCATAGGAATCACAAACCCCGAGCATTCTTACCCTGTGCCTTTTAAAGCTGCAGTCCAAGAGGGGCATGCCAAGTTTCAAAAAGATTTCCATGAACAGACGACCATACTGGGAAAAAATACAGAAAGGCAGAAAATGCATCACATACCTTTATCTCACTGTGTGTGACTAATCTGTGCAAAAGTCACATTGAAGCCTAGAACCACAGAATAGGAGCCTCAAGGAAATCCTAGACTGGCTGGGATTTAGACAATTAAAAGTGCATTTTGGAAAATGTCAAAGGTTTGAATCTCTCCTAGTTTGTAACCCTGGCTGTTTATCCTAAAATATATTTGGAGTTAAATATGAATGAAATAGCCACAGCAATCAGGATCTCTGTGCTCTCAACATAGTAAAGCAGCCATCATGGAGCAACTGTGACCACCAACTCTATGCTAGGGGAATATGGTTTGGCGAAAGGATGCTTCAGAAGCAACACAGGAAGTGTGATGGAAGGAAGGGCAGAAAGGTGCCTTTCAGGGTGACTAAAACCATTTTTAACTCACTGGTGGCAAAGAGTGGGAATTAACTTTGCCATTGAGGTAAGCTAGAAAAGCAGAACAATTTCTTTATTTGTGCCCTCACAATCTGCATGAAGAAGTGGCCAAGCAAAGACCCAAGGGTGTTGCACAAGCAGCATATCAGTCTGGATGTCCTCAGGGGATCCCTGAGTGGTGGCAGTGGTTGGAGAATCTTTCCAGGGAACCTTACTGGGAGTTTCCCAATAAGGAAAGGCACCTTTCCCCCTTACCTCTGTCGCAGGGAAACATAGATGTCTGTGAAGAACTATACTTTTAAGGATCAGGCCAACAAAGCTGCTGGCTGTTGAGATTGGCTTAGCCTGCCAGCTGCAAACTGGTACTGCTCTGGGAAGAGTCTGCATTTCTAGGCCTGTAGTATCTGATTTTCACTCACCTTCAGGCAAACACTGAGCACAGGCCTACTGTCAAATACCTATTTGAAAAGACCAAAAAGTGCAAAAGAAAAACAGTGAAAAACTATGATTTTTTTTATCATTCTCCCGACTGAGAATCTTGTATTATAAAATGTTCATGGAACCCCCTCCCATATTGGTACTACTGAATATCTGGAGTTGAAGACGTGTTCCTGGTTTAGCGTGAGGGTTTTTTTACTTCCTTGTTGCTCTTGTTGTATGCATGCGCATACTCATGCACACTCACCCACACTTCCCCACCCTTGGAACAAAACTACATAAGATGCTGACTTATAAATTATGTGGAAGGCCCAAATAAATTTAGCTTTGTTGGCTCAAGAGCAATTCACAGGAAGAGAGGCTGTAGCTCACTGGTAGCAAACACTTGCTTTGCATGCTCACAGTTCCAAGCTCAATCACTGGCATGCCCAGTAAATGAAATGGTCACAGGACTGGGAGAGACCACTGCTTTAGACCTTGGAGAGCCACTACCTTTCCTAGTTGACCAGTAGACTGGGACAGAGGGCCACTAGTCTGCATTTCTAGGCCTCAAAAAGCGGCTTCAAAATTGAATATGTTCTGTGGGATGAAATTTGACAATGCATTCATCATCTGAAGTCAGCACTGACCATAAGGAATTTACTTATCTTAGTTGTACATTCTAAGCATTGTTCCTTAAGACAGATAGTCCATAGCTGATTCTGTTTGTTTGCCGTGGCCTTACAAAGTGCAATTTTGCCTAATCCAGAATATCCCTCCTAATGAGAGGTACAGAGGCTATGTCTGTTTGGCGATTGCACATCTGGATTCCAGCCCCCCCTCCCCCCCCCGCTGTGGTATAGCCCAACTTGCTGGGGGAGAGCCCTTACCTGGGTGGTTCTGCATCCAGGATGGACTGGTGGCGGGGCTGGACAAGCGAGCGGGGTGGCAGGAATGATGGGAGGAGAGGCCAGCCCGCAGCAAAAGGCATCCTCTCAGTATCAGGCCGAAGGCGGTGGGAACTGAGGCCCAGGGACAACCACAGATGCCTGGAGGTGAAGACCCCAAGGCCCAGCTTGGCAGGAAGCTGATGCAACCAGAGGAAAGCAGCATTCCCTCCCCAGCAGGATCACCCAGATGATGAAACAAGGCCTGGGAGTAGCCCCAGCAGTCCAGGATGGCCATAGAGGCAAGATTGCTGGAAAGCCAATCCCGCCCCACAGCTGCAAAGAGGTAGACCTGGAAAGGCTCCTTTAAGGCTCTGAAGTAAGAACCAAGGAGAAGGGCCCAGTCTGGGGGAGGAGGAAAAAGCCATGAGGGCCTGGTTCAGTGCAGGATCAGCCAGTGGCCCCTTGTGTGTGTCAGAAGCAGCTGAGCCTTGTCTGAAGCCAAAGGAAGCAGGACCCTGGAGTGGGAATGGGGCTGGGCACATTGGACCAGGGGTCTGATAATGTCACCATAGGTCTTTAGGCTAGTAGGCATGAAAGGCATATATAAAGCTCTCACTGACCATGAGAAAGTGTGACCTTTCAACCAAAACTTGGTTCCCAAGGCAGCTTACAAAAGTTACTAGCCAGCATCACAGTAGAGTCCACTGTAGACAACTGCTTATTTTAATTCCACGAACAAGGAAGAAATATACCGAAATGGCTACTTACCTTAACTAAATTAACAAGTATGTGGAAATCCCGCACAGCCATGTTCCAATGTAGCAATTTCTCTAACTGAACCTGTGCAGTGGTAAAACAGTAGATAATCCCTTTTCAGACATCATTCTAGTGTTGCCACAAACAGAGGAATAATGGTTTGCTGGTTAAGAGTGGCATACTCTAAACTGGAGAAACAGGTTTGATTCACCATTCCTACACATGAAGCCTGCTTGGGCCAATCACAGAACTCTCAGGCCCACCTACCTCACAAGGGGCCTGCCGGGGGGAGATAAAGGGAAGGTGGTTGTAAGCCACTTTGAGACTCTTTACAGTAGAGAGAAGTGGGGTATGAAAACCAACTCTTCTTCTTTCTCATAAGAACATAAGAACAAGCCAGCTGGATCAGACCAGAGTCCATCTAGTCCAGCTTTCTGCTACTCGCAGTGGCCCACCAGGTGCCTTTCGGAGCTCACATGCAGGATGTGAAAGTAATGGCCTTCTGCGGCTGTTGCTCCCAAGCACCTGGACTGTTAAGGCATTTGCAATCTCAGATCAAGAGGATCAAGATTGGTAGCCATAAATCGACTTCTCCTCCATAAATCTGTCCAAGCCCCTTTTAAAGCTATCCAGGTTAGTGGCCATCACCACCTCCTGTGGCAGCATATTCCAAACACCAATCACACGTTGCGTGAAGAAGTGTTTCCTTTTATTAGTCCTAATTCTTCCCCCCAGCATTTTCAATGAATGCCCCCTGGTTCTAGTATTGTGAGAAAGAAAGAAAAATTTCTCTGTGTCAACATTTTCTACCCCATGCATAATTTTATAGACTTCAATCATATCCCCCCTCAGACGTCTTCTCTCCAAGCTAAAGAGTCCCAAACGCCGCAGCCTCTCCTCATAAGGAAGGTGCTCCAGTCCCTCAATCATCCTCGTTGCCCTTCTCTGCACTTTTTCTATCTCTTCAATATCCTTTTTGAGATGTGGCGACCAGAATTGGACACAGTACTCCAAGCGGCTCATCTTCACTGGCTTTATATATAAGGGCATGACAATCTTTGCAGTTTTATTCTCAATTCCTTTCCTAATTATCCCCAACATAGAGTTTGCCTTTTTCACAGCTGCCATGCATTGAGTTGACATTCCCATGGAACTATCAACTAAGACGCCCAAATCCCTTTCCTGGTCTGTGACTGATAGCACTGACCCCTGTATGCAGGTATGTGAAGTTTGGATTTTTTGCCCCTATGTGCATCACTTTACATTTTGCTACATTGAACTGCATTTGCCATTTCTTAGCCCACTCACCTAATTCTCCTATCAAGGTCCGCTGGAGCTCTTCGCGAATCCTTTATGGCTCACCACACTATAATTTGGTATCATCTGCAAACTTGCCCACCACGCCACCCACCCCAACTTCCAGGTCATTTATGAATAGGTTAAAGAGCACTGGTCCCAAACGGATCCTTGGGGACACCACCTTACATCTCCATTGTGAGGAATTTCCCAGGTTTACACCCACTTTTGCTTCCTGTTCCTCAACCAGTTTTAATCCATAGGAGGACTTCCTCTTATTCCTTCTTCATTGCTGAGTTTTCTCAATAGTCTCCTGCAGGAACTTTGTCAAAAGCCTTTGGAAATCCAAGTAGACAATGTCCACTGGTTCCCTTATCCACATGCCTGTTCTACACCCTCAAAAGAACTCTAGTAAGTTTGTAAGACAGGATTTGCTCTCTGCAAAAGCCATGCTGACTCTTTCTCAGCAGGTCTGCTTTTTCACATGTTTAATACCTTATCTACGATAGATTCTACTAATTTGCTACAGGAACAGATACTGGAACTGACTGGCCTGTAATTTCCTCGGTCCCCCCTAGATCCTTTCTTAAAGATTGGTGTGACATTAGCCATCTTCCAGTCTTCAGGGATGGAGCCTGATTTCAGGATGTTGCATATTAAAGTGAGAAGATCAGCAAATTTCACGCTGAGCTCTTACAACCTCTTTTGGGTGAATGCACCCAGGCTAGGGATTTGGTAGCACCTAGTTTATCAATGGCTGCCAGAACTTCTTCCCTTGTCTACCAATTATCATCGCCAGGTTCCTCAGAATCAGCCTCCTAAGAAGCTTGGTTCAGGTGCAGGAATGTCCCTCACCTCCTTTCTGGTGAAGACAGATGCAAAGAATTCATTCAGCTTCTCTGCACTTCCCCTGTCATCTTTTAGCACACCCTTGTTCCTTTGTCATCTAACTACCTGGGCACGCTTCCCTTTGCTGGCTTCCTAGCTTTTGATGTACTTGAAGAACTGTTTGTTGCTGGTTTTGATGTCGCGAGCCATGCTGCTCTCATAATCCTTTTTTGCCCCTTTTATAGCTACATCTTACTTTCTTTTGCCACCATTTGTGTTCCCTCTCATATTCTTCATCAGTCAAACTGGACTTCCATTTCTTAAAAGACATTTTCTTTTTTTTTCTGATAATTTCCTCAACCTCTCTTGTTAACCATGGTGGTTTTTGACTGGGCGCTGCTCTTCTAACCTGTAGGAACACATTCCAGCTGAGCTTTTATGATCTGTGTTTTTAAATAACCTCCAAGCATCCTGATACAGTTTTGACTCTCTTGATTTTCCCTTTCAGCTTCCTACACTATCCCCTCATCTTTGAGAAATTTCCCTTTCTGAAGGCTAACGTAACTACATTAGTAGTTGTCACTTGTTCGGTGATGCAGAGATACTGAATTCGACAGCATTGTGGTCGCTGTTCCCTATTGGCTCAACAACACTGACTTCCCTGCACCAGATCCTGGTCCCACATAGAATTAGATCTAGGATCACTCTCCCCTGGTTGGTTCCACAACCATCTGCTCTAAGTTACAGCTCATTTAGCACATCCGGTGAATGCTCTCTCCTTACTATGACCTGAACATGCATTTTTCCAGTTTATATGGGGGGACAGTTAAAATCGCCCATTACCACTACATTTTTGTTTTTGTTGGCCTCTCTAATTTCTTTTTCCATCTCAGAATCCTCTTGTGCACTTTGGTCAGGGGGACGATAATATATTCCTAATATTAAACTGTCCTTCACACCTGGTATTGATATCCACAGTGATTCTGTAGGGGAACCAGCTCCTCTTTCATTGTCTATTTTATGTGACACTATGCTCTCTTTTATGTAAAGGGCAACTCCACCCCCAATGCGCCCTGTCCTATCCTTCCTATAGAGCCATGTATTCAGAAGAAAAAGGCACAGGTAAAACAGCCCAGACCTTTTAGGTAATGCACCTGCAGTGCTGAGCTAAAGCACCACTGTATCAGCCATATTATCAACTATTAAACCAAGTCTACTTTTCATTTGAATTTGACAACTTCTATTTGCTTGGATGCTGCAGGGCTGCATTTGATATTCAAACTATTTTTATATATTGTCCTCACCCAAGCCCAGCCCTATTCCAATTTTCCTTTAAAAGAAAGCAAAATGCTATACTAAGAAATGCAGATTCTATACCAACAGTTAAACATCTGCCAGTAAATAATCTATGTCAGTTCATTTGATTTGAATGTTATCTTTTAATATAGTTTGTCAGCCTACCTCACTTGAGTCTGATGATCGTCCAGCAGGAATGTTCCTCACTGAGTTTTCTAGCTGAGCCATCATTACTCGGAAGAAAACTGGAAATGTTTGCCTGGTTAAAAAAAAAAAGGTGGGCAGGTGAGAGAACTAACCCTATCTATGCCAGTAGCTCTAACAGCTTATTTCTGGAGCATTTAGCTACTATCTGGCATTTATGATATCTGCCTCCAAGACCATTTTTTCCTTTAAGAATTGCTTAGTGGAAGAAGATCTCAAGGTAGCCAGTATAATAGAAAAACAAGAGTTGCACCTACCAACTCTTAGGAGCACTTTTAGAGGGAGATGAGAATGCAAACACAACACTGGCAACAAGGAACCTCAGTCACTGTGTTCATGGCATTATATGATCAAAGTTACTCTACACATGTTAGAGGATACTATGTGAAATATTAAGGTCTTTGAGCCATTGTTATTCATCAACAAAATAGTCTTGGACAGATTTTCAAATATGACTAATGAATAATACAATGCAAGGTGCTGTTTATTCTGTACTGGTCACATTCCACACTGCATCTAGAGGCAGAAAAAAATGGGCTTCCTAAAACATTTTTATCTTTTGTCAAATGAAAGCTAAAAAGAGCCAAACCTGCTGTCCTTATGGCTGCAGAGAAAGAATTGAATGTATGAAGGTAATGTAAACATATACACCAATTAATAGCCTTGCCAGATATCCTGTAGTCATATTTTAGGTAGTTAGTGCCCAAGAGAGCTCTCTGCTTCTCTTCTAGAGAGTCAAATTTCCAACTCCATAGCCTTTCCTCTATCCCCACAAAATATTCTTAAGAGGCAAACAACATATCTTTCATTTTTATATAAGTTATTTACAAATTCTGGTATACAAATTGGATCTTTTTTTCAGCACATACTTTATTTGGGGGGGGGGGAGAGGAATGCAATAGATACCTTTAATCTAAATTAGCTACGCTAGTGGATGTCTTTACCTGGTCAAAGTAGGGTAAGTAGAAGAATGCCCATCTTTAGCAGAATGAATCAGCTCCGGAATCCCAATTCTTGAAATGTCTTCTATAGCTTTCAAACAGTTGTCTGTGTGCTCCAAATAGATACTGCATGGAACAATGTTTTAATGAAAATCACAGCTTTCTGCAGCAATATTAGGTTTCAGTCTGCACTATACTTGGCTTAATATACTAGAGCAACAACAGAAAACCCATTTCAGCAGCATCATTAATTCTGCAGCATGTAGCTCCAGTCTCAGTTTCCTTAGAAATTGCTACTCTATTATACACTTCTACCTTCCTGGTAGTGTATGAATATATACATTGTTGCCTCCTCACATCATCGATATGGCTGGGGATGAAGGGTAAAAAAAGAGCATTAAAGAATTATCCCCAGAGTGCAAGAATTTTGATTCTGAACTGTTGTAGCATACTTTAGGAGTCAGTTAAGCTTTGAATTCTACCCTGAAGCAAATATTTCATTTCAATTTTCATTTCAATTTTCATTTATACCCCTCCCTATCCCCAAAGGGCTCAGGGCGGCTAACAACATGGTAAAACTATATACAATTATAATAGAATAAACAGTAATGAAACAATGAGATACATTAAAACTGAAAATAAGGATCAAATTACAGATGGTGACTTAAACATCAAATCTAACAGATCAAAGATAACCACAACAGCAGAACTATAACAACATCTCAGTACATATTAATATGAAATCCATCCTATAGCAATACATCAATAAAACAGTGCATTAACAATAATACAATAACAATAATATATTAACATGTTAGAAATATCAATACATGGACAGACAATACATTTATAGTAGATTAATACATTTAAAGCAGTACGTTTAACAATGTATTAATACATTAACACTACATCAGCAAGACTAAAAACTGCTCCATGCTAGACCATAACTGCTGCAAGAGCCAATCTAATAATACTACCTATTCAACCTATTCTCCTTAGTAATATATAACATATAAGAGAGGCTAACTAAGCTAGTATGTATCTAACAGTCAACCTACAATTAAAGTAACAGTAAAAGAAGGGATCATTGTGTAGAGATAAATATGTATCCATTTCAAGGTCTGTAAGATGTGCTCCTCATAACATGAGCTGGTCAGCAATTACTGCTTCATTTTGCATTAACTGAAACTTCCAGACATATTTCAAGGGGAACCCAATGTACTGTGCACTGCAGGAATCTAACATGGCTGTGATCAGAGCACAATACTGGCAAAATCATCATTGTTAAAACTGTAGCTAGTGTAGCCACCAAAGCTGGTTAAAAAGCATTTCATGCTGTAAACAAGGCTAGGACCTCCATCTCTAGACACTGAATTAATAAGTCCCCCCCAAATTGCAAACCTGCTTTGCCAGGAGAAGTGCAACACCATCCAAAACACATTGGTTGATCAATCAACTGGCAGCACCACACACGTAACAAGGCATCTTTCAAACTTCCCATACTGTTGGGTTGAGATGAAGGGTGAGAAACAGATCAGACTGACACCTCAAATTACAAGAGGATGTGTTTTTAAACAGTTGATAATAGGTAATTTTAAATACTTTCACATAACATGGATTAACAGATACATAGTAGCCATTTTGTAGAAGTGAACATGTCTTGGAAAACAGCACAAGATAGCAGTCTTACCAGAACAAAGCATGGAGAGCATCATTAAACTGCCTTCCCTTCTGACGAACTCCACTGGGCTCTATCCAAGATTGGCAGAGAAAATATTTAGTGATGGAAGCTGTCAAAAAACGAGCAGGAAAGAAAATGAGTGATTAATCCCACAGGGCACACAACTGTATAGTCTTATTTGCCTTCAGTATTTCAAGTATATGGGCCAAATGCAATGCAACCTTGGTTTAATATTACCTTTATATTTCTTCAATGTTTATTAGGCAATTAGGAAACATAAGTACTAGAATGACAAGTTAGCTTGCTGTAGTTCAGTGTAAACGATTTGCTACCAATTGAATGTTCAATCATACTTGATTATGAGTAGGCACCCCCACCCCCACCCCATCCTGCCCTTTATGGAGTATGAATTTCTGCTGCTGAACTTAATGAAAATAGGTAGTGACCTTACCCACAGCAAGAACTAGAGTTCCAGTTTATCTCAGGACCTATAACCACAATGTGAAGCTAGTTTCAAATCCTGGGTTACTTCTAATTTTAGTTTATGTCACTGCCAATATAAAGATAAACTGTAGTTAGACTCAGTTGGGGTGGGGTGCACTAACAGGAAGGAGGGGTGAGCGGAGGGACCTTGCAATCACTTGGCCTGGCTGCCAGGATTGCT
Organism: Sphaerodactylus townsendi; assembly: GCF_021028975.2. Lineage (NCBI taxonomy): Eukaryota > Metazoa > Chordata > Lepidosauria > Squamata > Sphaerodactylidae > Sphaerodactylus > Sphaerodactylus townsendi. Next base: position 71,357,203 of record NC_059427.1, on the reverse strand, counting down.
TAAGTATGGTTACAGACAATGTTTTGTCTGTGCTGTTCCTAAGATGACTAATGACTGACGGCTGCCAACATTAAGACTTTTTTTTTGCTGCTGGCATTAAATACCTTTTAGAAATCTGTTTCTTGACCTGAAATACATTAATAGGTGGACAGAAGAAAACAAAATGCAGAATAGCAAATGTATAGATTTTAAGGTCTACTTTTGTCACCAGCATCTGCCACAACTGTCATTATTCAAGTTAAAATTGACAGCTTCTGGTTCCATCGAGTGAAGGTCGTATTTTCATCTCTCTCCTACAATTTCTGCTGTCTTAGGTCATTTATATCTGTTTTATTCAGTTGCAACTGTCTGCTCTTTGAACTGATTGATCTAAGGGACATCTGAGAAAAGGAGAGTGTTAAAATGCAAAGAATTTGCTGAGTGAGAGGCTAAAGTGAACAGCTGCATTCCGAGACCTTTCTGGTCTTCTGAGTCTTCTTGACAACTTAACAGTTATAAAATACCTCCTTTAAGCCCAATTATACTCCATTCAGGAGCTTGGATCCTTGCATTCAGCATTTAATGATGTTTAATCATTAGAACTGTGTAAAAAACCTAAGAGATCACACTAACTGGTTGTTGTGGGTTTTCCGGGCTGTGTGGCCATGGTCTGGTAGATCTTGTTCCTAGCGTTTTGCCTGCATCTGTGGCTGGCATCTTCAGAGAGAAGTCTGTTACACACTGTGTCTAATGAGAAGGGAATGTTTAGTGGGGTATACATTGTTCATGTCCCAGGATGGTGAACCAATCAGTAAGCGTTTGGGTGGAACTTGCTATGCAAAGGTGTGGTTGAGTGCACTGTATTGCGGGTGGGGTTATCAGTCTATTTACATTTGTAGTCGCATTTGCATTCCCTGCAGCAGCAGCAGTATTGGTGAATGCAGATCCTATGTCTGGGTGGAGTCTATTGTCCATGAATTTAGCATGCCCTTCGTCTTTGATTCTGGTGTTTTTAAGTACTGGTAGTCAAGCTTTGTTAATTCTCAGAGTCTTCTTTCTTGTTGGTTGTCTTGGTGTTTGTGAATTTCAATGGCCTCCCTGTGCAGTCTGACATAGTAACCTTCCGAATTGTCCAGAATTTCAGTGTTTTCAAATAAAATGTTATCTCCAGTTTTGTTAGAACATGTTCTGCTACTGCAGATTTTTCAGGATGGTTAAGCCGACAGTGTCTTTTGTGCTCCTTAATACGAGTCTGAATGCTGCATTTTGTGGTTCCTATATAGACCTTTCCTCCAGGGTATGCAATAGACTCCTGTAGAAGTGAGGGAGTCTCTCTTGGCCTTTGCTGAGCCCATAGAGCGAGTACAATCGACTTTTCTGAGAGCCCTTTCACCCCTAGAAGCACCTCAAACGCAATTCTCAAAGTTTAGGAAACACGAACTAAATTATCATCTCATAAAAGGAGTCCTCTGCTATTGATTCTTGTTGCTCAGGAATGATCAAAATGCATCAGCACACAGATAAGGAAGTTTCCAATACATTTTTAATACATTTGAGGTGTTAAGTCATCTGCGTTAGTGCTCATGAAACCCAATGATTTGTAGGTTTCAACTGATCACAGGATAGTACAATATAATTAGAAGAAATGTTGCACGTTACCTATTTTATCATTTTTCAGATTGGTTCCAGACTTTTCAGCGATGCCAAGTAGAATTTGAGTGAGGCTCAGTGCACAATAAATATTGGGGACGCTGTGCTGGAAATTTTGCAGATACTGAAAACTCTGCCTGCAGAGAAGACAAAAGAAAAAGAGGATTGAAATGGCTTCGTGCCAAGCTAGGTGACAGAGATGCTGCTGGAAGCTTTTAGCTCATAATCTCCATCTGAAGGTAGACAACATCTATACCTCTTTGTAGCTCCTACTGGATTTATCTACTGCATTTAATACAATAGGCCATGTTATCTTGTTTAAATGTTTGGAGACAGAAGAAGGGGATGTACTTTGGATTCATTCAAATCATTCTTTAGGGACCAGACTCAAAGATTGCACACTGGAGACCAGTTATCAGTGTGAAATTTGTCCTGCGGAATTCCACAGGGTGCATTTTGACGACACACGCTATTCAATCTCTTATTCAATCTTGGGGAAAAAAACATTTGTAGTTTTGGAATTGAATGTCAGCAATATGCTTACAACACTCTGTTCTATATCTCTATATCCAAATCCCCTGGGAAAGTGGTGGAAGTCGTGAGCCACTGGCTGGTTGCTGTGTTTAAATGGCTGAAAATACACACATTGAAACTGAACTCTGATGATACAGAAGTGATGCCGGTTGGGAAGACTGGGAGGTTGAAGGACATCACGCTTCCCACTTTTGATGGCATTCAGCTGGCCTCTTCTGATTTGGCCAAGAGCCTAGGAGTTATACTGAACCCAGCATTACTACTGCAGAAGCAAGTTAATATAGCCACAAAGACTGTTTTTTTCCAATTTAGTATAGCCTGGAAGATGGCTCCCTACCTTGATTTGGGTGATCTGGCCACCTGGATCCATGCCACAGTGACATAAAGACCAGACTTCAGTAATGCACAATATATAGGCCTCCACTCTGAATCCCCAGTTAATAACAGAGCTGCAGCATTCTATACATCAATAATTTGGTGGTACATGAACATTATTCTCATTCTGCAATTGGGTGCCTATTAGGTGCCATGGTCAATTCAAGACACATGCAAAACCCTTCATGGCCTTGAACCTTCACATCTAAAGAACTACCTCTTCTCCTTTGCCCCACTATGACAACTTAATTCATCTGAACAGGGCCTTCTACAGGTACCCCCTTGCAAATGAACAAGATCACCCACTGTCCATACATGTGCACTGTCTATCATCCCACCACCCGCCCTATAGAATAGTCTGCCTCTGGTGGTCAGGAAGGCTCCCACAGGTAAAGCTGGACCCAGATGGCAGGGAAACGCTGAACAGGAAGATATGAGGCAGGGTCACCCTGCAGGCTAGTATGATTGTCTGAGTGAAGGCCACTGCAGTAACTATGGTTAATCAGGGTCCATCAGACCAGGCTGCACAACCAAGGTCTAGTTGGGTTATTCAAAATACTATTTTAAAACCACCAAGTGTTGTTAAGTATAAGCATCTTTTTCTTTAGCCTACCTGAGCAGTTCCTCAAGAGGGCATTCCTTCTCCCCTGGCTTGAGTCTGTGTGCAAGAACTTGGAGGCCTGCTTTCAGCAGCCTATGATTCTCATGTTGAGAAAATCCACTCCTGAAAAAAAAATCATATAAGCTTTCACTACCATATCTAGTAACTGAGAGAAGGATAAAACAGTGTTCTGCCAGCTTTGTCTATCTTTAATGCAAGACCCAACTGCCAGAGCTCATCAAAATTTTGGGACCTTCTATAAACTGAACAGGGCCATGAGAACTTGTTGCACAGTTGAGGAACCCAGTCTTTTGTTTTTGTTTTACTTTGCCAGACTTTGTAATAAAGCTTAGTTACTTTCTGGCTCAGGTTGCTTATAGACGTCTCTTACTGAGGTGGTCTGCTGAATGTGAGTCCCATCTAGAAGGAAAACCTTATAATCGGCTAATTTATATATATGCACACCCTCGTACTTGCTATTTCACACACTCACCATCCAAAGAGGAGATGAAAGGCTTGCAGTAAGCGCTGGTAACAGGAGGACATAAGCTGGTGTTCCTGAATGTTGACTCCAGGTGCATCGACTACTCCATGATTCTCTGCAAGTAGTGCCTTAATCGAAGAAAAAGCTATTCAGTAACATAGTTGCTACACATTTGCTTACATGTGTTAACTTGCCAAACCCCAAAGAGTCCTGAGCTGGCCATGATGAACTGAGCAGGTCCTTTTCAATAGCTAAACACAGTCTCTAGGCTGTGAAAGGAGCCTAGAACAGTTGCTGGGAGCCTGGTTGACAGCATGAAGATGGCAGCAAGGCTGTGGCACAGCCATAACAAACCCAAGTCAAGCAATATGTAGGAAAATATTTATAGGAACATCAAGGAACACTTGGAGTTATATGAGGGAAAATGGCAGCATGAAAAAAACTGAAGTGAGGTACCTCCTCTAAGAAAAAAGGTACAAAGTTTAGGGACCAGTTTCTTTATGATCCATTTCTTCCTCTGTCCTCTTTTTTCATTACTCTGTTTTCCTGATTCCACTTGCATTACAATTACAACCAGTTTCCAGAGAGATAGCCATGGACTTGCTTTGATTAAGCCTTTAACTAGGTGGGAGGAAATTGATCAGGAAGAGAGAATGCTGTCAGGATGAAACTAAACTCATTGATATGGAACCATTTGCTTTTTGTCTTCACTGTCCACATGTTTTATCATATATTGCTTCATGCAATGCATTTAACAGTCCTAGATAATTTATTCATCCCCTGGATTGTATCAAAAACCTGTTTAGTTCATTCAGTTTGTGTTCTTTACTGGTTCAACATGATCTAAAACAGAACCCAGATTTGTAAAGTGTTGACCCAGTTAGTTTCCAGAACACTCATGATGAAAGCAAAACCTTACCATTTGTAAACCTCATATTACATGCTGATGTACTCTAAATAATTTGTCTTCAGACCTGGAAGAAGTTGTGCATATTTTCCATGTGGTTGCATAGTGGCATCAACAGTTGTACAGCACACTCCATCACGTCTTGAGATGATCTTTGACAAAGATGTGAGAACCCAACATTCCTGCTTCCTTTTCCCTGTGGGACAGTCAAGGTTTTTCCAAAATGCTTAATGGATCTAAGTTTTTTTTAATGAAGCAGTCATGCTTCAACATAAACAGTTTTTCTGTGGGTCAGCAAACTGAATAATTTAGAATATAGTTTGCATATTGATCAAGACCAGTACCAATGTAAAATATGGCATACACTGAGGCACGTTATTGTTATTAACACAGCCTTGCCTGGGATAAATATGTGAGCAGAACACAATGGGAATTCAAGATCCTGATTAGTGTTGCCCTTATTAAGGCAATTTTTGACTTTGCATTGGACACCCTGTTCAATTTTCAAAGGAAGTGTTATGCATACATGTACGTTCAGTTACTCTCTAAACACTAAACATATTGTCCTTGACGTACAATGTCCAGAAACCCAAATTCACTAATATATAAACATGCAGCAACAAAAGTTACACTTCCAGAATCACAATCCATTCAAATGCTAATGTGGTTGCAAGTGTGATTAAAATGAACTCCACCCAGATACATGTAAATGTGCCTCACCTGCTTGTGAGATGGACAAAACATGTACACCATCACACAATCACTCCACACTGTGCCACAGAGAAAAACATCTCTCACTGTGACATGCCTCTGAAGATGCCAGCCAGCAGGCAAGATGTTAGGAGAAAAACTACAAAACCACAGCCACACAACCCAGAAAACCCACAACAGTTAATTATATATTTAAATTAAAAATAAAGTTATTACAGAACATTGTAGCTCATTTTCCATAAGTCCATGCACACTAAGATAACAATGGTGAGGGAAGGGGGGAAAACTGCACCTTGCTTGGGGTGACAAAATACCTTGAGAAGGCCCTATTGGGTAGAAAGCCTGCACTGAACCTATGTATTAATATAGTCACTGCTTTCAGCAGGATCTTTACATAATAAAATTCTTCTTTTGTGTCTTTTCAAGCAGAGGGACAATGTCTCTGTCTCTTTATTTGCACATACCTTTAAGAAAGGGGGTCTCCTTGAAGATATGGGTATCAGTATATATTCCAGTTTATGGCACAGATCTTCCAGAAGGAATAGGAGCTCTGCAGGCCCAATCTGCACCACCTCACGGGTCTGCATTTTAAATGAAGAACATTGCAATAAACTAAATGCAAAAACGAGCCATCAGTAATGGCTTAGGAGCTGACACTGGACTGTATTCCCCTTTGCCAATTTCATACTGACAAATAGTTTCTTTAGAAACAGAACTTGCTCCAGTTGCTACTCTGGGTTGCAGCGAAGATCATATCTAGGAAACAACCCACAAATGACAGATACAAGTACATTCATAATGGAGTTATTGCTGATTCTGCTCCTCTTGCATCAGAGAGCAGACTACTGTTTTCCCCTCACTGCTTGTCCTTTATGGTTAACCCAGCTATGGGACCAATCTTCTTTCTTTTTTGCACTAATGAAAAGACCCCCCCCCCCCCCCCCGCCAAATTCTGAAAAATCCGAGTGAGAATTTTCATCCTCCTCCTCTATCTATCTTCATACAGTTCTTTAAATCGGCTTGCCTTTGTGTGCATCTCTGTGTCCAGCACAGATTTCATCAGCAACCCATTGTGAAGGATGGTAAAAACTTCAAAGTCTAATTCACGAAAATATGCACTGTAATTCTGCAGCTGTACCAAAGGGGCATCTGTTTCACTCTCTTTGGAATCCTACAAAGAAATCATTAGTGAATAAGCAGCTATGGATGGTTTATTTTTCATATTTCTATATAACAAAGGATTGTCAAAACAGCTTCCAATGTCACCTGAAGCAGTGCCAATCAAATACAAAAGTCAGATTTGCTATATGTTGCATGGAAACTTTCACAAGGGAAATGAACAGGCTGTAGATAGACACAACTTTTGCATATCCCCCTTAGAATATTATAGGAGTGCTGCCAGTCATATACAGAGGTATCTGAACAGCATTTCATCCAGTAATGTCCAAAGCTGTTCTAAGAAACTGTAGAACAAGTGGAGCTTAAATTTTTTATCAAGATGTCTATTATATATATATATATGGCATACCCAGATAAATGAATTAAAGAAAAATAATGAAGCCATGGTGCACCAATTCAAGGATGAAAAAAATCCTAAACACCTAGAAACATGATGGTGTCTCTTAGCTGAAATATTTATTTATTCCTGCCTTGTCCAATTTCACTATGCACTGACTGCTCCCCTACCTTGCTTGCACCATGCCATTTTTAAAAATACAGTTCTCTCTATATGCTTCTGGCTTGTGAGACTTTTATAAATCATCAGGGACCAGCCCAGAGATCATATTCATGCAGAGTCCCAGCAAAGAAATGACTCCTCCTGTATGTTCCTGTGTCCCAACAACAGTCTTGAGGCAATCATGTGTTGGCTGTCACACACTTAAAGTAGACTTCTCTATCATGGCCCAAGCTCTGTGGAATGGGATCCCTGAAAATGTGTGTGTGGGGGAGGGATCTTTGCAGATCTTCAGGAGCTCTTGCAAACCTCGCTTGTTTGCCAGAGCTTTTAACTGGGGGAGGATTTGGGAATTGTTATTTTATTCTGATTTTAACTGGAAATGGTTTTTTAAAAATATTATTGTAATTCATCAAGGACCATGAGGAAATGTGGGATATAAACATTCTGATTAAACAAACAAACAGCATCCAGCCTTCTCTTTTTAACTCCTTTTGAAATTTTCTTCCCCCAAAAATAATAACAGGGCATCTGGAACCTTTTCTGGTTGACTGGTTTCAGCTTCAGGCACATTTGCCTCTGTGTTTTCATCCCACTGTGAATTGTCAGTAGAGCTGTTTTTGCTGTCAATTTTTTTCCTTTTCCTTCCTGAAAAAAAAAAACAGTTTAAAAAAGAGAGGGCTATGCCAGCTTTTAGATGGTTACATGCACACCGCAAAGCAGCCTGAACTGTCACATACGTGTACCTGTTTAAGAAGCCTCCATAAAGTATTACACAAACACTATCTGAGATTTCAAATGTCAACATTCTGAGCCCTCTTCACAAGGGAATGTAAATTCAGCTTGGTTAATTCAGCTATTTTAAAAATGTAATACAGCATATTCAGTGGTTATTGGTAAGAGCTAAAGTGGGGTCATGGACAAAAAGCTGCACTTGGACATGGGGAAAGTGGGTCAAACTCCCTGTTTAGTCAAAAAGCTTACTTGGTTGACATTGGGCCGCTCACTTGCTCTCAGCCAACTGGGAAGTTGTAGGCAAGATAAAATGGGATGCTTTCCCTTCACCCAAGATACAAATGTGATAAGTGACGTCATTTCCCTTTGGAAAATGCTTGTTCCCATTTTCAAAGAACCCTGACAAGTTGAGAAGAAGGCGCAGAGGAACTTCAGGGAAAAGGAACGTGATAAAAATGAACATATAAATGGGACAATAAAAATAGATTCATTAAAAAGGAGGAGGAAACAATTTTCACATACAATGATGCTTATAATTGATTTTTTTAAAAGAGGGGAGCTACATGCAAAATTCCCAGGTTCAATTGCTGGCATTTCCAATTGAAACTACCAGGGTTGGGAAAGATCTCTGATAAAGCTACTGAGGGCTAGACAATTCTGAGAGTTAGACAATCCAATAACAATCCATAGGTTCAACTGGTTCTGGTGGGTTTTCCAGGATGTGGCTGTGGTCTGGTGGATCTTGTTCCTAATGTTTCGCCTGCATCTATGGCTGGCATTTTCAGAGGTTTATCACTGTATTTCAGAGGTGTATCTCTGTATTTTCTCTGTGATACACCTCTGAAGATGCCAGCCACAGATGCAGGCAAAACGTTAGGAACAAGATCCACCAGACCACAGCCACACAGCCCGGAAAACCCACCAGAACCAGTTGAATCCAGCCATGAAAGCCTTCAACAATACAACATAGCTTTGCACTTAGTTTCAGTGCAACCACACCACCAAGACAACCATTTGCAGATGGATCAACTGCATATTTTACCTTTGCTCTTGTTTTTGGTCGGACCAGCGGTACTGATAAAAGGGACTCCCTCCAACATCTCAGAATCAAAATTAGCAGGGGGAGGAACAAAGCCAGGGGTTGCTGTGAAGTCAAAGGAGATGCAACTCTGTTGATTGCTTCACATACTACAAAATTCTTACACAGAAAGTAACTCTACATGGGAATTAACATGTTAATGGTACACAAATCGTAACATGCCACAGCTGCCCATGTAGAGCCAATAGCTGATGCTCAGCATTAGAACTTGTAACATTTGGATATGTGCATTTGCATAAAATAAAATGTACATTTTATTTTATATTTTAAAGTTATTTTATTTTATTGAGCTCCCTGAGTTGCTGTTGCTGAGAACTAACCCAGCCACCATGCCAACTGAAAGTCATCTGTTATGACGTGAACACGTGTAATGGGCTAATTCTGATGTATACTTTCCATGCAGAAATTGTGTAACATGTGTATTTGCCCAAGAACATATGAACAACAGATAAAGAACAGACTTCTGAGAAATGCTTTATACTTACTCCTATATTTTCCCCCCTAGAGCTTACAGATCACAAATCTTCACATCTAGCCTTCAAAACATTACAGTAGGCCTAACCTACATGTAGACTCTTTCATATATTTGGTTATAGAACTTTTTTTTTGTTGGCTACCAATAGTTATAAACAAAGTACGGGAGAAAGTGGCTGACTATCACTGACCATCACGGCACTCTCTGTGTGTGTCATGCATGGCTCCACAGCTTGCTTACAATCCAGCTGCAGAATAATCAAAAGGCTAGCTATAGATTACCATGGACTGAAATAGTCTTTTGCTTGGTGTGGCTGAAGTCAAACAGACATTGAATAACTTTAAATTGAATTATTTTATATTTTAAAGTTATTTTATTGAGTTCCTTGAGTTGCTGTTGCTGAGAACTAACCCAGCTACCATGCCAACTGAAAGTCTACTGCCAGACAATAAGAGGGAAAACAGCTAGCAAATACTAAGTGTACCTGACTGAGAAGAGATGCTCTCTCTGGGAGTCTATTTGCAGATAGTGGACTTGATTTCCTCCTACCCCACCTTTAAACATGTAATTTGTGCATGCTTACCTGCTAAGTACTTTTCTAATAGACACTGTAACTCTGTAATGTTCTGTAGCCGAGTCAAAACTCTTGCTTTCAACTCAGGGTCTTCTTGTTGGCAGAAAGCATTCACAACCTTGAAACACAAATTACATCTCTAATGTATAGAGGAGGACATGAAACCATTTCCTTTTAAACCATTGATTAAACAAATGATTAATGTGATACCTTCACACATTAAAGCCTCACAGACCTCAATCTTATGTAGAATCAGGATACAAAAGTCAGAAAAACTTATATGCATTATCAAAGTTACAAGTTCCTAAGGGACAGGATTTGTAGACATGTTCTTGTGCATTTATGATCCGATTCCAGCAAGCAACGTACTTTTAAGCAGGAGCCTATTTTGAACAGCACGAAGGCTGAAAAGCCCGTGACATTGGCTTTGCCCACAGAAAACACAGCCAAAAGGTCCTCTTTTCTCCATCTGGAACAGTTTTCTCCTTATTCATCTTAGCTACTCATTCCCATTCACTTACATTGGTCACATATTTAGAAGTCATCAACTGAGGTGCACAAAGGGAGAACTCTGCCTAAGCCTCTATTGCTGTTCATATATCTGCCATGACAGCTTTGCTCATCTGAGCAAAGTCTTCTGCAGGTGCCAACCTGCAAGTGGGTAAAATCAACAATTGCCCGTACATGTGCTTTCTTTGTTCTGGCTTCCACCTTGTGGAATGGCCTGCCTGGGAATGTCAAAAAAGCCTCCACAAACTATGCAAAACAGAATTATTCAAGAGGATTTTTCTACACAGGCAACAGAAAAGCACTGTATAAAAATGATTTGCAAAGTTATTTGGACAAATTATTGGGGATTATGGTCTGTACTACTATGTATAGTTTGCTGAGGACTGAATCTTATTGTGTAATTTTGCAACATTTAGAGCCCTATCCAAAGGAAGGGTGCCAAGAGGGTTTGAGGGAGCAGCACGCCCTCACATTTGCCCTCCATGGAGCACTCACCCCGGTGGAGGGGAAGATGCGCCAGTGGCCACCCATCACACAGATCTGCCGCTGCAGAACCCAGAAGTCTGGGCTGAGACAGTTCTGTTTTGGTGTCTGGCTCAAATGCCAACATGGGAGGGGGCGGGCTGGGGTGTTCCTGGAATTGAGTGCCGGCAGTGAAGCACACCAGTCCTTTGAGCTACACCTGCCTTTCGGCAGCAAATGTCCAGTCAGCCCCATGGGGCTTTTTGGCAGGGGGAGGTTTCAGGGCTTTTCCTTGCTCCCCGCATTGCTGAAAAGCCCTTTCAGAGGCAGTGGGGAAGCCGCGCATTCCACCGCTTCTGAGTTTGGATGGGGCTGCCCATGTGTCATTTTAACACTTATGCGTTGCTTCAGTCCTGTTTTTTTAGACTTTTGGTTAGTTCTACAACCCAAATCCTATTTCACTGTTTACAGAATGTTCCATTTTGTTTATTGTATTGACTAACTCTGTGTAATATATCCTTATTCCAAATGAAAAAGGCAGATGATAAATAACATACATTCATAAACACAGAGGTTTGAGAGGGGGGCAGAACATTTTCCACATCCAAAAGGAGAGTGCCTGTATTGAGACAGTTCCTTGTAAGGCACTCCAGTTCAGTAATTGAAGAGGGGAGACCCTGGCTATGCCCCCAAATAGAACTATGTCTCAGAAGTGTGCTAGGAGGTTGGAACAGAGGATTCGAATGTTTTCATAAGTGATGCTGCCACCAACAGAAGCAAAAAAAAAGGCAATTGAAAATGGTGAGAAATTGAGGGATCCTTCATAGTATGCATGCTCAAAAAGCCACTTGTACAGTCAACAACATGCAGTTAAAAGCATGCTTTCTCCCCAAGTACTGAGAATACGTTTTTCTGTCAAGAATACATAATGAGTGAGTCTACCATGAAAGTCTCCATTATAGAAAAGCATACATTATGTGGGAAAGCTTCCCATTATGCTCATTTCAGAAAGGCCTTCCCATACCACAGCTAGATGTACCTCAGCTGTTAGCTAGACACTGAGTGGGTCAGAACATTTCTAAGAATAGTAGTATTAGGGGAAATTCCAAGGGACTGTAGTAGGATTGCTTACCTCACGGAACCAGTTAAGTGTATGAAATAAGAGCGAACAGAGTAGTTCACGCTCTTGATTTGATAAGGAGTCTAACTTTCCTTCTTCTGGCCAGTCAGTCAGATATAAAGGACACCCTGTGACACAATATGGTGAAAAGAGGGCTTTTAAGTCTGTTCAATTGAAATCAACATGAGATTCTCTACCCTGCCAACATCTTGAAGATCTAAATCATCAACAGTATTTGAATAGAATAACTAGAATCTTTGTGAAAAAGAAGATTCTGAGCTCAGCTCTCCCAGGAAATACTAGGTCTAGTGATTACTAAAGGGCACATTTCAGTTTTTACAAAAAGCTGAATATTACAATTTAAGAGCCCACAGATTGGGTAAAGAAAACCACTGTGTTCTACCTCAACCCTGATTGAAGGCCTGTCCCCCCTCACTCCTTACAGCAAGTAATGGAAGCAGAAATTATACAGAAAAGCCAAGTCTCCATATGCTTTACCCAATAAGGCATCAATTTCTTCCATGTTTCCATTGTTCATCTCTGATACGCAGTGCCTCAGCAACCGGAAGAATGGTGTCAAGCACACTGGAGACACTAAACTGTAGCAGAGGAGGGGGAAAAAAACTTCTGTGCACACAGAAAGAATAAAATCAGGAGCACAGAATTCTGTGCTACAATTTCTGAGTTTTGTAATAAGACAGTGCTAGTTTTACTACACAAAGAGATAGCGCCAGTTGAGCAAATGTTTAAGAATGCACTTTTTGCAGTTTCACAAAATTGTTACTGTCCAGCTTCTATCAAGGATAACAGAAGGAAAGTTACTACACCTAGGAAACAGAAATGCATTTGAAGATCCCAGTGTAGTATTATTGGGACTACTTAATGGATGTAGTCCAAAAGTAAGGATGATTCTTGGTATGACTATAACTGCAAAATTGGTAACAGCAAAAAATCCAGAAAACTGGTAAACATCTATCATATTTTAGATTCAAAAATTAAATTATTAGAACTTGTTCAACTATGAGGTGGTGTATTAAAAAGCATGCTTTCCTGACAGTTGGAAATCCTTTTTTGAAATTTAAAAGAAGGAAATTAATTTGACTTGTTCAATTGTTCCTTACTTTCACATTAAATTGGATAATGGAAATGAGTAAATATTAAAACTGAATGTTAACTGAGTAACTGTTATCGTTACAAGATTTAAAGAAGCAGCTGCAATATTGTAATCCTCTGGTGTCTTCTTTTCAAAATGAAAAACGGTTACTTGATATTGTATTGTACCGTCATCTTTTTTCACTCTGAAATAAAAAGTCTATTTAAAAAAGAAGAAACAAATGTATATACAGAACCAGAAGGGTCATGATTGCAAACTACAGCTAAGAGGGGAAGGTGCTGGAACCTATCCTCCCATGACAAATACTCCCTTGTTTCTGAGTAGATAGAAATGTAATATTTTTGAAAAACAATTGCTTAGATTTGCATGGTAATTGCAAGATTTTGAGATAACAGCAATATTATATCCATGCCTAGGAACTCATGCCTTAGCAAATTCTTTATTCACCCCAATATGAAGTACTACTGACCTTTTCTCCTGGCTGAGGGCTGCTGTTTCTTCTGTGCTGACATAGCTTTGAGACAGCAGAGGCAACAGGTTAATAACAATAATTCCCTCACTCTCCTCATCTTCTAAGCTGTACAGGGCCTTCACTGGGAAGAGGCAAATACTGCAGAAGAACCAAAAACTCGTGATTAACTCTGTAATAGCAAATGCAATTACTTTTGCTAAAAACACTGACATTTCTGACATACCTGTCACCTGAAGGAGGAAATTCTGTCACAAATTCTGCCTCAAAGTCCTTCACTACACTATTCTCAATCCATTCCTGGAGAAGAAAAAAATAGCAGATCTGCAGAAAAATTCACCATAAAAACTGTACCAGAGAAGAAATATTTCTCAGAGGTAATCTCTATCTTCAAAGTTGCAGATAGATTATTTAGAGGGAAAACCAACTATGTAAATCCAATGAAATGTAATTACTGTTAGAAAACTGTAGCTGGATCCTCCTTTATCAAGCTAGTTTGTAGTATGGACTTTGGCATGGTAGACTTGGGAAACAGAAAATACCCAGCATGTGCAAAGAGCAGATTCACAGTGTTTCACACAGGACAGACATTTTTAAAAGACAAAGAAGGACCCCATTTTTGCTACAGGTGAACACAGAATGTTCACATAGAGAGAAATCTCCATAGTGTCAAACAGTGTATCATCTTTCCTCTGTTTCAGGCAGTCTATCTCCAGATATGACATGTGACAGATATCACAGAGAATCAAAGTTCTCCAAGTAAAAGAGAGACAATGAAACCTACATTTTGTCTTGAATTTTTAAATACAAAATCTATCCAACTCTTTGGCCTGTTCAAGGTACAAAGATTATGGGGAGCCAAGGCAGCGTCTCCTGAAGTCTTCTCAATTTTAGAGACAGCAAGATGCAGAAACAGCCTTCAACGGACTTGATACATTCACAGACCAGCAACACTTACAGAGACAGCACTGCAACCTGCTTCAGAATATTGCCAACATGATGAAATACATCCAGAAATCCACTTTAAATACAAACATATTTTCATTTACAGCTATCCAGAAATAACCTGTGATACTTTGCAGATATGGGCCTAACCATGATGAACCACATATAGGATATATAGAGAAGAAAACCTGAAAAATGCACCGAAGTCTGAAATAAATCAATAATATACTATACTTAAGGAAACCTTTTCTTGCCCACAAACAGGCTCCTAAACTTAAACCAGTTTCTCATCCACAGCAATCCTCTTCCTAACATGGACAAGGATTCTGGGACCGGGGCCTGCAACAAACCCAGTTGCCACCTCTGTCCCCAGAGCTACTATGGCAACGCAGTAACTAGACCTAACTACACCGGCCATAACATCTCAGGTTCATCCACTTGCTCATCTTCTAACACTATATATGCCATCAAATGACAGCACTCTCTACACATGTCTACTCACTACATTGGGCAAACCCATACAAAAGAAGAAATGGGCATAGATCTGGCATTAAAAACAGCAACTCTCAAAAGGCAGTGAGAGGACTTCCAGATCATTCCATTGCTGACCTAAGAATGGCTGTCCTCAAACAAAGAAATTTCCAAGGGAAATTACAGTGCAAGATTGCTAAACTCAAGATCAGAACAACGGATCTCTCAGGGCAGAACAGGGACATAGGTTTTTTTATCTCACTACAGCCCCCTAAGCATTTCCGCTCTGCTCTAATCAAGCTGATTGCAATATGCACTGTATCTCTGCATCCTTTACAACCATTCTTTACAACACTCCCCACCTCCTGACTAAGATAAAAGGACACAGATCTCCACCTCAAAGCTTATGCCTTGAAACTCTTGTTGGTCTCTAAGGTGCTGCTGGACTCAAATCTAACTGTTCATCATTCATTAGTTTTCCTAGGCTATCACCATGGCCATCGACCAGCCACTGAACACCTTTTATATTGTTATACATAAACAGATATACTTTCTACTGTATTCAGTAAAATAATTTCCAGAGAAACTGATCAACTAGGAAAGGCGGATGATCATATGTCAGGAGTGCTTTGATTGTGTGTTCCTGCATGGCAGGGGGTTGGACTTGATGGCCCTTATAGTCTCTTCCAACTCTATGATTCTTTTCTATGAATAGGACTCATAGAAATGAGGGATGAACTGAGAGAGGAGAAGCAATGGAGAAGAGAAGGTGCTTAATCCTTTCCCTGTTCCATATATTACTTCCAAGTTGCTTCCCCACTCTCCTTCCCCACCAAAGGTTTCAAAGCAAGCATTTGAAGCTGCATGCACAGTGCCATTTGAAGCAAGGAAACAATATACTCTCTGCTCCCTTCAGACTCCCTTTACTAAACAAGCTTTGTTAAATAAAACCAATGATTTCAGAATTATCTACAGCAATAAAGAATCCTCACAAAGTTTGGGGTGCGACCCTGTCCCAGCTGTACCCATGAATTGTTATGGTTATGCAATTTTAATAGTTGAATGGCAGCAGACTGATAGTTCGGTATCCTACCAGGATCTGTAAGTCCAGATTCCCTTTCCGAACTAAGCTGGCAAGTTCATCGTAGTAGAGAGCCACGGCTTGGGGAACCTGCTTGCAGCTGGAGCACACCAGCTCCAGCAAAGATGTAATCTGAAAAAGCAGAAAGGAAGTTTTGTGAGCTGTAGATATATAAGGTCCCTTGTACAAATTTCTTTTAAAATATTATTTCATGTTATTAAACATATGCAGGAGTGATCGTGCATTCAGCTAGCAGTACTATCTGAATCCTCTCTCTGAGAAGCATTCATCATGTCACACAAAACTACACACAGACCCCTCCCATTCACCTCTCAGCTCCTCTTTGTTACCCAGCATCAGACCTGCATGTTAATTCTTGCGATATTGTGTGTTCTAATGCCCTCCACCCAATAATTCACACCAACATTTTCAGTTAATGTGACTGCCCAGCTGCAATCTAGTAGCTGCCAGACCAGAAAGGGTTGAAGAGAAGAGCCATAAAGCTGCCAGTACAAACCACTCAAGCTCTTCATGCTAACGGCACTAGCCAAAGCAGGACAGTGATATACTACTCCACACTCTGATACCAGTTTACACCCCCTAGGAATAGAGACTGCTAAGAAGAGCTGGAAAATAAACTCTTCCTTTTGTGGCAGGAAGATCCAAATAACCCCCACGTGGGATGGACATCCCCCAAGGTTGAATACAAATGTTCAGGACACACAGACTCTCTTTTCCACAGATCAGAATCAGAAATACCAAGTTGGACTAAGTTTTACCTAGGGACTCCATCTTGTTCACACAGCCAGGGACAATGGAGCGAAGCCCTAACCATGAGAACTAAGGTACTGCTGAACTTTAAAACTACTGCAACTTCAAACAAAGTGTTGGGATAGAGGACTGCGTGTTTTCGCCTTTTCTTTTTTCCCTTACTCAATCTGAAATGCTTGAACAAAACATGTGTTTTCATCTGAGTTTTTAAACTTACTTATATTTTCAATGCTTTATGCTGGAAATTAACTATGGCTATTTGGTCTTTCTAGCTGAACTGTGTTAAAAGGGAAGGGCAGCAGGGCAGCTCACCCTCCCTGGAGCACAATAGCTTGAATGCACAGAGCTGCAGTAAATCGCCACTGAGCTAGTTTGTGAAATGAAGTGGGCAGGTATAACAAGGACACAGAGCCTTGAACAGCAATACAGATACAGAGTCCTAGACACATGGCTCCATTTAGCAGAAAATATTTCCAGAGTGTTGGTGACAGTGGGTACCCAAGAAATTCCTAATAAAATATTGGAAATAATTAACAGGAAAATGCACAAATCTGGCCCAGCACATTATGTAACACTGATCTGAATGTCTGCCACAGTATTATATGGACCCATCACTTCCATTCAGAAGGGACTTCTCTGAAGATTCAATTCTCTCTCAACAGCCTACTAATTTGAGTACACCATATACAATCGCATACTTACCTGTCTACATTGCTCCTTGCTTAGTGGTGCTCTTTCCAATATTTGCCCATTTTCTTTACTCCTGAAATCAGCAGGTAGATATTAATTAATGCTGTTTGATGCAGACGGGCTCATGAGTGCCAGTTTCATGTTCAGGGGTGGCAAATGATTCAAAGAATTCTTTTTTTAAAAAACCTTACTGAATAGGTAAGCCTTTAAAGTCACTGAAGTCCTACCGACATCTTAGTGGTCATGATTCATAAGCCAATTCATCCTTGAGCTAATATAATTATCACTATTTTACAATAATGCTCTTGGACACAGGTGCCTTCCAAAATGAGAGGGGAGAGTTCAGTTGCCCTCACATCCTCTTAAGTTTCTTTTTCGTATTACAATTTTTTTTTAATATACAGAAAACAAGCAAGTGAATCAGGGCTCTTCAGGACAGCAAGAAATCATGATTATGAGACCCAGGTAGAACAAACCTTGACAGCCAGTAGAATAAATCTCATTTGGATAACTGCAAATTATCAGCTTAACATGACACATAACCGACAGGTTAAATAATATTCTATAAACCTTCTGAAGCCCAAACATAGGTTTATGCAAGTCGCTTATAAGAAAGTAGCACACATAAGGTCTCACAGTAAGGAACAAATAAGCAATAACACAGGGTGCTAATGAATATGAGTGCATTTGCATAAATCTGCATATTATTTGTTTTTGGCAACTGTTCATTTCTTTCCTTTTCTCTAAGTGCCACAAAAATCTTTGTCTGCCATTCCCTCCATGTACAAAACTAAAATGAAGTACAATGAAACAGTCCAGGATTATAGGATTGTCCACTACAATATTTATTATATGTATCACCTTGTTTCAACAGCACAATCTTGTACCTTTGTAACCCAGTGTCTGCATTGTTTATGTTATGCCTTAGTATGTTTGTATTGTTTCCTGACTTCTTTGATTCTTGTCCTACGGCATTGTTTATTTGAGGTCCTATGTTGTTTCACTGAATTGTTTTCTGCATTTTGCAATCTGCCCTCTCAGTGAGAAAGGCAGGCTACAGATGAAGTAAATAAATATACAGTAGAACTAGCTCTTCCCTAATTCACAGCATGCATTTTGATGTAGATCCTCAAATCCCAACCCCCTCAATGTAGATTTGATTCTTCTCCTTTATAATGCACCAATAACTTATAGACGACTGGAACTCACAATAAAAAGCATCTACACAATAACAAAAGAATAATTTCTGTCTCTCATGTAATGAACGAGGTCCTGTGACTGGGCTATGGTGACAAAGGGGGAAGTGGCCACCTCCCTGCTCTTACTTACTTATTTATTTATTTATTTATTTATTTATTTATTTATTTATTTATTTATTTATTTATTTATTTATTTATTTTTATTTGGTTTTCTATACCGCCCTATTGCCAGAATCAAAGAATTGGAAGAGACTACAAGGGTCATCCAGTCCAACCCCCTGCTATGCAAGAACACACAATCAAAGCACTCCCGACAGGTGGCCATCCATCTGGAATACAGCTAACACTGCTGCCAGTGTCAGGAGTTTGGGAGTGTTACTTGATGCCTCCTTATTTTTGGAGGCTCAGGTTACAAGTGTGGCCAAACTGGAAGTTTACCATCTTTGTCAAGCCAGGTTATTGGAACCCTACTTGTTGTGCCCTGACCTAGCCACAGTGATCCATGTAATGGTCACCTCCACATTAGACTATTGTAACTTGCTCTATGCTAGGCTGCCCTTGAGACTGACCTGAATACTCCAACTGGCTCAAAATGCGCCTTGCACATTCACCCATCCTCCTGGCACGGGCTTCCAGTGGAGTACTGAGTCAGGTTCAAGGTTCTGGTACTAATCTTTAAGCCCTGAGTGGTCTGACACCCTCATACCAGTGGGACCGCCTCTCCAAATACACCTCAAGAGAGCACTTCGCTCTACAGAGAACTACTGAGTGGTGATCCCTGGCCCAAAAGACTTCCAGCTTTCTCAGCTCTGGCCCCATCCTGGTGGAATGCTCTGCTGAATAAGACTCAGGTCCTGGGGACCTATCACAGTTCTGCAGGGCCTGCAAGGCAGAGCTATTCTACCAGGCCTATAGTTGAGGACAGCAACAGCATTCCAACATGACTGCCCTACCTCTGCTGCCACTTCTTTCTCTACTTCCCCCCTTTTATCTTATTTTAGAATGGACTAAGGCGCCATTGGTGGATATTGTATTGGGAAATTCATTCAAATTGCTGATTTTATGAATTTGTTATACTTTTTATAATGCTGTTTGATGCTGCTAGGTTTTATGAAATTGGTAAATTGTTTTTAACTTAACTTAATTTATTTTATTGTGTGAAATGTTGTTTTTGGCCTATTGTGTGCAATATTGTTTTTGGCCTGTTGTACACCGCCCAGAGCAATCTATAAATCAAATTATAAATAAATAAATATAAATACATTGCATGTAACACATCACAGATCTTGCTGGTTGCTTTTTCTAAGGCATACTGACATTTGCCTTAATTAAATATTGCTGGATTGCAGAAAGCAGCACATTTTATGTAATTGAACATCTTTTTTAAAGCTTTATTCTCTTGGATCTCTATAGTGCAATTATCAGGACACACCACACCTATCCTTTTCTGAGTCTAAAATGGATTCATATGACAATGTGCATATTTTTCATCCCTTACTCACTTTTTTGCTGCCATGCTGCTCACCATGGTAACTGCACCGATAATCCCAATGCGCTTATATTTGGCAATAGTGCTGGAGAGTTGCTTCCTGATCACCATGTGCATGTCGTCCTGCACAGAAGAAGAGAAAGCAGTATGTAGCTCATCCAGGAGTACACATGATAAATGTCATGCCACCAGAACTCAGGTGAAAGGAGAGAAGCAGCATGAACCATTCAATCCACAACCTCCATTGCCCCTGTCCTGCAAATCTTAAGGGTCTCCTTGGGGTACATTTTGTCAGAAAATCCTCTTTTTTTCCTGTATTTCTCAGATGACTTGAGAATACAGACCAAATGTTCCAGTATCTCATAAAATGTTCACAAGATACATGCCTCAAATTTTGAGTGGAAACGAATTAGCAAATATGGAAGATAGGGAAAGAAATGAAAGACAGTTCATAGGAAAAAGGAAGAATAAAGAGGCAGCTGAACACCAAATATGCATTCCTGAAGCAGGGCTTACTATTAAATACTAACAATGCAATTCTGAATATAGTTATAGCCTTCTAAGTCCATTCAATAGACTTTAAAATGTAACTGTGCACCAAGAATTGCTGGACAGTAGAAGACTATGTAATCAAAACCACTCTTTTGGCTACCAAGAACCCAATTATGCCTACATTATACAGAAAGTCCATAATGTATTAGGTCTGTGGTGGTGAACCTCTGGCACTCCAGATGTTATGGACTACAATTCCCACTAGCCCCATCCAGCATGGCCAATTGGTCATGCTGGCAGGGGCTGATGGGCATTGTAGTCCATAACATTTGGAGCGCCAAAGGTTCGCCACCACTGTATTAGGTTGTCTACATTCACATGTGAACATAAACAATCTCTAAGTATATTTTGTACCTTTCTGAAGACTCAGTAATCTACCAAGAAATTTCCGATGGAAGCCATGGAGTTTTTTTTTTACTCCAGCCAAAACAGAGAATATTATGACATCGAAAGGACTGACATGCTAAATTATTTCCTAGAGTTTTGTGAGCCAGATGATGACAATGCTTATTCTTTTCAGGGTTCACAAGCCCCTCTGTTTTATACTAACCAATTCTGATAGTCACCTATACTTGTTTATTGGCATTCACTAGTCTGAACAATGGGGAAACAGATACATATGTATGGACATATGAAATTCACATCCAATCATAGACATTCACCAAACTTTAGACATTCACCGCAACTGTACACTACATTTTAATTCACCTGAATGTGGCTGCTTCTGTGCTCCTGACTGAATGCTAGCATGCTAAGGATGTGGAATAGCTTCCGGATTTGCTGTGGACTTAGATTGTCCATGTAGTCTAAAATGCTCTGAAAGGAAAGAGAAACGAATAAGGCAAAACTCTGCAATGACTTATTTCAACAACAGATTTTCAATACAGCAAAAGATAAATTAGAATACATACACGGGCTTCGTCCAGACAGGCAAGGGCAGAAGGGCCATCCAGTGCCTACTGATCGTTGGGATTCTTGAAAAGTTAGATGGACTAGATTTAGCTTGTTCAGTGAAGTACCTACTCAAGTTGTTATACAAGAGCAGATACTCAGGATTTACCTAACATGGACCAACTGAGCCCCAATTGTCAATAAATTATTAATGTGCTAGGATTCTAGACAGGGACTGTAGTGAAAGAAGTAAGCCACAGGAGGCTGAAATCAGAGCACTCCCACTTACATGATGTTTATTAGCCCTTAAACTACGCAGAACTGAAAATGTGCTTGGAACTTGAGATATTCATAACTTTTGTTTTAAAATACTTTTTGTTTTCACTGCCCTTAAACAAACAAACAAAAATGACTATTTTTGACACTGTCTTTGAAAGGTTAGTTATTTGCCATTTGTTGCTACAGTCAAAACTCTCTGCTTACCTTCAGAAAGACAGCATATGGAACTACTGATGAGGTATGGACAGAAACAAGGTCAATGAGAACTTCTAGAGACACATCCACTTCAACATCATTTCCGCCACATGTATGCGTCACCAAAGCACCCACAATCTCCTGGAGGAAGAAGCCACCAAGAAATCAAAAGAAAGAATTCTTAAGCAGGCCCCACCAGCTTTGGAACAAAAGGAACTGGATGGAAATCAGTTGAAAACGTTGCTATTTCCCCATTATGTAAATATTTGTCTCTCCAGCTACTGATTATCATATACCAGGGCACCTACACAAACTAGTTATCAAAGAATAAAGTTGTATTCTCCTCAAACCAGGGTTAAGACAGTGCAAAAGTAGTACAAAGCACATTTTACAAACTGGGTGGCAGACATTCTTAAATGAGAAACAGTTAAGAAGACAAGTAACAGAGGCCGTGAAGGTGGTGTTGCGTTATTCTCTTGCTCTCATCTCTCTCCCAGTCATTACAGCACAGGCAGCTTTGTGTCCCCCTCCACACATCAATCAAGCTATGAAAACCCACTTGAGCTTTTACCTGCGTAAAGTCATTATTTCATTCCACCCAAGACACACAACAGTTTATTTAGATGAGATGGAACAGGAAAAAGAGAACAGAAAATATAATACCTAAAAAACCCACAACTTTGGGATCCAAGGATTTGAGCGATAAGATTGTCCCTTTCATGCTCCCTCCATTCTCATGTACTAACACACAAAAGATGCTCAGCACTACCTGCTGCAGTGGTTAGAAGATTTGGGGGACCCAGGATCAGGTGTCCACTCTACTACAAACTCTCGGGTGACCTTGGGCCAGTTATCCTCTCTCAACTTACAACCTATCTTCACATAACTCTGAGAATGAAAATCGGGGAGGGGAGAATGATGCACACCACTCCTGACAGAAAAGCAGACTAGAAACTTATAAAAACATTGCCTACAGAAGAGAATGATATTGCTATGTTACTGTACCTGCTGGCAATATGAGTCAAAGGTTGCATATGCTTGCTTGTACATGCAGCTTCCAAAAGAGACAATACAGGGATCCACAGCGTGCAGAAAGATCTCAGCCAGTGACAGGATGGCTGGAAAGAGGTCTCTCATTACCTGAAAATATAAACCAATCAAAAAGGTCTTTAATGCACAATTCCACTGCCCTCCAAAGCTTTCACCAGGCTCTGACAGGGTGTTTTTCAGTTTATTGCCCATATAATATCACCATTTCAACAATGCAATATCCCTACTGATTGCTGGAAGCAGTGCAATATCTCAGCAGAGGAGATAAAGTGCTTCACTGGGATTTGCAGAGGCAGACACAATTATATTTCCAAAATTATGTGGAACAATAAAGGCAGTAATGCAGTTAGTATGTCTCCCCAAAAGGAAGAATACAGGGTTCAATACTGCCTTGTCTTAGAAGGAAACTGACCTCCAGTGAACTTTAGAAATCCTCTGCTGTCAAGTCACAGGTTTTAGGATGCCAACTGCAGAAGTTCAAGGAGACTATATTTGTGAGAGCCACTGACTCTCACAGTTCTACAGCTAATTTACAGATAAAAGATTCACTTTCCCCAAGGAAATGAGCAGCAGGTAGAGACACAACTGGCAGTAATTTCTGCAGCTTATTTCTGCATGTTTGTCACCTACCAATTTACAGGAATTGTGGTGCCTGTATCTAAATATCAACTGCTTAAATGTAAGATTTCTCTATGCAGTCCTACTCCTATAACAACTGGGTAGTAAAAAAGCATATGTGAACTGCAATAATCTTGCAGATTCTAGCAGGGATGGTGGAATTGGGGAGTACTCACCTGTGAGTGAAGCCGGAAGGCATTTTGCAGCAACTTCTCTTGCATATCACCTGACCGAATCTTGTTCCTCAGGACTCTTTCTATTTGCTTCTTGTTCTTGGCATTTGTCGCACAGATTATCAACAGCACTATCAAATCCAGAACCTTTTCACAAGTATGACAATGAAGACTGTGATTATACAGAAGTTAACACTAAGCAAGACAGAACAACAAGAAGCAGGTCTGGGGAAATAATCTAAAATGAATGAATGAACTCACAAAACACAGAATCTATGGTGGTTTGCATAGAATCGTGCAACAAATTTCTTTCTCTTTGTCATAAGGATAAACTCCATATTCTATCAATAATCCAGTGAGACTAATAAGCAGCAAATAAATTTACACTGATTTGAATACTTGGAAGAAACTGCCTCATAATAAAGTATCTTAAACCAAATTCTTGGCCACAGAACAGAAGGCATTCTCTGACATTAGTTTCCCGGCAAGGCAGAAGAGGTCTGCCCTTCCACTATCGCTACTACTTCCAAATTGCACTGAATGAACAGATTATTTGATGCAAAGACTGAGCAGAGCCAGGGCCTCCCTTCCTGAAACACGGGGAAAGCAGATAAATGACAATTTAGACTTTCTCCATGTAGCAATTTCTCATTATTTCAAACTACTATAGTGAAGTTTTCAATGAGAGTGCCATGAAGAAAATCAGTTCTCCCCCTCCAATTAACATGCCTCAAGAGAGTTCCACATGGCATACAATTACGACAACATTTGTATGGGATATGTATTACCTTATGCTCAGAGGCAGAAGCAACATTCTCAATAACCTAAGAGAGGAAATGCAAAAAACAGTTATAATATACATACACACATGTGGATCAACCTACATACACATGTGTGTATCTCATCTCTCAGCGACAGAACACCGAGTCATGCCAAGATGACAGTCCATTCTGGCATAGACGGGATATTAAAAACTTGTCAGAATAAAAACTGTTCAGCTACACATCCCACTACCTTAGGATAACAGTTGTGGCGACGGCACAGAATATACAGGAAGTGGGAAGGAAAAAGTATTTTGGCACTTCAGCTATGTGTCAGAATGCTCTGAAACCTAATTGGAGAACTCCATCTTTTTCATGAAGATAAAACAGCTGCAAAGAATCAACTCCAGGAAGCAGAATTTCCTGCTCAAATTTATATGATCAACCAGGCACCTGTCAGGAGATCCATAAAAAAGATGGAGGAAAACCTTCACTCAATTTAAGGCATCTAACCTGACAACACCTCCTATCTTCCCTCTCCAGCTATTCCATGTTATTACAAGTTTATTACAACCTCCTTTTGGCTGCTGTAACAGTGCTGAAAACTACCCCAGATACTCAGTTCAATTATTCTTCTTACACTGCAAGAATTTAGGCACTAAGGAGCCTCCTTTGAACTCCAGGATGGCAATAAGGAAGCCACAAAGACTTCACAGAGCAATTCAGTGTAAAGTACTGAGTAAGGAGCATAACATTGTGATTGTCCTGATTCACACTTTCCTACTGCAGCAGAATGTGCCTGGTTAGCAAGACATTACAGTACCAACACATCTTTACACCAGATGTTCTTTGACATCTATGGCTCTGTTTTATTCCTCTGATGTGTCTACAACATATTTTTTCCTAAACAAGAATTCTTCCAGAGTATTCGTAAGCTTTGAACTCAGAAACAGAACTATAATTTTAATAACAATAATTTTAAAAATTTCCACACACTACTTCAATTTAAGAAACAGATTTTTCAACAGGATTCTTGGATAAAGTCTACAGTACACGACAGCTGTGAAAAACTGTATGAGAAAGAAAAGGCAACATGCAAAAAAGCAGTTCCAGATGGAAATACCAATCTGACCTTAACCCAGGCTTCCAAAATCATCTTCTGGAATTTTACAGCTGACTTTATGACTTCAAAAAGGAGTTTGACACAATCCTGACTGATGTTCACTTGGTTTGCAGAGAGACTGAAAAGAAGCAGGGGGAAAATATGAGGAATTACTCCAGCATATGAACAAAATAAGCAGTTTTAGATAACGCTTGCTCCAACATTAAGTTTAGTGACTATCACCCAGGCAGAGCAACACTAGCAAAAAGCAATGAAGTAGGATCCTGCTAAAATGAAGGTAGTGATACAGATGCCACACAATAATAAAGGTAATCTGATGAAATAGCTGTTTCAGCCATGTATATGCATGCTTAAGGATAGTAGGTGCAGTTGGCATAAACTTTCTCTCACTGTGCCAAATCACACCCATTTGTGGGGAGAGTGGGCACATCTCTACCAGATATATGCCACCTGTTGTTGATGCAAAAACTTTCTACATGATTGACAAATAAAATGGCAACCTCTCTATACTTTACAGCCATCACATGAAATAGCTAGCATTTGGTAACTGAAGGTTGTTTCAAGCAGTACACGTGTCCCTGAATTTCAAGCCTCATGCTTTGATAGCCTTTAAGATCAACCAGGCACCTGAGAGAGCATTCCTGGATATGCTAAATGACTGTGGCTTAGAGCAGATGGTTGTAGAACCAACCAGGGGAGATGTGATCCTAGATCTAATTCTATGTGGGACCCAGGACCTGGTGCGGGAAGTCAGTGTTGTTGAGCCGATAGGGAACAGCGACCACAATGCTGTCAGATTCAGTATCTCTGCATGCGAACAAGTGACAACTACTAATGTAGTTACATTCGCCTTCAGAAAGGGAAATTTCTCAAAGATGAGGGGGATAGTGCGCAGGAAGCTGAAAGGGAAAATCAAGAGAGTCAAAACTGTCCAAGATGCTTGGAGGTTATTTAAAAACACAGTCTTAAAAGCTCAACTGGAATGTGTTCCACAGGTTAGGAAAGGCAGCGCCCAGTCCAAAAGAAAGCCACCATGGTTAACAAGGGATGTTGAGGAAATTATTAGGGGAAAAAAAGATGTCTTTTAGAAAATGGAAGTCCAACTTAACTGATAAAGAATACCAGAGAGAACACAGAAATGGTGGCAAAAGAGAAGCAAGTTAGCTGTAAGGGAGGCAAAAAAAGGATTATGAGGAACGCATGGCTGTGAACATCAAAACCAGCAAACAAACAGTTCTTCAAGTACATCAAAGCAGGAAGCCAGCAAGGGAAGCGGTAGGCCCGTTAGATGACAAAGGAACAAAGGGTGTGCTAAAAAAGATGACAGGAGATTGCAGAAAAGCTGAATGAATTCTTTGCATCTGTCTTCACCCAAGGAGGAGGTGAGGAAAATTCCTGCACCTGAACCAAGCTTCTTAGGAGGCTTAATCAGGAACTAGCGAAGATAGTGGTAGATAAGGAAGAAGTTCTGGCAGCCATTGATAAACTAAATGCTACCAAATCCCTGGCCCAGATTGCATTCACCCAAGAGTTCTTAAAGAGCTCAAGCATGAAATTGCTGATGTTTCTCACTTTAATATGCAACTTATCCTTGAAATCAGGCTCCATCCCTGAAGAGACTGGAAGATGGCCAATGTCACACCAATCTTTAGAGAAAGGATCTAGGGGGGGACCGAGGAAATTACAGGCCAGTCAGTTTGACATCTGTTCCTGGTAAATTAGTAGAATCTGTCATTAAAGATAAAATTATAAAACATGTACAAAAGCAAAACCTGCTGAGAAAGAGTCAGCATGGCTTTTGCAGAGGCAAATCCTGTCTTACAAACTTACTAGAGTTCTTTGAGGATGTAAATAGGCATGTGGATAAGGGGGAACCAGTGGACATTGTCTACTTGGATTTCCAAAGGCTTTTGACAAAGTTCCTCACCAGAGACTATTGAGAAAACTCAGCAATGAAGGAATAAGAGGGGAAGTCCTCCTATGGATTAAAAACTGGTTGAGAAACAGGAAGCAAAGAGTGGGTGTAAATGGGAAGTTCTCACAATGGAGAGATGTAAGGAGTGGTGTCCCCAAGGATCCGTGTGGGACCAGTGCTCTTTAACCTATTCATAAATGACCTGGAAGTAGGGGTGGGTAAGCGTGGTGGCCAAGTTTGCAGATGATACCAAATTATGTAGGGTGGTGAGAACCACAAAGGATTGCGAGGAGCTCCAAGCGGACCTTGATAAATTAGGTGAGTGGGCTAAGAAATGGCAAATGCAGTTCAATGTAGCAAAATGCAAAGTGATGCACATAGGGGCAAAAAATCCAAACTTCACATACACGCTACAGGGGTCCAGTGCTATCAGTCACAGACCAGGAAAGGGATTTGGGCGTCTTAGTTGATAGTTCCATGGGAATGTCAACTCAATGTATGGCAGCTGTGAAAAAGGCAAACTCTATGCTGGGGATAATCAGGAAAGGAATTGATAATAAAACTGCAAAGATTGTCATGCCCTTATATAAAGCCGTGGTGCGACCACACTTGGAGTACTGTGTTCAGTTCTGGTCACCACATCTCAAAAAAGGATATACGAGGATGATTGAGGGACTGGAGCACCTTCCTTATGAGGAAAGGCTGCAGCGTTTGGGACTCTTTAGTTTGGAGAGGAGACGTCTGAGGGGGGATATGATTGAAGTCTATAAAATTATGCATGGGGTAGAAAATGTTGACAGAGAGAAATTTTTCTCTCTTTCTCACAATACTAGAACCGGGGGCATTCATTGAAAATGCTGGGGGGAAGAATTAGAACTAATAAAAGGAAACACTTCTTCACGCAACGTGTGATTGGTGTTTGGAATATGCTGCCACAGGAGGTGGTGATGGCCACTAACCTGGATAGCTTTAAAAGGGGCTTGGACAGATTTATGGAAGAGAAGTCAATTTATGGCTACCAATCTTGATCCTCTTTGATCTGAGATTGCAAATGCCTTAACAGTCCAGGTGCTCGGGAGCAACAGCCGCAGAAGGCCATTGCTTTCACATCCTACATGTGAACTCCCAAAGGCACCTGGTGGGCCACTGCGAGTAGCAGAGAGCTGGACTAGATGGACTCTGGTCTGATCCAGCTGGCTTGTTCTTATGTTCTTATGTTCTTAAGATGGAACATCCCTGCAGTAGAGTTGCTGCAGAACCCACGTGCCCTGAAGTATGAAACACCAAGGAATGGATGGATGGCTGAGTTGATCATGAGCCAGCTGCCAGGATATCTGACCCACAGGGGGCTCGAACTCCTGACCATGTGAGTGGCAGTGCAAGCACTTAACCACTATGCCACGCAGCTCCTGGGCAACAAGTGCTCTCCAGCATTTCCAGTCTTAGGCGACTGTTTCAGTCTCTTTCCATGCAATATTCAGCGCCTTCAGGTCTTGCTCAAATGTTCTCCAGGTGTTTCGGGGGGCATCCTTGTTGTCATTTGCATCAGGAGGTATCCACCTCATTGCCATCTTTGGGATCCAACCGTTCCCTATGCGAAGGACATGGCCAGCCTGTCAAAGTCTCCTGTGTGCAACAATGGTGTTGGAGTTTGCACACACCACTCCTTCGAAGCACCTCTTCGTTAGTGATGTGGTCATAATATCGGATCTTCAGGATTCGGCGTGGGCACTTCTATTGGAAGATGTCGAGCCTGTTGTTGATACTTGTTGATGCCTTCCAGGTCTTGCTAGCATAAATGCCTGTTGGGATCACAGGGGAGGTGAACAGGCGGATCTTGGTCTTTAGGGCAATGGTCGGTGAGCATCAGATCTTGTTCATTCCAAGTACTGGATATATTTGCAATTTGTCTTACAGAAATCTAAGGTCATTTATGCATTTACAGATGGCTGCAAAATTTGCCTTCAATTGATCCACAAGATTTTCCCCTGCAGTGTGTGCTTTGAATTTTACACTTTCCTTTCCCCATCGTTTTTTCCCATATCTGCTGTCGTTCCTTCCTGTCAGCCATTTTTCTCCCCTCCGCCTCTGTTTTTGAAAGGACTCCCCACCCCCACCCCCTTTACATTTGTGGACTAATGTTAGAGCAAAATGACACAAGCCGTGCTGATTGTGTGCTCTTTTTCAATTTCACCTAGTATTTGTGAGTGAAACATTAAGGCAACGCTACATTGTGTCTGCAGTTAGGAAGGAGTCACACTCCTGTCTGTATGGAAAATCTTTGCCTTTAGTTTCACTTGCAAATAGTAAGCAAAATTGAAAAAGAGCACGCAAACAACTCAGCTTGTGTTATTTTGCCCTAACATTAGTCCACTAGTGCAAAGGGGGAAAATACTTTAAAAAACAGAGCGGGGGGGGGGGGGGAGAAAATGGCTGATGAGGAGGGTTGTTTTCAGCAGTATTGTGTAAAAACTGAATAATAAATGCAAATGAAGAGACCGGGGGCGGGGGGATGACGGGTGGGGGGGGGAATAGAGGTGCCCAATGATTTCACTAGTACAAAAATTGAAGGAGAGGGAGGGAAATGAGTGGAGAGTGGGCAGATGAAATGGAGGAACATTATCCCCATCAAGGAAGGGAAGAAGGTGGGCAGGAGGGGAGAACATGAGCCAAGGAAGGCACGGGGCACTCTTTCTGGATCGCTTTCCTGGCAAAGTTGAGAAAAAGATTGCAGCTTGCCACATTGGGAAACTCCAGCCTTTTATTCATCCATGGTGCAGCGGCGTAGGGACAGCTGCGTACATGAAAATTTAATCTGGATAATGTCCCAGCACTGTTGCGTAAATGAAAATCTGCCCCAGAGGAAAGGTAAGCTTGGTGCAGCAAGAAGCTCTGTGAACAAATAGCCAAAGATATTTATACTTTGAAATTACATACATATTTATAACAATACAATTTTCTAAATTATAACTGATTTATTTTATATTGTTAAATCAGTAAAATATGTTTACTTTTGAAATTTCATCTGATTGGAGGGAGGTATCCAGTGGGGTGACACATTTGCCCTCTATGAATCTGTCTATCCCTTTACAGATAATCTGTGTTCATAACCATCGTTACGCCCCCTGGAAATTAATTCCACAATTACTTACTGAATAAAGAAGTTTTAATAATGTCCTGAAACCATTTACCCAATAATTTCACTGAGTGTGGGAGAGGCAGAAAAAGTTCTCTATCCACTTTCTCCATCCCATCCATGATTTTACAAGACTCTATAATTTCCCCCTTTACTTGTCTTTCTTTTAGATGGAAAAATCCTAGACTCTCCAGCCTTTTCTTACAGGAATGGTGCTTCAACTTTATGAGAAGACTTTTAAATATCTGCCTTTAAATGTATGTAGCAATCCATCTGCCTGAAACTCCATCATATTGCCCTAACAGCACATCATTACAGTAATACATTGTTTTTTCACAATATATTGTTATTTATTTTCTCCTCAGAACTTGTATACTGTCACAGCAAATTTTAGGATGGTGGACTGAACAAAAACTGACACAAATAACATATTGATACCTTCCCTGAGGCTGGCTCATGAGCTTGCTCTGAGAAGCATGAATTCGTGGAAGTGAAACACAAGAATCCAGGTCCACCTTCTTACGAAGATCAGAAATTACCTGTAGGACAGCAAAGGACATGTTTTTTGTGGGCACACAAAAATACAATTAAATGTTCCTGATCACGCCTTTCAAGATGACAATTAAAGACAGAAGATGATAAAAAGCTCTATTAGGTGAACAAAAGTCTTCAGAAAATACAAGATACAATTTAGTCTTGTTATCATTAAGAGAATTGCATACACACACACAAAACCCTTTGGTAATTATGATAGTATATTTTTAAAAAATCTTGTTATCTGCTTCACAGCAAGGAGAACTGAATGTAAAGTAGGAAAAGGGAGAGGGAGGATCTTTCAGGGGATGTTAAGCTAGGATTCTATATCATAGTCCATTAACTGTGATATTGTTAGTTTGAATGCAGAAACCCCAGTGTGTTCAGGCGCTGGCCCTGCAGCCTGCATACACAGACTGAAATGCAGAGCAACATTGTTGTCCCACTGTGTTTGGCTGGACAGAGCTTCCTCAGGAAACTCCTCCCTCCTGGTTTCTCTCCATGTCCCTGCCTACACCTCCATAGAGATGACATACAAAGCAGTGCAGAGCTTTAGAGACTTCAGACGTATCCCTCAGGAAATATTTAAAGAATAGTACGATATTCTTGCTTAACAATGTTTTTATAGAGTTTGTCAGTATACATAATAGAAACTGCTCCACATGAACCACTGTCAAAAGCAGTTCACAACCTACCCACTACCATCCTACTTCTCCATAAAGAGTTTCCCTTTCAATACCCCCTCTAATATTCCAAGATAGAATGAATGATGATTATAGCCATGATCGTGTTTCTCTTCTCAAGGTTTTAACTTCTGGCAGAAACCTAACTGACAAAAGTGAAAAGACGTTGAAGATCAATGTACCTCTACTGCATCAGCGGTCTTGATGGAGCGAAGAATAAATTTGACTACTACAGGCAAATCTTCCATTCTAACAGCAGCCACTGTAATCATGACAGACTGTCGCACCTAGTGAGAGAACAGCCAATTTTCCACCAACATTTATTTATTTGTATCTCTCAACTGCCCAATCCCCAAAGACTATGAGTGCACTGTACTTGAAAGCATACATACATGAAGACAAAATCTAGCTAAATACAAATGGCCTGTATCCAGCCATTCAGCTGTGAAGAATTATGGGCACTTGAGTTTTCTTAAGAGAGGGTGATGTGTTCTGCCAATTCCCTCACTTACTGCAGCTCCTGTTTTGCCCCCTGTGCTATTCCTGAGGGTCTGATGACCCCAAAGAAAAATTTCAGAGGTTTGGTGAATTAAAGTATATGTGTATGCTGTACATATACAGAAACCTCCAACCCCTCCTAAGAAAACTTGTGCTCTTAAGTCTTTGAACTGCACAATTAGAAACAAGCTTCTATATGCTAACATCCCAGGGCCTTTAGAATCTCATATCTAAAACCCATCCCATATTTACAAAATTGCCCATCATTTTACAAAAGCCCTCAGAGGCCAGCTTAGGAAAACCTTCCAGGAAAATCTTCATTGCTATGTTGGGAGTGACTAGGATAATTCCATTTGTGAACAATGAGACATCAAGACTGCATATGATCCCAAAAAAATGTCCTACTTCTAGACAAATAAAATTCCTACAATCTTTTCTGACCTTCTTGTGCATCCTTTTAATGTTTGTGCATGCTTCTGGGCAAAGTATTTTACTCCAAAACTTTATGCAGAGCTTTTACTTTGCTTGTGGAACCATCCCTACCTGAGTCAGAAGCTCCAGATCAAGATTCAAACTAGAAAGGGCATCCAGAATTGGAACAGTTAGTTCAGTTTTCTCCTTTAACAATGAGCTAAAACACAGAACAAATAAAGGAGATACCAGTGACATTCTAAAACGCTGTACTTAATTTCATTCAGAATCCATTTGCGTCATGAAACATTCATATACTGCTAGAAAAAGTTGATTTGCCCTGTCAACTTTTGTACAAACAGGACAAAACAAGGTTATTTATTCCCCTCACTTATATGCTGCATTTTGTTTACAGCCTGCATTTCTCCTCAGTGGAGACCCAAAGGAGCTTACATTGTTCTTCTCTCCTCCAACCTATGAAGTAGGTTAGGCTGAGAGTGCCCCAAGGTCATCCAGCAAGCTTCCATGGAAGAATGGGAATTTGAATCTGGGTCCACCAGATGCTAGTCGGACACTCTGACCACTACCCACCCCCCACCCGCAGGTTGTGTGTCACTACCTCAAAATGAATTAGGTTGTGTGTCACTACCTCAAATGAATTACAGGTTGCCAATTGTTACTTGAAAATATAGCAATAAAAATTACAAGCAACATCTCCAAAGAAAAGCAGTTAACTTATATTACTTCTGTAATGCAAGATAAGACACAGCATGGAAGATAACCCCTAAAATACAGACAGTAACAAACTTCAAATGAGACTAAATTGAATTTTGGAGTTAGATGTTATTTTTGAAAAAAAACAAAAGCCACTTTCAACATTACAGCTCTTATACAGACACTACTGAGAAGAGTCTGCATGCAGAACTGAACGGCTCAGAAAACAGCTACATTACAGGCACCGCAGTTACATCAGCCAGGTGGTTTTATTAAACTTATTCTTTATATACTATCATCAATGTACATGGTGCTATAAAGAGTACAATATAACAGGTCTCTTAAATGTTAGACTTACCATGTAGCACCAATATATTTTCAATCTCCACATGGGAGCCATACAGTTTAAATCTACCATAGACTGAAAACTAGTATAACCCAGACAAGAGTTAATACTTTTATGTGCATATATATGTTTGTCCCAAATGCATATTATTTAATTACTTGTAGTAGTACTAGCCAAAAATACTTTGGGATCAGTTCAGCTTAAATTGCTATATTGCATTATAACTCCTAGCAGACATAGTGCATCCAACAGAGTAGAAAGGCAAATAAAAATATTTTACTAAGTTTTTTAAAAATTGAAGGAAGATGGATGAATTAGAAGATTTAATAAGTTCTCATGACTTTATAGGTGAACTGCAGACTCAGAGGTCATATTCTTAACTGCTAGGAGTTTTTTCCTATTCATATTCATGATTTACCCAAGGCTAAAATCTTGCATTTTTGAGCAGAACTGGCAAATATAAGCAGAACGTGCACCAAGGTGAACCTGTGCTATGGAAACAGTGGAAAAAATTCCGAAAATTATGTAGTCACAACTGGAGGATGGATTTTTCTGTACACCAGAGAAGGGTGAATCCATAGGCAGACTTTCCAGATCACAGCCCCTCAGACTCTTAGGTATATAGCTGCAGTCTGTTGATAGCTAAGAAACAACACATTTAAGTTTAAATAGTTATTTTAAAAGAGCTACCCTGATTGTATAATAGAAACAAACAGCAAAGCTGAATGTTGTTTGCATTGTATCACTAGCTGTGCTAGGTAGTCTCTTCAGCTAGGGCATCACTACCAGCTAAGACAAAATCATAATGAAACAAGAAGACAGAAAACATCAGTTTATCTCACCTAAGCTCTCTGGCAACCTCACCATGCTGGGAATCTTCCAGGATTTCTGGCAAACTTGTGATAATATCGTGTTGGATTGACAGAGGAGAAACACAGATAATCTGCATTATTGTCAATACAAGTTCCTGCAGATGACAAAAATATTAGAACATTAGGAGCAAAGGAAAAGCTGATGCTCTTCATACCAATAGGTTACATGCACAGTCCATAGTGAAGCCAGGAGACTGTACAGTAGTGAATGGAATGTAAGCAAGTGATTTATTTATTGTAAGTGTAATGTACTGGATCTAACACTCCCACACACTCAGGCATAAGACACTGCTTTTCACTTGAAGTGGAGATGGGGAGGGTGGGGGGGCTGTGAGTTCTCAACTCCAGTTGCACCTTCCCAAACTCCACCCCATACTGTTCCTGAAAGCTCCTCAATATAGAGGAATAGCTGCTGATGGTGGAGAGATTTATGTGAGTGGACTTCTACCTTTCCTCTGGAATTCAGGGATGGCTAATCACTCACCACTTCGTACAAGCTGGAGCAGCAAGCTCCTATCTAACAAATTAGTTCATGCTAGCTGAATATTACATAGCATAAGGAAGCAGAGAAACAGGATACAGACAGGCTTGGCAGCGCTTACCTTGCTATCAACTATCCTGTCGAGCCATTTTAACTGATTGATAATGAGCCGGGGCAAATTGAGTCCATCAGTGCCCACACTGAAAGATAAGGACAAAGAGGGGAAAAATAGATTTGGTACAATTATAGTTCCTGTCTTCTTACTGAGAAAGAATTCCTAATGAAACCAAAGCAGAATGTAGCTATATAGTAATCTGTTCAATCCTCTGCACACATACCTACATCTGATTACATTAGCATTTTCTGTTGGGATGACATCTTTATTTTTTAACAGAAAATCAGCTTATTCAGAACAGCCAAGAGAAGGTACCCTCTAACATTACATTTCACGATAATTAGACTCATCACAAACTGCAGATGCCTACAAGCAGGGACCTGAAAGGAACTTTCCTCTGCTTCTCCCCCACCCCTTCTCTGTCACTCTCCCACCCTCATCTCTCTTCTTTCTCTGGGCTGCTCCCACAGTAGCTCAGGCTTCTGCCCTTCCTCTCTCTGCCAACCCAGCGCTACCCTCCCTCACCCGCCTCCAGCATCACTGCCTCAACAGGACCTGGGGGTAGGAGTGTTGCCACCTCAGCAGCAGGCAAGGCTTAGGGGTCCCATGCCTGCTTCTCTGTCCCAAGAGTAGCTGCCCTAGTGTGGCAGAAGGGAAAAGGGCCACCTGATTTCATGCCTCCTCCCCTACCCACTTCCAGTTTTGGCGGCTTGGCAGTGGGGGGGGGGGGAGATGAATTGCTGCCTCAGTAATGGGAAGGGCTGGTGGATCCCAGCCTCCTCCCTCCTTCTAGTTTTGCCACCTCAGTTGTTAAGGGAGTCGGATGGCAGTGGTTTTTGCTCATTCTTTCCTGCCCTCCTCCTCCTCCTTGCGTACCCCCTGCCTCTGAAGAACAGTTGTGTAACACTTGTACAGACAACTGTTTTCAGGTTTGTTTGTTTTTGGTAAACCGTTCTTTTTTACTTTTCAGTTTATTTTGCAAACCTCCCCACCCCCCACCCTCCCAAGGTCTGTAGAAACCTGTTTTGTATCTACACAGCTCTGGTTCTGGATTTAAACATCTGCAGATGGTGCCATGTAAAAATTTAGATATATTGATTTATCCTTTAAGACTCACAGCAGGCAAGAGCATATAGTGTACTCTTGAGCATTGACACATGCAAGGAAGGACCTGGGAGAAACTGTAGTATTCGACTGGGTTTTTTTTTCTTTTCTCTGTGCTCATGAGAGTTAGATTTTGTGATTTCAAAAGGTAATTTGGAATAACTAACTAAAAATCACCTAACAACCAATGTTTTGAGTCAAAGTACCAAAGTACTAACCTTTCATGAAAAAATTCAGGAAGTTTCTCAAACAATAGTCTTATAATAGCAGGCTTCAAAAAAAAAGAGAGAGAGAAACATTTTGAAAAAAACACACACACAGGAATACTAACAATTATTTTATGCAATCTCAGGTACATTAAAAGCAAGCGTAAACATAAAGCCTAAGACAGTCATGAACTTTCCATTACCACATTTATTTCAATCTAAGAAATCACAATTCTAGTTGCTTGATCATGAGTGGCAATAACCCAGATTTTCTCTCTGAAAATTACAGAGGATTTGGAGGACAGCTGTGTCTTTCATTGAGCCAGCTGTGTCTTTCATCAAGAACAGACAGACATCCCAGAGAAAGAAAGAAAGAAAGCAGCTTGCTTCATAATGGACTTTGGAGAAACAGAGGTAGCAAGAGGGATTTGTGCTCCTTTCCAAGCCTAGTGAGGCAGTGGTTTGCCAGGTCACAGCCTAGAACTCCTGGGAATATTTGTGGGAGGGGGACAGGCATGCCAGTCTCACACGAGCACTGACATCACTTCACGATGTGGGGAAGCCTCTGTCACAAAATCTTTGTGTTTAAGCCATAGAGTTTTGGGGAAATCTTAGAGCATCCCTGATGCCATGATTGGTTTTCACTGGAAATGATGTTGCACACTGGTGTGATGCTTGAGCATTCCCCATTTGCTGCCATTTTTTCTCCTTCCCCTGCCTTTTAGACATCAGAAGACAACAATGACGATTGCAGAGAGGTCTCCAGCAACTGTGGGAAACCTGGCAATCCTGGAAAAAATCCTACTGTTTCCCCAGAAGATGTGAAAGGGTCAGGGGTGACAAGCGATTGACCAACAAGCCAAGATCTCTCAATCCTTGCTTCTCTCGCTTGTCTATTTTCTGTCTGTCTTCCACATTTGTCAGTACAGATTGTCAAGTGTGATTGGAATGAGTACATTGGAAAGTGACCATACCTGCAATATCTCAGTTCCAAGGAGTAGTTTAATGAGACTTTCACAATATGAATGAACTGCATTACTGTATTTAAGAAAAACAATTTATTACTGTTACTATTTAAAATACCATTTCGGATAGATTTTTTTGTTGCATAATCAAAGGCTGCAGTCCACAAGGCAAAGAAATGGGTGTGGCTGGATTTAAGTATCACAATCTACATTCGGCTAGTTCTATGTACATGGCCTTCAAGTCCACAGAGAAAGGAAGCGACACAAACGTGTGCTGCTTGTAACTCGTTGATTGTGTTTTATGCATTTGCTGTTTGTTTTTGCTTTGTTAGCCACTTTGAGCATAAGAAGACAGGACATGAATATTTTAAATAAATGAAATTACTAATATATATGACACTTAGAAGAAGAGTTTGGCTTTATATCTCCCCTTTATCTCTTGTAAGGAGATTCAAAAGGGTTGACAATCTCCTTTCCCTTCCCCGCCCCCGACAACAAACACCGTGAGGTGGGTGGGACTGAGAGCTCTGAAGAACTGTGACTAGCCCAAGGTCACCCAGCTGACATATGTTGGAGTGCACAAGCTAATCTGGTTTACCAGATAAGCCTCCACAGCTTAAATGGCAAGCAGGGCATCAAACCCAGTTCTCCAGATTGGAGTGCACCTGCTCTTAACCACTACACCACACTCGCTCTTAAAAGTGACCCAGCTGACAAAGCTCCCCATTTGCAATCCAGAAAATGTCTGGAATGCTTACAAGCAGCCATTTCCTTTAATGTTTGTTTGTACAACACATTTCCTTTAATGTTTGTTTCATAATTGCTGAACAGAACAACATTTTTAGGAAGAAAAGATACTTTTTCACAGACCTCATTTCCTGACTCTGTGCTGGCACACAAGGAAGAAGACAGTTTCTGAACTGATCTCTGTTTTCAATGTGGTATTCCAAACCACTGACAAACTCTCCAACAACCTGCACAGAAAACAAAAGAACAAAGCAATAATAGGTACTACTATTTAGGATGCTTTGACATGCAAATGAAGCAGAAGAAAAATAACCCTGAATAACCCAGTCCTCTAATAGCCAGCAACACAAGGAGTTCCCTTCCTCCTCCCCCACCCCCGCATTTCTGCTTCCCCAGAAAATTGTGTGTGTGTGAGAGAGAGCGCAACTGAAATTTTATAGGTAAGAAAGAAGTTGGATCATCCTCTCAATGTGTCTCTGGCTCTCTGTCCCCTTGTCCACTGAAAACAGGAATAATTAGGAAACTCAGAAAGCAGTTCCTAAAGTCAGAAAGCTTGGTAAAATAAGACAGATGTAAAGGTAAATGAAGCCTATAATAGTATAGACTTTTAACTTTCCTTTCTGAAAAGTGGACACAAGGAGACAAAGGTTCCCTACTTGGGAACTTGTGGCAAAGAACCAAACTGAGCTTCCTGTTTCAATTTTTTCTTCGCAGCTGGGAATTGTCTGCTTGAAACCAATAAGAGTGCTGGGGAGCTGGCAAAATCCTTCCTGCTAAAACCAATTTTCCCCAATTCCCTGAAGTCTCAGTAAAGTTACTTTTGGGGACCTTGGGATCAGATGCTGAAAACAATCCATCCTGTGCCAGCTTTGCCAGATGGCTGGAGCTGTCACTGGTATTCAACCCATTTGTCAAACTACAATTGTTGTTTTCCATGGTCTGGAGTAACTTGAGCTTTTTAAAGGCTATCTTAGGAAAACAGGGCTGCAGTTTATTCAGCACATCTTTCATCCCTTTGATTACAAATATCACACTTCACTTGAAAGCTGCCAGCAGCAT
Organism: Sphaerodactylus townsendi; assembly: GCF_021028975.2. Taxonomy (NCBI): domain Eukaryota; kingdom Metazoa; phylum Chordata; class Lepidosauria; order Squamata; family Sphaerodactylidae; genus Sphaerodactylus; species Sphaerodactylus townsendi. The sequence continues at coordinate 71,317,655 of NC_059427.1, read as the reverse complement.
TCCTTAAACAAATCTTCAAAAGAACTCTATATGATCTTCAAGCTATTTCTATTTTCCTCTCATGTGCTATGTTGAGAGTCATTAATATATTAACAGCGCTATCACAAAATGAGTTACACTCGTCGACGCTCGGTGAAGTCAACAAACTTGGAAAAATGTAATTCTGCACAGGATGGCATTGTAGAGGATTCACATCAAGTAGAAAATAAGAGAAGTGGGTTCAAAAGGAAAAAGCGGGGTGTGGTGAGCATAAAGCCCTGGTGTGATTGAAGAGCAAAGTTCCCATCTTTTCATCAATAATGCAATCTAGCAATCAAGTCTGACTTCTCCTCCAGACTTGATTCCTGGCATCCATTACAGATGAAAGGATACCTGTTTTTTTAGAATATAAAACTCATAATGTTCGGAATATATATATCTCAAAATACCTGTGGATAAGAAGAATGCTTCCTCAAAGCCTGACAAAGCTTCTTCTGGAAAACAGCACCATCTATAGCTTAGGAGCAAGAAAGCCAAACATTGACATCTCAGTACAGAGTACTTTCAACTGCTGCAAGAAAATTTTATCAGGTAAAACTTTCACTAGCATGGAGGTCCAGTGATACTGTTGTTCACCATCTTCATTTTCACTAGGGCTTTTGTATCTTTAGCAGCTATATAACCAGCAGACAATCAGCAAGCAGAAGGAAAAACATGATTGCCATTTGTCACAGAGTTGTTAAAGCTGTTTGCAACATATATTACATTAAGAGAAGAGCTTCATCTGCCAGATTTCTTTTTGTCACACTACTGTTAAGGCGCAGGAACATAACCAAAAAATGTTTACAACCCTAAATGATAGGAAGAGTTATTCCCGTTGAATTTTTGGCCTAACTACACTATAGTATCACAGCTTCTATCAATAAAAATGTAATAATCTCACTACATTCCAACTGTCACTCCTAATTGACTAAGTGATATATGTAAGTAGTATAGAACCAGCCATGCACTGTTCAAAGAAATGCCTTCCCTGCCCTGTCAGAAAACAACTGAGAGATACTACCTCTACTCTTATTCACTCAGGAAGAAAATAAATGGACAGAAAGCAGTGAGGAACACTTAGAAACACACCTCAGTATACACACATGCACCCCATCCTAAACATACATACACATACAAGGCAGCTCCTTCAAACAACACAATTATGCCTCCCTCAGACAAGTCTTTAGCTGTCCTTTTGGTGAAAACAGGCACAGAACTACAAAAACACAAGCCCTGTCAAGCACCTGACAGTCCACAATTAACAGCTGGTTAAACACAAATTGTGCTGGCCTCGGGCAGCTTCAAAACAATCAGGAAGCTATATTAATAGATTTCAGAAATCTTTCCTCTATCCCAACATCCAGAAAAAAAATAGGTATCCTTCCACTTTTCCCAGAATCCCCCAGTTCATTAGGAACTATTCGCTTACTGACCAAAATATCTAAAGAAACAACCAATTCAGCATTCCTGTTTCATTCTTTTTTGTCCTTCCCTGTGTCAGTATATTTTCATTCTTTTTTGTCCTTCCCTGTGTCCGCCGGGCCTTTGGGGGAACCAGCCGCTAATAGTGCCCCCTTCCTTCGGCCCTTGACAACTAGGCCACCTGCCATCCAACGAGACTCGCCATGCCTCCCTCTCTGAGGGGGGAAGGATTTTTTATTACTGGAATGCTGGACGCCATTTTAACTTGCTGAGTTTTTATAATTGGAATAGGAACTGATAACTTTTTATCGCTGCCTTAAATGGTTACTTATTTTATATTGTATTTTATATGTTGTGCACTGCCCAGAGCCCTTCGGGGATGGGGCAGTATAAAAGTCTAATAAAATAATAAATAATAAAAAATAATATAGAGACATTGCAGACTTCAACTGATTTTTCTGAAGCATTTGCACCTTGTAACATTTGCTGTAATCTTTCTAAAATAATACCACAGAAAATTGAAGTGTAGAACTAACAAGCAAACTCCACTTTACCAGGAGTGATTCTTACTACAACTGAACTCAAAATGGCCACTTCCCTCGGCTTCAGTTTTCAGTTGAAATTCTCTAGAACAGCTTCTTTCCATGAAAGTACTCACATACCAACTTTGTTCCTACTATTATAACTGTATCCATAAAACAGATGCACAACACAAAGATAATAATAACTAAACCTTGAAACAATACAGAAAAATAGTCAGGAGCTAGATGTATAAAGTAGCTTAGTTGTCCCTCTGCTAGAACAAATCCTCAGAAAAAAACAAGGTGCCTAAGTAGCAGATGAATTGGTGTAACATTGTATACTTAAAAAAATAAGACAAGCAGAGTGCATAAGTATAGAGACATAAGATAATGCCAGAATTTCTATCAAAACTAGTGAAATTAGCTTTTTAAGTAGGGGAATAAGCTTTTAGATATGAAAAATTCCAGACAGAAACATAGATGGTGATAGATCACAGGTTGCAATGTGCATGGCTCCATCTTATCACATGAATTTCAGAACAGTATTACACATACAAAAAAAAATAATAATGCTGGTCTGCAAACATTTTAAACCATTCTCTATTTATGTTTGAACAGCCAAGAATAAAAGGATCTAGCTGTTGTGGGTTTTCCGGGCTGTGTGGCCTTGGTCTGTTAGCTTTAACATTTTGCCTGCATCTATGGCCGGCATCTTCAGAGGCATGTCACATTATGTTACAATAAGACACATTGTGACACACAGAGAAACACATCTTACTGCGACATGCCTCTGAAGATTCTGACAATCATTGCAGGCAAAATGTTAGGAGCAAAAACCACCAGACCACAGTCACACAGCCCAGAAAACCCACAACAGCAAGTTGATTCCAGCCATGAAAGTCTTCGACAATACAATAAAAGGATCACTCCTCCAGAACCATGGACTGTTGTGAGAACAGCTATGTGGTGAGTCATTGGAGAGGTTTGATCAGAGGTATGGTCAGTTTCTTTAATGGTTAAAGTTTGATCAAAATGGAAAATATCAATTTGCAAATTATTTTTCCTTCCAGCATATCTGTTGGATATACCAGCCTATCTCCACTCACATAGTCCCACAGGCTTAAGGACACTTTAAGCTTTTTTAAATGAAAGTGTCAGTTTCTGCTTGATTCTCTGAGCTCCCTTAATTTTTTTCCTAGATGTCAGCAGACATTCAGACAGCAAGCAGAGGAGGGTAATATGGTGGGCTTTGTAGTGGGAGAAGCAAACTGATAAAGACTGCTGTTCCCTCTCAGGCCCGTTCTGCATGGGCCAATAAATACGGGTGCAGGAAGGTAAAAACCCCAGGGGTTTGTTTTTTTGGGGGGGGGGACTTTGCACAGATCCCGACCCTAAAATGAGTCTGCCCCATGTTATTTCCCCTAAACCTTTTTTCCCCAGAATCATACTATTAGTGAGTCAATTCAAAAATCCCAGGTTGTAGCCACTTACAAGTGAACAGTCAGGCAGGAGGCGCTTTATTCACCGGTTTTCCTTTAAAAAAAAATCACAGCTTACATCTGCATAACTATGCAGGTGCAGATGGTCGTATCGTGAGATATCAGCATGACTACAGGGGCTCATTTGTACACGCTTGGGTAGCTATGCATTGGTGAGAAGTAAATTAAAAAAACAGACACGTCTCTGTGCGAAGGTGCAACAGCAACCCAGATTGTTTCCAATCGCTGCCTGCACAGATGCATGTGAATGCAAAAACAGGAAAACGGGTTACTTTATCCTGACTGCTACCTGTTATATATTTGCTGTGTGGAAGGGGCCTCTAAGAAACATAAGTGCCCTTGTGTCTTTGGAATATGTGGCAAGATACAGGCTATCACCCGGCAAGAAGACTATAATAAAAGACTTGCTTTATACCAATTTCATTCTGTTTTTCTCCAGCTTTCAATGTAATTCCCGCTGTCTTGAGGAGCTGTCCAAAAACATTGTTGTTTTCTACAACATCATCTTGTGGGACTGCCTTTTTCTTGGCAGAGATTCGAGATTTCTTCGTTTCTAGGACAGAAAAGTTACTAGTGTAAGAGAAGCAAATCTCAACCAATTAATATGAACAAAGTTTCTGAGGTCCATGGAAATTTTAGAGGTTATCCTAGAATATGTTCTCCAATCGGTTTCATCAATGGGCGATGTACTATAGGACAACTATTAAGAATGGTCTGAAGTAGACACTATAGAAGATGACACAAAGTAGGCAATTCTCAAAAACACTTATTTAAGTGCTTTGTAAATTGTAGTTCAGATTTCTAAAATCACCAAATGAATTAAAGAATTTTATATTTAATCTCCCAATGAAATCTATGGTGCTCAAATGTACCTAATCTTTTGCTTGGATCATGCATCTCAGGGCCTCTCAAGTACGATTGAGTCCTAAAATTACATATACAACCATTCTTGCTTGCAATAATATTATTTGCATCTGTGCAGGAAGCATAAGATGCAGATATTGATTCAGTCATTCCCATGAATTGCAAGAAATTACTTTCTGAAAAAATAGAAAATATTTTCCCTCCAGTATAGAAATTTTCTCTACACTGCAGCCAGATTCGTGCATTCAGTGCTACTAGCTATGGAGGAAACTGTTTTCCAGAGCTGAAAAACATTTCTTTGCATGTTCATGTTGCCGCAGATAGATGAAATGGTGTTTTTGACCAACAAAATTTAATGTAGGGGAAAAGGTGCTTGCTTAACATACTTGGTGACTCTTCTAATAGATGTTCTTCACGGGCAGTAGACTTGGACAACTTCCGCCTTGAATTCATGACAGCAGGCTCTGATATATTCTATTAGAAGAGGTAACAGCAGTGCGTCCTGTTTGAACCATGACATTTATAAAAATGAATACAAGTGACTAGCAGAAGGGATTGCCACACGTGGTAAAGCAGACCATTTATTACAACAGGTTAGATTGGTTATAAACAACAAATAGTACAGCAGCATCTTATTGGCCTATTTTAGATGTGTGTGCATACCTAGAGGAAGCTGAGCATACCTAGAGGAAAATGTTGGTTGCCAAGGTACAATTCTGAAAAGATGTACATCTTCTGGAGAGAGTTTTGGCCTAGGAAATCATGCCCTGGTGGAGGAATCTGGTCTGATAATCGCACATCCCCACAGGAATTATGAGTTTAACATATTCATCAATTACTCAGGATTTAGAAAGCTGCACAGCAATACCAAGTTCTCCCCAGTACTACATGCAATCCTTGTGCAACTTCTGCAGTATAATTAGAAGACAGTTTTATTATCATGGATTACCACAAGGAAACCTGGAAATTGTATGGTTTAAAAGAATGCAAAGAATTCCCTAGTCATTTATTTTACTTGTTTACATTATAGTCCACCTTTCCTGCTGAAACTCAAGGTTACACAGAATCAATACAATTGACAGGATGATACATTCAATAAACAATACAATAGGATTAGGGTTGTAGAACCAATCAGAAATCTAAAGACAGAACTGAAGCAAAGCATAACTATTAGAGAAACACTGTTCCAAGTTCCTTGGCAGGAAATCATGACATTTAAATTTGGTAATAGAGGCATGCAAACGCCTTGCATTTTATAATAAAAATCAATGTAGAGAACAATACAATTTTGTAAGAACTTCAGTGGATTGCATAGGCCAGCGGTTCTCAACCTGTGGGTCACGACCCCTTTGGGGGTCGAACGACCCTTTCACAGGGGTCACCTAAGACTCTCTGCATTAGTGTTCTCCATATGTAAAATGTATAAATGTTAGGGTTGGGGGTCACCACAACATGAGGAACTGTATTAAAGGGTTGCAGCATTACAAAGGTTGAGAACCACTGGCATAGGCAAACCAATGAATGTAACTGAAGCATTTCCCAAGTATTTTTATTCTCCTGCCCAGTCTAACCAATGATAGTTTCTGAAACAGAAAAATAAGGGGGTTCTGACAGCCTCTGACTTATTACTTGACATGAATGGGATGCAGCTCTGTTTAAGTCGTATTTGAAGTCACAGCTAAAAAAAACTAATACAGAGAGTATTTCCCAAATAAAATACAAACACTTCAAAACATTTTTACTGATGGTTCACCACAAACTACAAATAATCGTGTTGAACCTTAGCAGAAGAAATAATGGCCATAAGCTTTAGCGAGACAGCTTTTTTTTTTACGGAAAAGGGCTCTGGCTTATGAACGATTAACCCGTAATAAACATGTTAGTCTTTAAGAGACCAAAAAGTTACGTATTTGTTCAACTTCAGTCCTCTGCGGACTTGATTAGGATCACTCCCAATTTTTAAAAAAGTGAGACTTAAAGCAAGTATAACCTTCCACTTTAGTCAAGTAAGCGCCCCTTGAATTAATGGGACGTATTCTTATATAAGCAGGTGGAGAATAACTGCCTCTTCCCACAATACTACTGAGCAGAGGCACTCAACCCAACACCTGACGAGCGCAGAGGAAGGCTTTTCTAAAACCCCGGCCTTCCCTTCAGCCTAGCCAACCTGGCGCTCCCGACTCAGCCTTTACCGTCAGGTCACACCACAAAAGGCGCCTTTCTTCTCTCAAATGATCCCGCCAAGCGTCAACCGAAGGCACAGCTCGATGACATCATCAGGCTCGTGACGCTCAGTCTGCCGGGCGCTTGGCAAAGGTGTCAGTCGTCGCTCCCGGAAGGGTGAAGTGGGACCAGGCCGGCCTGAGGGGACGAGGTAAAAAGCGGCACTCGGGCTTTTGCGTGTCTTCGTCTCTCCCGGACGGAAGAGACGGGCGCGGTTTCTCTCTTTTTCCTTGCCTGCCAAATACGGGCTTGGTGCGGCTGATGTGTTTTCTCCACCCCCATCCCCCGCGCATAACTCTTAAGACAAAAAGTGGCGGGGCTCCAACTTGGAAGCCCTTTGCCTTAATGCCTGCATAGGGAAAGCCGGCTGTGATTGTTTCATAGGAACTAGAAGACGTTTAGACTCCGAGAACCTGCCTGTGAATATGGTTTCATGTGTCGTTCAAAAGAAATCGTGCTCCTAGTCAGCTCTGCCAATGTTATTTCACTTCGTTACCTACATCCTCTCCCCCCACCCCACCCCACCCCACCCCACCCCTTCATCGTCTTCTCTAGCCTGAAAGTAAAGGCGTATAAACATGTAACCGTTTCATACGTTCTCCTTTCCTTTAGTAACAGTGCCGGCAGATGGTTAGGCATATTTTTTGTTGCTGGAGCACCAGTTGGTACGAATTCTCTGAATTACCGGGGTGGGGGGTTCTCTTGCTTAATTGGTTGGAACTCCTTATTACTTGCTTTATTCAAATCTCCATTTGCAAACTCTGACTGAATGAGCTGGTCAAGTGTAGATTAGTTTCAAGCTGATGTAGCACATCAGTAAGATCTGTCTTGGCCAGGAGTGGCTACAGCTGACTCACAATAAAAGCTGGTGAAAGTTGCTCCTCATCACCCCTGCCACCTCTTTATCCAACAGATGGCATGGGTCCAATAGCACTCCCAGGATATGAAGAGAAGATTAACCTCATCCAAAACAAGAGATATCCCAGTTCCTGGATCAGTTTTTTGCTCTGGAATGATAGTTACAACTAGCTATTGTGGGTTTTCTGGACTATATGGCAGTGGTCTGGTAGATTTTGCTCCTAATGTTTCACCTGCATCTATGGCTGACATCTTCAGAGGCTTCTCATCATGACATGCCTTTGAAGATGCCAGCCATATATGCAGGTGAAACATTAGGAGCAAAAGCTACCAGACCATGGCCACACTGCCTGGAAAACCCACAACAGCCAGTTGATTTCAGCCATGAAAGCCTTTAACAATACATTGTTATGATTGTCAGGTGTTTAGTGTTGAGAAATTGGGAGGCCATCATATTCTGGGGAAATTTAACTGTTTGAAGCCCATAACATCCCTTGAAATGAGGAACACCTAGTTGTCAACACACCAGCTGTTCTATTGTCTTGCACAGTGTGATTTAGTTAAACTTGTTTTTGATTGTGTTGGCTAGATGAAATGATGCATCACAACTTGTATTTCTCTAAACATTAAAGACTGAACTGATGCACATAAACAATGAGTGAACCAGAGCTGCTGCTGGACTCCAATATCCGACTATGGGTGGTGCTTCCCATAGTGTTCATCACTTTCTTTGTGGGAATGATTCGCCACTATGTGTCCATCCTGCTGCAAAGTGACAAGAAGCTCACTCAAGAACAAGTGTCTGATAGGTAAGAAACATAACTGCTCTCAATGTTGTCTGGTGTTTCCTCTAATAATAATGCTAATGCAAAAGCTCTACAGGGGTAATGGCAATAATGTATTGTTGTAATATTCACAGGTGGTTTTAATTGCCAGCATAGGGGTGTAATGGATGAGATGTATTATTATTTTGGTGTTTGTGCAATTATGTTATTGGTGTAGCAATTACTGGACAACGAGGAAAGTAGAAGTACCTCTATGGTTAAAAAGAATACATAACACAGACTACACAAGGAATGTCTAGATAGGCTGTTAGACAGTTCTGGGATGGAATCAGCAGTTGTGGTTCACATTGGCACCAACGAGATTGGAAAATATAGCCAGAAGGTTCTGGAGGTTAAATTTAGGCTGCTAGGTAATAGGTTGAAGTCCAGGACCCCCAAAGTGGCATTCTCATAAATGCTACCTGTTCCACGCGCAGGGCCAGCTAGGCAAGCAGAGATACATGGTCTCAATGCATGGATAAGAAGGTGGTATAAGGCAGAAGGTTTCAGATTTGTTAGGAACTGAGGAACCTTTTGGGACAAGGCAGGACTATTCAAAAAAGACGTGCTTCATCTTAACCAAAAAGGGACCAGGCTACTGGCACTCAACATTAAAAGGTGGCAGAACAGTTTTTAAACTGATCCCTGGGGGAAAGCTGACAGGAGCTGAGGTGACTTCGGTTCAGAATACAGTATCTATGGGGATGCAGACAGAGAGGGAGGTTTTTCTAAATCAACCACATACAACTGTGGAACATAGCAATGTGCATGTGATAAGTGATAGTGTCTACAAAGGGCTAGAGGGCAAAGCACATAAATCCCAGGTTAGGGACAGAGACAGGGTATACAGGTCTATTCTAATAGTAGAAGCCTTCAACCTAAAATGCGGAGCTGGAGTACAGAGTTTTGAAGGAGGACATTGATATAGTGGGCATCACAGAGACATGATGGAATGAGGAGAACCAGTGGGATGATGTTATCCCAGGTTACGGGCTCTACAGAAAGGATAGGTCAGGGCATATCGGGGGTGGTGTTGCCCTCTTCATCAAAGAGAGCATAGTGTCACATGAAATAGACAATGCAAGGGGAGCTGCTTCCCCTACAGAAGCACTGTGGATATCAATACCAAATGTGAAGGATAGTCTAATATTAGGAATATATTATCGTCCCCCTGACCAAAGTGCACAAGAGGATTCTGAGATGGAAAAAGAAATTAGAGAGACCAACAAAAGCAAAAACGTAGTGGTAATGGGTGATTTCAACTATCCCCACATAAACTGGAAAAAATGCATGTTCCGGTCGTAGTAAGGAGAGAGCATTCCTGAATATGCTAAATGACTGTAGCTTAGAGCAGATGGTTGTGGAACCAACTAGGGGAGAGGTGATCCTAGATGTAATTTTATGTGGGACCCAGGAACTAGTACGGGATGTCAGTGTTGTTGAGCTGATAGGAAACAGCGACCTCAATGCTGTCAGATTCAGTATCTCTACATGCTAGCAAGTGACAACTACTAATGTAGTTGCATTCGCCTTCAGATAAATTTCTCAAAGATAAGGGGGATAGTGTGCAGGAAGCTGAAAGGGAAAATCAAGAGAGTCAAAACTGTCCAAGATGCTTGGAGGTTATTTAAAAACACAGTAATCAAAGCTCAGCTGGAATGTGTTCTGCAGGTTAGGAAAGGTAGCACCCAGTCCAAAAGAAAGCCCCCTTGGTTAGGGAGGTTGAGGAAACTATCAGGAAAAAGAATCTTTCTGAACCATTCCATTATAATATTCCTATTACCTGTGTAAATATGCCCTCTTAAATAATTCAGTTTTGCATCATTTGTGGAATGCCAGGAGAATGGGAACCTACTTGACCTCTTCAGGCAAGCTATTCCATAAGCTTTTGAATATTGCTTTCTGTGCTGCTGTTTTTATTCATGTTTTTGGTAAATGTTTAGAAACTATTTTTTAAAATAAGATTTATTATCAAGGATATTTGACAAAATATAGCTTTCCTTAGAAGCTTTGTACTATGCTGCAAGACCACAATCATGATGAGATGTCTACTGCAAAATGTGGGAAGTGGTACAACTGGTGTACCTGCATGAAATGGTGCTTGGGGACAAGTACTGACTGCGCACCCTTGGACCCCACATACATTTTGCCATCCCCTTAAAATTGCACCTCCCTCATATTGGGGCAGGTGGGTGAGTGAACGGGGTGAGTGAGTGGCTGACGGGGCAGGTGGGTGAGCAGGGCACGCAAGTGAGCAGCTGAAGAGGCAGGCGAGCCGGGCAGGCAAGTACGGCTGCTGAGTAAGTGGCGAACAGTGCAAATGAGCCAGGTGGGCAAGTGGCAAACGGCCAGGTGAGCGATGGCAGCCAAATGCAGACTCACATGATCCAGGCAAGTAGCGCCTGGGTTGCGAGCCCCTCATGCCCCCCAGGTATGCCATTGCAGGTACTTATTAAAGACTGCAGAGCTAATCTAATTGTCTACACCTTAAATTATAGGAGTGTTTGGCTTGTTTTGTAACTACTTGCTGATTTTACAGTCTGGAAATAATCTCAGTATAGGAAAATACGTGGATTAACTAACTGCATGATTCAAGTCCTTAAAGATCAGTAAGATTTCCAGGGAATAAACTTTCAAGAGGTTAAGCTGTCTTTGTCAGATACGAAGGAAGCTTTGATTCTCAAGAGCTTATCCCTTGGAAATCATGTTGGTCTTTAAGATGCTACTGGATTTGGATCTTGATCTTCTACTTAAGACCAACACAGCTACCCACCTAAAACTAATTACTGCATGCATTAATTTTGTACATATTGTTTAACAAAAAAGTTAGTTCTCTCCCCCCCCTCCCCCCCCCCCGCAAACAGACAGTTGATCCATAGTTTACAGTGATATTTTGTTATTTAAGTATCCTTACATTTTCCTACATGGAAATCATTTTGATACGGCAAAAATGCAATGAATTTGGCATATTTTAGATCACCTTTCCATTCAAAGGTCCTAAGGTGATTCCCAACAAGTTACACACAATTGCAATTAAATATAAATGAAACAACAATCAGTGGCAAAGAATACAGTCTGTGGAATTATCATTTTGAAATTCACCATGGGAGGGAATCTGTTCCCAAAACAGTACTTGTTGATTTGGAAATCATGTTTGGTATATTTCCTTATACTATGTAAGGAGGATGATACCCTGCAAATGGAAGAAAGTGTAGTACTGTGGCTTCTGTATGCACTAACAGTTTTTCATCATTGTCAGATGTAATGGATATTTGTCTGCCTTCTTACTTTGTTTTCTGTTCATATTTCACATGTTTGGTAATGGCTTTATCTTCCAGCCAAGTTCTAATCCGAAGCAGAGTTCTCAGAGAAAATGGCAAGTACATTCCAAAGCAGGTATGTTTTCATGTTTGTGACAGTACCTCCATATTGCATTCACTTTTGAATATTAAAATATTACAGGAAGACAGAACCTTCACTGTTTCAATGGTTGAAGCTTTAGTTTTCATAGTCTAGTCATGTGGTAAATACATTGTGCTGCGGAAATATTTCTATTCACATGAGCAGTAAGGAAGTACTTCCAAGATGATAAGGTAGTTGTATCTGACAGCAGAGGATCTAAAACAGGTAATGCATATAGGGCCTTTATTTTAACCAGAAATACAGTGGTGCTTTAAAGTGTAGTCCTAAAAACGCTGTCTTGGGAGTAAGCCCCATTGAAATTATGAGGTATGAAAGTAGCCTACTTGTATTGTCATTGAACTTGTGAAAATTTGAGCTGTTACAGCAGTTATCTATAAATAACATAAAAGTGAAATATTGAGAGAAAGACAGTGATTGAAAATGATGTAGATTGCAGTAATCGCTGATGAAAATTTACTTGTTCATTGTGGTTACTGTTCATAAAATTCATACATGTACGATAGTATTAATGTTTCTGGTTTGTTATATATGGATATAAACATGTTTCTGTTTAACGTATGTCATAAGCAACTAGAGATAATGCAATCTGTAGAGATGATTGGAAGAGAAAAGGACTTTTAACTGGTTTCAAGATTCAATACATATCACCATTGTAGAATCTATGGTGCCTTGGGAATGCAGTGGGGGTGGGGTCAGTTTATATTGTAAATGTTGCACAGCACAAACCATTGTTTCTGCATTTAGGATCTTCTGAAACATTTCCTTTGTAATTAGAATACATCTTTTCTTTTCAGTCTTTTCTAACACGGAAATATTTCTTCAATAATCCTGAGGATGGATTTTTTAAGAAAACTAAAAGGAAGGTAGTTCCCCCCTCCCCAATGACAGGTATGTCTGTAGTCACAAGAAGAAGCAGTCTTCCAAAGCATTATTCCTTTTATGATGCATGTGTGTTGCCTTCTAAAATACGAATTACACGACAGTAGTAATGGGCTAGTTTGGTCTTGTGTTATCAGTTTTGAAGACTCTTATGTTTGAAGAAGAAGAGTTGGTTTTTATACCTTGCTTTTTCTCTACTGTAAGAATGTAGGGGTGAGCCCACGGACCCAGCAGAACCGTAGAAGGAGCGCCAGGCATGCCGGTGCCGGCTACGGCCTTCCGGGCGCACACGCTCCCCCAACCCCCGCTCCCCCATGAGTCACTGGTCATGAACTGCCTGACTCGCGGTCACCAGGTGTCCCATACAAAGGGACAAAAGGGCCCCTGCCCTCAGGTGAAGATTAGACCCAGACACGGATGCTTCCTCCCGCATGTAGCAGCCCGATGAGATCATGCATCACATGATGATCTCCCAACCTCCCGACCTCCCGTTCTCCCGCCTGCCCGACCCCTTTACACGCCCCCATTGAAACCCTAATAAAAGGTGTGAGGGGCGAGCGCACGGCAGAGTTGCCAGGATCACGGGATCCCACACTTCCTGCTGCTGGCTCTCTCCACCAGATGAAATCTCCGCGTGTCGTCTCTTCATTGGGACCTCGTGGGTACGACTACAAGGAAGTCTTAAAATAGCTTACAGTCACCTTTCCTCCCCCTGTGCCCAAAGAATCAGCTTGTGAGGCAGGTGGGGCCAAGAGAGTTCTCCAACAGGCTTCATGTGGAGGAGTAGGGAGTTCAACCCAGTTCTCCAAGTTAGTCTGCTGCTCTTAGCCACTACACCACACTGGCTATTTGAAAATATTTTATTTGGAAAATTAAAAAAAAACATTCTGGCTCTAAGACTAAGCAATTATCTATCAATATCTGACAAAAATAGTTTGGCTGTCTTTATATTTTTGAAAATGAAACATCACTGAGAAAGCCCCTGAGATCTGGTCTGTGAGGCCCATGGATATTCACCATAAGCAAGAACAAGATCCACCAGTTCACAGCCACACAGCCCGGAAAACCCACTACAACCAGTTCACCATAAAGTTATGAAAAGCGTAGTCTCATCAGTCTGAGGACTTTTAGCTCAAAATTCAAGTTAAATACTGAACATAAGATGAAGCTAGAATCACTCCTTTTTACAAGAATGGTTATTGTTTTTACAAGACCCTTCTGAGCTGTGGCTGAAGCTTACTTAAGTGTGTTCATTGGAACTGCTTTCCTTTCAGATCCTACCATGTTGACAGACATGATGAAAGGGAATGTAACTAACGTGCTGCCAATGATCTTAATTGGTGGCTGGATTAACATGACCTTCTCAGGTTTTGTTACAAGTAAGTGTAAATCTAAGACTTTTTACTTGTGTGGTTTTGAAGGCCTTGCATCTCTGTGGTGCACTGCTGCATCTTTGCAGTGGCTTTGCAGTCATTGGTTGGAGTTGAAAATTTTATTTGAGGAAGTCAGTATTTCTCATCTTCAGTTTCATATCTCTATAAAACCGAAATAGTGGTTTGCCTTGCATTGAGGCTGCTGCTTTGGCATTCGATAGCAAAGCTGTCACTATGGAACTCACAGCCATTAGAGGCTGGGAGTGGCTCTCTCCCCACCAAAAGTAAAATTTGTTCTAAATGTTGCCTCTTGCTATTAATTATCACAAACACATCATTATAGGGTCCATCAAATGTCTTGTCTTTATCAGGCCTGATTCCTGCCTTTCCTGGCATCAATAGGGTGGTACCAAGGTCACAATTATAAATGTGGAAAACACTGCCAGTCCTACTGCTACTGCAGTTGATACCCATACATCAACACCTGTGTTGAACAAAACTATTTACTTAGTGAGGTGAAAAAGTAATTAAGGTGCCTTAATAATCTAGAACAGTATAAACACAAAACCTTCCACCATACAACAGAACACAACAAATATAAAATCAAACAATTCCCTTAGTAACAGTCTTGACTGTATTGTAGGGGACTAAAGTGATGCTGTACTTCTTCTTTGGAGTGCAAAGTGTTCAGCAGAAGGCCATTCGATCTATAACGCCGTTCATGATAGTAAAGTGTTTTCATAGGTTACTTCCTCAGTAGATGTAAACAATCCTCTACGAATGGATAATTCAGTATCTCATTAATGCAGCTTGTTTAACCATTCTTAAGGCACAAGTTTCAGGACACAATCAGGTGTAGCTGTTATCTGTGTATGTTAATGGACCTTTTATTTCTGTTTCAACTGCTGTGCTTTGCAATGAGTGAAATAGGCCTCCCTCGTCCCCGCCCCCAGGCCGGATTGAGTCTATCGCCTGCCCTTGAAGCTGGAATGCATAACAATACTGTCTTTACCTCACTCATCTGTTTTTCACTCTATTGTGGGAAAAGGTGGGAGGAGGGAGTCCGAAGAAGTGGGAAAACCTGTAGCTGCAAAAGCCAGGCCCTCCAGCTCTGGCTTTCTGCAACAAGGATCCTGACACAGTTCTGTAAAGCTCTTGCACCCTTATTGAGTCTAAATTATTGACTGCAGTAACAGAGCCTTACAATCTTATCCCATCTTAGTCTTCATCTCTTACCTCTCTCATTGCTCAGAACATATGACACCTTTTGACAAATCTCTGCACTGACTTCTTATCTCATTCCATTTCCTGAATAAATGGTTGCCACTCCTTGTGTCTGGAATACCTGTATGGCACTACTTTTATTTCTTCAAATTTTTCTTCACATGCATTTTTTTTGTACGAAACCCTTAAATTTCACCTAAACCTCAACTGAAAAAAACCAAGGCTGTATGTGTGTTCTCACTCTCCTCCCTTGCTTACTTTACCTCTTCCTTTTCTTGCCTGCCAGTTGTGTTTCACCAATTGTCAAAATTTCAAGTTTATGTTCCTTAGAGCAGGAATGTGTCTTTTTTGCTTGCATTCCTCTGTGAAGCGGTATGTGTTTTGGTGATATGTAATATTTTGTGACCAGGTTTTCCCCCCCCTGTTTCTTGCAGCAAAAGTCCCTTTTCCTTTGACACTGCGGTTTAAACCAATGCTGCAGCAAGGCATTGAATTGCTTACTTTGGATGCATCCTGGTAAGATCGCTCAAAGTTCATCTTTCTTTGAACAATGTAGAACTGTGAACACTACTACAGAGTTAAGAATTGGGCACTTGTACAGTTTTATGTATTCTCATTTAACAAGACCAATGTCTTTGTTTTGTTAGGGTAAGCTCTGCTTCCTGGTATTTTCTGAACGTATTTGGACTTCGAAGCATTTATACCCTCATTCTTGGCCAAGATAACGGTAAGCTGTTCTGTTTTCATAAAGTTAAGCACAGTTTGAAAAAATTATAAGAGAGGTCAAACCTTGCTTAATGAAAATGCTGGCTGCTCCTTCCCAGCAGTGCTGAGTTATCAGGAACGTAATAAGTTCTGGATGAATTGCCTTGCAGCTCAGTTGTTTGGCCTAAATTCAAATGTTTAGCTGGTTAGATTTAGTCAGAATCCCTTCATACTGTTCTTGAGACCCTGTAGATAAAATGCCATCCTTTTTCTTGAACATTATTGTGTTTGTTATAAGTTCTGACTAGTTTTGCTTATTTTGGTATTCATTTTTCCAGGAATTTAAAGATAAAATACTTCCACTTGTTGAGGATGAAGGAATTGGAACCTGTTGATTTTCTCAAACTTTTCTATCTAATTGTGCATAACACCAAAAGGATATTTTATTTGTCTGGCTTCTGAACATTGCACTGTGTTTCTGAAATTCTTTCCTGTTCCTAGTCCATGCTCTTTTTACATTTATATTTTACATTTACATTTACATGAAATGCTCTTTTTACATTTCTGCAGCTGCAGACCAGTCTAGGGTGATGCAGGAACAGATAACAGGAGCAGCAATGGCCATGCCTGCAGATACCAATAAAGCATTCAAGGTACAAGGCTTTAGTTTCAAACACTGAAATGGGCTGTCCAGATTTTACGGTAGTATAACGGGGGCACCTGTGACAACATGTGGGGGAAAAGGAATTACATTCCCCCTGTTCTTCTTGTCTGTGTTCTTGCAGAACACAGTTAAGGGGACCAGCCAGTTGATAGGGGGAAAGGAAATGCTTGAATAGAGAAGTCCCCGGAGCATACTTTCTGTTTAGTGCCTAGACCCCACCCCATAATCCAGCTGACTAAGGGAGCTTTGGAGCAAAAAGCCTGTCCTCCAAACTTCCTTTCCATGCCATTGCTACCACCTTCTTCCTCCTGCTGCTCCCCCTGCACCTTTCCTGCATCCTTCTTCCTCCTGCTCTGTCTCTGCTGTTGCCACCTTGCTTTCTGCTGAACTTTTCCACCTTCATTATCCCCTCCTCTTACTGCTACTTTCTCCCCATCAAACAATTCCAATAGCTTCATGCATTCTAAAATATGGTTCTCAGGCAGAAGATCATTTTGTGTATCATTCTGTTACATATCTTTTCTGCATCTCTTCAGAAAATTGCTGTCATTGTAGAATGTTAATAACGATGAATCATAGACATATCTTGACCAGAAAGGCCAGGCAGTTTTGGCCAAAACTATCACCTTTACTCTTTGCTACTCACTCTTTCCACTCCAAGTTTTCCTGTTGTCAGTTAGCCCCACAATTTGTGGCCCTGCTCCATAAGTACCATGTTGTTTTCCACAGTCTCTTAATCCATTTTCACCCAGAGCTAGCCAGTTTGGGAATACTTGCCTCTGTTCTAGCCACAGATCTTCACATTGTTTTGATGACAAATTCGGAGACTGATCTATCATGAATAAATTATGTTGAAGTTGAACACAGACTGAAGACAGGGATCAAGAGTGAAAGCTGGTGCTAGGTATAACTCTGCTAGCCTTGTCAAAGCTATTTCTCATTGCAGACTGAATGGGAGGCTTTGGAGCTGACTGACCATCAGTGGGCACTAGAGGATGTGGAAGAAGAACTCATGGCTAAAGACCTCCGTTTTGAAGGCATGTTTAAGGAAGAATTGCAGACATCCATGTTCTGAACTGGTTTTAAATTGGTTATGTGCAGTGTATTCTGATGGTCAGAATAAACACAATCAGAACTTCTGTGAGCTGCAGGAGAGTTTTGCTTCTCCTCTGATGTCTTTGTGTGTTGGAAACTTACTGAGTGAGTCTGGTTGGAACATAAATGACTAAACTTGGAACCATTTACCAAGCTTATTAATAAGGCTGCAGTGTGTACCGAATGTTTTTGGTTTTTTTCTGTATAAAGTTAAGGTAAGATTTGGAAGTTGCCTTTTCTTAGAAGAGGCACTATTTCCTATCTCCCGCAAAAAGGGGAGTACCTTCTCTGAGTGCATGCATCTAGAAACAAAGGGTGCTTTTTTTCTTCACACTATTTTATTCATTTGCAGGTTAAATCAATTGGTTAAGCTGTCTTTAATAGATGGGCAGTCTAATTTATTAAAATAGCAGTTATAATCTCAGCACAATTGGGTATGAAAAGCAGATTAATTGAGTGGACCAACTACTAATCTAAAAACATTCCTAGTCTTATTAGCTTAACCTTTCTTAAGATACTGGTACAGGAGTCAGCCCTGAAGTCTTTCATTGGCGGGGCTCAGCATTGCTCTTTAAGCAGAATGCCTTCTCTGCCTTGTAGAACTGCTAAGCCTTGAATTTAGGTGTGAAGAGTTCCCAGGGACTGATTCTGGGAAAGTTTTACCCCTGTCCCTCTTACTTCAGAAAAGGAGCCTTGATTTTTATCATAATAATTCAGCTGAAATCAGTGTAAGATGCCTTTGGGGTTAGATTTCCTTGACTTTGGAATTTCATAAAAATGTTAGTCAAATAGGCTAGACAGAAAGGAAATCCTTTTTTTATTAAGAAATTGTTTTTGTCTTTGGAGAACAGGCATGACATCTTGTTCTTATTACTCCCTAAGGAAAGAAGCAGCTAAACTATCAAAGTGTATATAGCTTAAGTTGCTTATATACAAGTTGTATGCGTTGCTTTGTTGAGACATCCATAAAATCAAAAGCATGCACATTCTTTCAATATATAATGCCAAAACTGGGTTGATTGAATAAAAAAATCTTGTTCTTGTGCATCAAACAAAAGAAGAGCGGCTGTGTCAGTTGTCAAATATGTTGACATGGTGAAAACGACAAACCAGCTACTGAAGCATTTTTCACTTCAACAGCTGAATGTCTTGCAGAATTTGATGGTTTTGTGTGCATCAAGGAGGACAATTTTAAATTGCCTTGCAAGGAGTATGATGCGTAAAGGGGAAGTGTGGTATATAATTAAGGTATATAATAAAGCTGTTATATTGAAGTATAGAACGCTGAGTTCAATTGAGTTTTTATATTTAATTGTTCTGATCCCAGTTTAGTTGCATATAATAGCTGGTATTGTGAGACATCTTGAACTAGGAGGAAAGGTGGAGTATAAATGTTTTGACACATGAAATAAATAACAGTGCAAGAGGGAAGATTTGCATTTGTTTCATAAAAAGGCTAAGTGTGTGTAGTCCTTTTATTGAAACATAGGTAAGCATTATGATGCACATGGATTGGTATCTATGAAATGTGCCTTGGTGCAAATATCTCCATTGGGGTATGTGTGTGCAGGATTACTGAGAACAGTATATAATAGTGTAATATTGAAGAGACTGAACTTGAACTTTTTAGATTATTTCTGACTTTGGCCATTAATCTCCATCCCAATTCAATTTATGTCAAAATGGATATTACAGTGACAGACTAAGCCTCTATGAACAGCATTGAAATTTCAATGATGGTACCTCATCTCTAATCAGTAAGAAGTCTCCAGATAGTGAAAGCCACAAATACATGAAAAGCAACAGAAGATATACTTGACACAGCCGTAATGTCTGGGTACTATGAGAAAGGTACAGCTACTTTTCTGTTTGATGTATTTTAGCAAAATAAACCCTTGAACTGCTCTTTGGAAGTATTTTTGGAACATGATATACTGCTTAGTGTTCAGGACTGAGGTCTTGTGCTCTGTTACTGTCATGAAGAAAGAGGCAATAGATCACTAATTAGCAGCAGTAGACCACTAATTAGTTATTTCCCCTCTATTCAGTCCTGAACTTCACTATGATAGTTTTCAGCGAAGCTCTTGCCATCTTTGACAAACCATTTCCTCTCATTTCTATGTAAGGATTATAATTCGTTCCGCATTTCATTTAAAAGCTTAATATTTTGTTTTGCATTTGAACCAGTTTAATATGACCTGTGCCATCTTGAGCACATGAAAGTGCCATATTAAATCAGAGCATTGGTCCATTAAGGTCAGTTTACTTGTTTACTGAGACTGACAGCAGCTGTCCAGGGTGTCAGGCAAAGGTCTTTTACATGACTTACTACCTGATCCTTTCAACTGGAGATTCTGGGGATTGAACCTGGGACCTTCTGCATGTGAAGTCGATGCTTTATCACTGAGCCACAGTCCCACTTTAATCATAAGCTGTTAAAAATCTACAATCTCTGAAGATCCCAGCCACAGATGCAGGCGAAACGTCAGGAGAGAATGCTGCTAAAACACGGCCATACAGCCCGAAAACCACACAGCACCCCAGTGATTCTGACAGTGAAAGCCTTCGACAATACTACGTGATACTGTTATTCACAGGTGGCCAATAGGAAAAATATATAGCTTCACCCAAAAATTTAAATCATTTATTTTAATGGTACAACTTGCCCCAACAGAGAAGTTTGCCAAAATTGCTGTGGTTCAGAAGTACTGCTTATTATCAGAGCTTTCTAATAGTTCACACCTTGCACCAGTTTACCTCATCCTAGTGCAGGGTGGAGCTGTTTAGTCTGTAATCCTCTTCCATATCCAGCAGTGTTTCAATGATCTCTTCATCCTCTGGGCTGTTCTCCAGGATTTTTTTAAAACTGCTCCTTATTTCCTGGCCAAAGGCTGCAGCCTCATCTGGAGGCAACAGTTCTATTGAAAACCTGCTGATTTGCTGTAGGTCATCAAAATCTGGCTTCCTTTGCACCTTTTCTTCAGGGCAAACTATTGCATTTCCTTCAGTTAAAAGATAAAAATTGAACAAATATCAGTCCTTCAAAATATGTTTATAGGTTGATTAAAGAGCAGATAGATATCTAAAGAGTAATGTTTAGCATGAATATAGAATAGAACATACAGTAGCACTACTTCTGATTTATAATATAACCAGCCTACTAAGTGTTATTAAATTAATAAGTATTGTTATGGAGAACCCACAATTTTCATGGTCTGTTCAGATAACTAATTTCCTGTCTCCCCCCTCCCCCCCAACTATAGTCAACTATGAAAGCTACTAATGGAGGATAGGGGACTTTGAGAAATATCATAGGGAGGGAAGGACTGCAGGAGGATGGAAGAACCAGAGAAAAGTGACAGTTTAGGCTGGAGCCAGCACCATATTTCAAATATCAATGAGGATTATTCTTTTTAACACATGACAGGTCGTTCTATTGGTTTGCCAATGCCAGCATTGCCTACTATAAGTGGCAGCAGCTCTCCGGTGCCTTTCATGTAAGGTATTTCATATCCCCAGTGTAGTAGTAATAGGTTTATTGTCTTGGCCTTAGGCCTTCACAATCTCCTCATAAACAGCATCATGAAATAAAGCATATACACAAAGCACCTCCTGTATACTGACATAACTAAAATAGACTAAATTAATACTAATATAATCTCCCTATCAAATAATACAACAGAACATCATTGCACCACACTTAACCCTATCCCTAATGCCTTATCCTTTAAACTGGAGACTTAACCTTCTGCACACGAAGCAAATATTCTACCACTGAGCTGTAGCCACATCCCCCAAATGTCTTCAGCTTTATCAAGGACTAAGAGAAGCATAGTGAAGCTGAAGTATTCTAAATAATAGATGCCAGTTGAACCACTTGTGCCTAGAACATACAACTGAGTCCCAAAATGAATCATATCTCTACACAAGATGAATGGTTGGCCTTTTTGCCTTTCTGTCAGTTTCCTGTCAAAATTATTTGCTGTGGTGCACCTTGCAGTCACACCTTTGGGCATATTAAGCTGAAAATTTAGAGTAGTTTATACTCTATAATCACAAGTTCTAGAACACTGATCTGTACACTAGATAGGAATTCACACCTTATAGACATGAAACTCTGGGACTACACCATATAAAATATTTTTATAACAACATTACATTTTTAATCAACTGCTACCAGTATACATTGTGTTACAGTGCAGTGTGCATTTCGCACTGCATCTGTAAACATGCAGCTTCATGTTTATAGGGTATTCATAGAAAGCAAGTTCTTTCCTGCCTCCCCCTGCAATCTTTTTGTGGCTCCTTACTGATGACTGTCAAGGACAATGAATTATGTGCAAAGGAGCGCCATATAATAGAAGAAAAGGAAGAAGAGTTAGGATTTATATCCCACCTTTCTCTCCTGCAAGGAGACTCAAGGTGGCTTACAAACTCCTTTCCCTTCCTCTCCCCACAACAGACACATTGTGACATAGGTGGGACTGAGAGAGTTCCAAAGAACTGTGACTAGCCCAAGGTCACCCAGCAGGAATGCTGGGGTACGGAAACACATCTGCCGCTCAGGTGGAGTGAGGAATCAAACCCGGCTCTCCAGATTAGAATCCATCTGCTCTTAACCACTACACCACGCTGGGTTGGTGGTGGGGATTAATCACTTTTTTGCATGATTGTTTAATTTATGTTGCTTTTTAATTTCATTAGTGGACTTTGTTTCATGAATGCAAATAGGTGGAGATTTCATTTGATAACTCTTCTTCCTGCTTTCTCCCATGTCATTAGCATCAGTGGGGTGTGGTGAAGGGCTACTGGGAAAGGCAGAAAAGATCCACTTCTGCAAACTCCCTGTTCAATGAGTTGGGATCCAACCCATTTTATTTATCTTATGGCATTGTTTTGTATTACAGAGCAGTTCAATCAAAGGTGTATGCATCACTCCATTTAAAGCGCCAGTGACTTAAAATATAAATACAAATTTTAAAATAATACATAATCATAAATCAATTCAAGCTTTCCCAAATATTGTGCTGTTTCTGCTTCCAACCGATTGAAAATTATATGCGTGACAAGCTCAAACCACACTAAATCCTCAGTTTCATTAACAGTATGGAACAAACATCTATCAATTCCTTGCATCAAAATCTGGCCAAAACCTGAGACGAAAATTGATAGTTTCAAGGAAGTCATTGCAAACTTTGATCTAACATATTAAGTATTTAAATTAGTTATTCAATGGTGAAAGCCACAGGGAATTGAAAATCTTGCACAGAAGGTATACTTAATTTCTTACATAGGGACAAATCATTCCAATCCCTCCAGCAAGGACATAGGTAAGGGAGGGTTCCTGGGTTTAACCCCCCCATTACATGTCTGAAGCTCCGCACCCAGTTTGTGGTTTTTTTATTTTTTAAGTATTTTTTTCAGTTTTTCGCCTGCAGGGGGCGCATGTTTTAGGCTAGCAGCACCAAAATTTCAGGGTTTGGGAGACTCTCCTGATAGTACCACCCAAGTTTGGTGAGGTTTGGTTTAGGGGGTCCAAAGGGGGTGCCCCATCCCCCATTGTTTCCAATGGCAGCTAATAGGAGATGGGGGCTACACATTTGAGGGTCCATAACTTTGGACCCCATGAACCAAACTTCACCAAACCTGGGTGGTATCATCAGGAGAGTCTCCTAAAGATACCTTGAAAGTCTCCTAAAGATACCCGCATGAACAACTGTTCCACAATCCAAAGTTGCTGCTAGCTTAACAATTGCATCCCTGACAGCAGGCACCCCACAAATTTCCCGAGATTCTCCTTTAAAATCCACCTCCTTTGGCATGGATATAAAGGGAGAATCTGAGGTCCCCAGTTTAAACATTGAAAGTGATACTGTTTCAGGGGGGAGAATCCACCCCCAAACAGCATCACTTTCAATGTTGTTTTAACTGGGGACCCCAAATTCTCCCTTTAAGGTTGATTTAAAAGGAGAATCTGGGTGTCACAGCCTGTGGGACTGAGTCTGTGAGCACTCACATCTTGCGAGCAGCCAGTCTGGCTGATCTCCGCTGCTCTGTCAGGTCCCGCCGCAGCCATTGCCGGCGCTGCTCTAGCGGGGTAGGGGAACCAGGAGGACTGCAAGCTGGGCGAGCTGGAGGCGAGCACTGGGACTGTTCTGGGGGTGCTTGCTGATCTGGTTCTGGTTCTGTAACGCAGTGTAGCCGCAGCTGATGCCTCATCCTCCAATGAGTCACTGCTGCCAGGTCTGGCTTTGGGGGGTCTCACCTTTGTTGGAGTCAAAAGACCGGCATGTCAGGTCCCGCCGCATGAACAACTGTTCCACAATCCATCAATTGTTATCAAAGGCCTTCCAGGAAAAAATGTTTTCTATTTTGAATATGTGACAGAAAAGCCAGTGTGTTGTAGTAGATAAGAGCAGCGGACTCTAATCCGGTGAACCAGGTTTGTTTCCCCACTCCTACACATGAAACCTGCCTTGTGACCTTGGGCTAATCACAGCTCTCTCAGAACTCTGTCAGCTTCATCTGTCTCACAAAGTGTCTGTTGTGAGGAGAGGAAGCAAAGCAGTTTGTAAGCCACTTCGAGACTACTGACAGTTGATAAAAGCAGAGCATAAATCCAAGCTCTACTTCTATAACTACTTTAAATAAATAAAACCATACAGGGTGACCCCCTGTTTGTCTTGAAGGAGTCTATCCTTGCTAGGACTTGAACCAAGACGCTTCTACTGCACATACTGTGAATTTATCTCTATTTTACCTGAGCTGCTCCTGTTTGTTCCATAATGCTCTTAGCATTAATAAGGATTTAGTAGGTGTTTGTAATGTCATATATATTATTTTCCAGAGTCTTTTAATAGTAATCTATTATTAATATTGCATGAGCGTGTTACTTTGTATTGCATTCTAGTGCCCATCGCAAATAAAATTGGAATGATAGCCACGTCTCCAGAGCAGAGCAAACGTAACTCACCACTCATATCCGCAAGATCTTTAGAACTCTCTAGGGGAGCATCAGTGGCAATTACACTTGCATCTGGCTTCACTAGCCTTTCATCAATTTTTCTGAAACACACAAAATCCAAGAATATTTTTAATTGAAAAGGCCACTTCCCTCTTTGACAGCAACATTCTCAAAAAGGTAAGGATATTATCATTCTAATAAAGAGCAAACAGTAGAGTACTTTACTTTAGAACGTATGCACTGATGTGGCTGTTACTATATTAAACATGTTTAATTGAACCCACAGGATTGGCAGTGTAAGAAGCAGTCTATAGTGGTTAGCAGTTACAGAGGAGACTATGATCTTTGCAGTTCTTGGGCAAGGATTGGAGAGGAAAAAATATCCAGGTCATAAGAACTGTATGGTCTACTATGCAGTAAAGATTGTGAAATACAGGAGATCCATAGTCTAATGAATGACCTTATATAGGGAGAGCAAGCCCAAGTATTTTAGCACCTGAGGCAGAAAAATCCAAATGGCACCTCAATAATAAATATAACAATCAAATTACTTTTCCATCCTTGGTACTGGCTTGGTACTCCATATTGTTCATACTCTGCCTAATAGTAAGGCCACAACATTACAGGAAATAATTATGAAAAACATGGGGGGCGGGCAGTGAAGTTGCAGTTACTTGTCTGTTTAGATTGTCCTCATTACTAGTCTCAACAGCCACAACTGCCACTTGACCTTTGAAGGAAACATTCCAGACTGTGTCTAACAGTTTCCTGCAGAAGACTGACCCTGCCCATCTGCCTGGCCATTTTAGCAAGGCCAGAAAGGGCAAGAGCCACACAGTAGCTGTGAACGTGGCAAGTGCAGAGTGGCAAGCAGGAGACAAGGCAGAGGCAAAGTGGAGTGGGGAATGTAACTGAGCTACTATCTCAAACACATCCATGCTTTACGCCAGCCAGGGTCTCCTCTGCATTCAGCAGCAGCCATCTCAAGTGGCATATTTTGGACGCTTCTGTAGGGCTGCTTCTTGTTCGTTACTGCAATTTTTATCTATGGGAGCACCATGTCAGTTTTCCTCCAACATCAAAATGTCCTAAGTCAACCCTTTGTATCAGCAAAAAGCCAGATGAACTAGCATGGAAACAGAATTTCACAACAATACAACAATTATGCCTCTAACAGGTAAAGCATACCCAATGAAGAACTGCTTGTCTTGAAAACTGGAGGGTGTAGTCATGAAAACTGGAGGGTGAAGATATGTATTTTCCTTGCTTATTAATGGCTCCCGTTTTGAACAAGGAATGTTGGAGGTTATAATCAATGGAGTGAGATTTGGCTTGAAAAGAGGATTCTCTTTTTCTGGAACAGTAGAATCTGTTAAAGGCTGGTGAGGGAAACATTCAGTGGGCAGAGTTGGCTCTCCTCTGTGACTAATGAGCTCTGTACTGGAGGGCATTAAGGATTCCACTGTCAGCAAGTCGAAGTCCAGGTTGGTGGTACTATCTGGGGAGTGATGGAGTGGAACTGAGAGATCTTCCAGTGCTCTGTCAATAGCTGCTGTTAGCTCCTTCCGGCATCTGTTTAGTTTTTCAGACATCTCACCTGAAAGGGAGAAAACCCTTCATTATCTATCAGATTTTTGATTACATAAGAACCCTTTTTAGTCATTGTTAAAGATTCAGTCTCACATACCAGGACAGCACTCCTAGTAATCTTCCCAATAAGTGCTATTGTAATTTTGTGTAAATAGGGCAGTGTGCATATTTTCTAACAGATACACATTTGCTTACACACAAGCTTAAAATATGGGCATTGCCCTGTTTACTCAAAATGGCAACCACACAGCATGAGACGCAAGCACTAGAAACAGAACAACTAAACAGCATTACAAAATTACACAGTTGGAACAAATGCAGAAAGTAGCTAAATTTAATACCAAAGCTACCATTCCCTCTTGGTGCTATTCAGTCAGTCCCATCTTTAGATTTGTCATTAGGTACTAAATACATAATAGCTCCATTAAAAAGCAGTAGCAATTTGACAGACACATACCATTCTTAAAATATCCCTCAAAACAAACACTGGTTTTCCATGTGGCTGTTGAACCAAGCACTAGCTGAATTCAGGTGGCCAACAGGATTGGCCTAAATGCACAGCAGTTCAGCATGGCAGGAATGCTCTGGAGTTAGTGTGGTGTACAGTATATTGGACATTGGATGAACTAGAAAAGCACAGATTCAAAGTCCCACTCAACCATGACAGTTGCTGAGTGACCTTTGGGGAGCCAGTAGGTGTCTATTGAACCTATCACATGATAGCTTTGATCATAAAATGGAGAAAGCCTCACACATGGTGATCTTCATTTAGAGGAAGGGAAGAACAAAAAATCATCACTAAACTGTTTTATAACACCAAATTCAGGCTTTTAATGGGAGATACTGAAGTCTGTTGACACACCATATTGCTTGTTGTACATCCATCTATGGTTTAATCATACTTATTGTTGATTTTACCTTCAACTTTCCCCCACTATTGGCCATCTTTCCTGAGGGATCATTTGTCCTTGCAAGAACACCAGCACTGTGGCTCACACTAGCATAGATTATGTTCTTGGGCATCAGTTAATTGCTTATAGAGAAGCTACTTGCTACTCACAGCTACTAAGCAAATCAGAACTTCTCACCTTCCTCTAGAGCCTTGTAATGAGAAAATATAAAATCCATCCCTTCATCTAAGTAGCCTGAATGGACTATTACTGAGTGGTGTTAACAAGTGTTATGGATCCATGGATCCATATTAATTGATCTTATGAACACTTTCTAACATATGAAACCCTCCAGCCAAATCAAGTTTGAATGTTTCACCTTTTATTGAGCTATCCCAACAGTGAGACAACAGTAGTATAAAACAGCAATTGCTGAAAAAAATTGATTAATAAAGATGTCATCAGCTGGATCTACAGGTGTCCAATTGACAGCATGGTCCCCTCCCCACCCCC
This sequence comes from Sphaerodactylus townsendi, assembly GCF_021028975.2. NCBI lineage: Eukaryota > Metazoa > Chordata > Lepidosauria > Squamata > Sphaerodactylidae > Sphaerodactylus > Sphaerodactylus townsendi. The sequence continues at coordinate 71,290,103 of NC_059427.1, read as the reverse complement.
CACCCCTCCCCAGTTGAAGGTTTCAACTGTCACGGAACCTTTGTCTCAGCTGGAACTTTCTCACAAGAGTATACTCACTATATTTCACCCAGTAGAACAAGGAAAAGTCAAAATGCACTTCAATTATCTTTGAATAAAATCCCATTATTAATCATCCCTCTTCCACCTAGGACCTCATCACCTTTAATATATCCCTCTGGCTCCTGGAATGGTGTGCTTGGTCTTTATTACATAGTCACTTCTCTGTCTCTTAACTATGAATCTTTCTTAATTCCTAGAGTTGCCACCTACAGGTTGCCAAACTCGTAGAGATTTGGGGGTGGATCCTGGGGAGGACAGGGATCTCAGTGGGGTGCAGTGCCATAGAATCCACCGTGCAAAGCATCCATTTTCTCTAGGGGAACTGATCTCTGTAGTCTGGGGATGAGCCGTAATTCTGGAGATCCCCAGGCCCCACCTAGAGGTTGGCATCCTTGTAATTTTTTTGACCTTTCCATTAGATTTCATCCACATAATTAATTAATACAGGTTTACTCTTTCTCCACTTTGAAACATGGAAAAAGTGAAACTTAACTGTAGTACGTCATGAATCATATGTACTTCTTACAGACAGGAATTTGAGGCTGAAAAAGTCACCCAATGCTGCCAGCAAGTTTATGGCTGAATAAGAATTTCAGCGCTAGTTCAGGCCCCATGTTTCCAAAGCACCACATTTCTTGCAAAGACAGCTGGATACCTATGCTATATGTAAGTCATAATCATTCTATAGTATTAGATTATGATAGTTGGTACATGGACTTTAAAAACAATATCTGTGGGAGACCCCATGCTGTTTAGAAGTCTGTACCACAAACTATTTTATGTAAAGATGACAGGATGCAAAATGGGAGAATACAACTTATTTGAAGAAAAATCATATGTTAGACTATCTCTGTGGCAGGAGAAAATGCCATGCAGCCCAGAAACCACACAACATCCCAGATACAAAAGAACTACTCATTTTGCAAAGTTCTAAAAATTCAGACCAGCTTGTGAACTGAGGAAAATTCTTTAATATTTGGTTGTTAATGTTGCCCTTTTTATTAAGAACAGGAAGATAAATGTCAGTTGCGGCTATCTGGAAGACCAACTTCTGTGTAGCAGATAAAAAACACTGTGAGAAAAACCTAATATAAAAACTCACAGAGACTGACTTTGGCCACGTATACTCAGACATGTCCATTGAGTGCAATGTGATTTACTCTCAAGTACAGTGATTAACAATGAAGCATATTTCTTCTCTTGTACTATGGTCAAAAAATTTAACCAAGGTATTTGTCTTCATTGGCATTTGAGCTTCCTTACTACAGAATTAATGGAGAAGAAATGTGCCATTATGCATATGCTGAAAAGAGATTGTGGATTGCAAGATGATGAGTACAATACCATTGTTTGAGGAAAAGTGTGTTCTTTGAGAAGGTGATGGGCAAGAAGCTGAGCCTGAGGGCCCCTTCTCAAAGCCTAAAAAAACAAAATCTGGATATGTTTTGCAGGCTCAGGCATTACCACTTCTACTGAAGCATTTCTATCCTGCTTTTTAATTAACATTGTCAGATGGCTAATAAAAAATTAATCAAGAAACATCTAGCCTCCCGTGGGTGCAGTAAAGGGGTGAATAAATGTCGCCATCTGAGCCAGTCTGTTTTATTGTGTACATCTGTTTTTATACGGTATAACTAACTGTGATTTTATTGTTTTTATGACCATTGTTCACCACCCTGAGTCCTTCGGGGGTGGGCTGTCTAAAAGTTTAAAATATAAATAAATAAATTTTCATAAAATATCAAATGTGTTCAGTAGTCAAGGCCGTCAGAAGAGTATAAGGTACCATGCATTACAGCAGTGGTGGCGAACCTATGGCACGGGTGCCAGAGGTGGCACCCAGAGCCCTCTTTGTGGGCACGCGAGCAGAGAGTTCATCATGTGGGTGTGTGTGGAAAATTGCCCCCCACATATCTAGGCCAGCCTGGGCTGGCCAGAGGAATGATATATGGGCACCACAGCGAGGCATGGTAAGGATTCCAGCTATTTTGTGGTGGGGGTTTATTGGGTTTCAGAAAGTAAAAGTTTTACTTCCCTCTCCCCCCACACCCTCCCCTTCCCCGGCCCCCAGTGTGATAAATAGTGTAAATTATTTCAGGAGATTATTAGCATTAAACCTAAGACCTAGTTTTGGGGAAGCAGTGGTAGGTAACCCTGTTGCCAGCACTGTTAAGCCCCACTGATGATTTTCAAGTGGGAAGAAATAGAGCGCTATCCTTTCTCTGGGCGTAAGTTCGGTTGCTGCCAATGGAGCTTTGGCTTCTGAGTGGAACCCTCCTAGGGTCATGATTCACCCTATTTGAAGTGGTTGCACAGTTAGCTTCAAAGCAAAGCCACCGACTTCACCACCAAGCTTACTCCCAAATTACGCATACCTCGGAGCCCAACCATTTTTCTAGAAACTAAAACCTCAGTATTCAGTGTTAAATTGCTGTGTTGGGTGTACACTTTGAAAGTGATGTAAATAAGTGGGTTTTAGGTTGCAGTTTGGGCACTCGGTCTTGAAAAGGTTCCCCATCACTGCATTACAGCAACATCCAGATGATTCATCTGTCTTTCACACATTTTGGTTTGGTTGTGGGACTGGTTTAGAAAAACCAGACTGGAATTTAGCCTCTACTGAATGAACATCCTCTGGCTACAAAAAAAGGATAGTGACAATGTCTCTCTGCTTAATTTTTTCTTACATCTATCGGAGCATTTGATATTGTAGACTATCAACACATCGTAAACCCTGGGGAGGGTTTTTAAAGGAAAAGCGACTCTACCGGGTGCCTCTTTTATTATGATATTACAGCTGGTTTTAATGTGAATTCTAGTATATTTTAATGTTGGATGCACATGAATTTCCAGTCATTTTAATTGCATGGTTTGCCTTTTTATTTGTTTGTATTAATTTGTTGTGCACCGCCCGGAGCCCCTTGGGGATGGGGCAGTATAGAAATCGAAATAATAAATAAATAAATAAATAAATAAAAGAATACAGGGATTATTGAGACTCCTGCTGGTTTGGGGCTTTTTATCAGAGCTGAGCCTTCAGTGTGGAACTGTGATGTTTACCAGTGTTCTAGTCACTCACCAATGCATTTTACTGAACCATTGAAAGAGATTATCCATAGTATTACAGTTTGAAATCAATAGGCTATTGACATTCATATCATGGCCATCTGGTCAATGTTTCCTATAACTAGATTCCCAAAATCCATGACCAATCGCACTTGGATATCCTACCTGCGCTTGTGAGAAGTTCTGGCTACTTCTCTTCCTCTCTCCTTGGACCTCTTCATTTCTGAAATGGTAAATATTATCCTCCCAATACCCTGATCCATTCCTGCTATTATTCATCCCTGTATTTCCCCAGGATCCTTAACATTGTTTGTTTGCGACTTGCTGTGTATTTTGATTTTTTAAACCCCTCAACAAAATTGTAACCTTCATTCTTTCAATCCTTGTTTTTGAGTGGATTTCTTTGGGGTACAGACCTCTCTAAACACTGGTAGAGATTCCCTATCCACCTCTTGCATAGCAGGTCTGTTCCCAGGTAATTCCCCTAACCATTCAAGGGAACAGACCAGGCCAGTTCAGGTAATAACATGGATTTCTGGACCACCCTCCTAATGGTTGGAACAGTTGCCAGAGTATCTTCTTTCATCTCATTAATAAACTAGTCAGCTGACCTGGCTAAAACAATTAATGCATTGAACCCGCTCAAACCAGATTACTCTAACAGTCTATAGGGGACTCCCCTTGAAGATAACTTAAAAGCTTCAATTGTACAAGATTAGCCTGTTTGTTGACTAGGCCCTAGCCATTATGTTTGCATCATGCCTGTACTGAAGCAGCTATAACTCAAGGTGCTCGTGACCTACTCCAACTGAGCTCAGCAGCTCTCCTAATGGCATCTTCGCTATAAATGACACACACTGTTCCCTTTACTGTTTCCACCCTCCAAAACAGGCTCCCGGAGAAGTCAGAGGGCCCTGTCTACTACAGCATTTCACAGGGCAAACGGGACATACAATTTTTAAGGAGTAAGACTGTAGGTTGTAACTGTGTGAACCTCCAGATAACCCCATCTAACATAGGTTGAATACCTAACTCCAGACTGAACCAATTCGCACAATTTTATCTTGTCTAGATTTTATTTATTCACTCTAATCCAGTCTCTGTCACCGACCCCCAAGTGCTAGTTCTGGACCCTCATTTTAATTAGCTGGAAAGGCAAGACAGCTGAATGTCATGAGTACAGTGATGAACTGTGCTCCAAATCCCACTCAGCATGTTCAAATACAGTTTCATCAGTATAGGAGATGAAACCTTGCAGCATTTTAAACCAAAGGCCATGTCCTCTTCAAAACATATTCTAAATTCACTACAAAGCAATACCTCCCAATCCGTTTTTTGGAAAGGCAATCCAGAAGAATATAATGGGTGCTTATTGACAGCAGCAGAAATCCAAGAGAACCAAAACATCCTATTGCTGTGCTAATTATTTAAAGACCTAATTAGTGTAGGCTCTTAACAACAGCAAGGTTAAATGTATTTCCTTCTGAATACCTGAGGGATAGGTTCAAAGGTGTTCCTTTCTTGCTTAGAGTGCCCTTGTAACTCCCAGGACACAGAAACTCTCAACACATTTTTTTAGATTGCAAGTCGTGCCATCATGAGCTCCAACAAAGGCTCTTTACTGAGAAGCTCGGCTCAGTCCTCTGTCCACTTTTTGTTAGTGGCAGGATTTAATCGGAGGCAACAAAATTTTTGGCAGAGGTGTACAGATTGAAAAACCAGGCAACCTCAAATGCTGATGCATAGTGTAAATTGTTTTGTATTAATAGTTTGTTTCTTGTGCAAACAATAGTTTGTTTATTTGATGTTTGGCTATTTGACTTGGTATTGTACTTTATGACTTGTACATGGTTATTTGTTAGCGTCAGCAGACCCTAATAAAATTGATATATAACCGAGGGAGTCTTCATCTTAAAGGAGTAAAAGTCACCATGGACTTTATCCTTGCTTTCTTAATTCCATAAAGACCACAAACTCTTCCACAGAATTAAGTCTAGGCTAGCCCAATCTCATCAAATCTTGAAAGCTAAGCAGGGTGGGCCCTTATTAATATTTAGATGGGAAACTACAAAGAAATACCAGGGTCACTGTGCAGAGGCATGTAATGGCAAACCAAATCTAAACAATTCGAAAACTGGGCAGGGTTGTCCCAAGTCAGCTGCAACATGACAGCAAAACAATCAAACAAAAAAAACCCCTCAGCTATATTTAACAGATTAGTGAGCATGTTTGATGTAGAACAAGCAGAAATAGCAAAGTGTCCAGGCTCTGTGAAATCCACTCCTTTTTATTTTTCCTTTATACAGTAAAGCCAGCCACTTACAAAGTGCTAGTCTAAAAACAGGTTTTGACACTATACAGAATGTACACACCAGCTAGGATCCCGCCCGGTCAGAGTCAAAGCCTAGTTCCTAACACCATCTTTACAGCATTTAGAAGATTCTCAGAAGCCCAAGATCACCCACAAATGTGCTCAACCCCGACCATACTAAGAACACAAAATAGGTTCCTGCTTCAGTATGGGGAAGGGATATACAGTTTACATTAAATTGCTCTTTACTTTTAAATATGTTTCCTTATTTCTCCAAAAATTACATTCCAAAAGATTACAGAACCCCAGAAAAACAGGGGGAAAAACCAACAGGGAAAACACAGTGCAGTGCTGTAATTCAACTTAGCCATTAAATAATTTCAAACCCACCCAACCCCATCCCTAGAGTGCAAGGGAAAAAATATCCAGTCAAGGTAAAACCTTAAAACATAAAAACCCAGAAGCATCAGTAACTGAACCAAACAACCCAAATCTCAGTGCTTTATAAGGATCATTCTGCAGTCCTGTATCATATTCAAAAAAAAAAAAAAAAGGGGGGGGTGTCAATAAGCAGAATGTAGCAGATAGCAAGGAGGACTCTGCTAGAAAACTACAGTGGGTGGGCACTCGGATACTTATCATCAGTTTTGCTAAAATGGCAAGTGGCCTGGCTATTTTATTGGTACAATTTGATTTGGGTGGTAGAGCGAGATCAGCATAAAACCAATTGGGACACAGGGTATTTCCCAGTCTGATGAAGGACAATCAAATGCTGGGAAAGTGTGGAGAACATAGTGGAACACCATTGTTGCATAGATGCTGAGATTGGCTACAAAGGGCAGGTGAACCGTAGCGGTTTGAGTGCTTCTGTAGAATAACTACAAAGCTTCACCCCCCTTCGAAGCTCTTATGTCTTAAGCTATTTGGAGAAGTATAATTACAGTGTCTACCCAACTGCACGGGGGTTTAGAGAGGCAGAGGCAAATGGCAATGAAGAGATCAGGAACAATTCCTGCAATCTCTATACAAGGAAACTTATCTTAATGGAATGGAGAGGGGCAGCAGGGATACTCCCATGTCTCTGTAAATTTGAAAGGGAGACAAACCGCTGAACATCTACTCTGGCATAGACTTTATGACAGAAAAAGTCCTAAACTTTTAGTGGTTCTGCTAAAAAAAAAAACCTGCATGAAGAGTTGATGACCATTCCTCTAAAATTCCTGGATAAACTGTTTCAATTCCCTGGTGGGTCCCAAGGAGAAAGAAAAAGAATAAACCTTCCCATTGCTGTTTGCAAATTACTACTGGAACATGACCAAAGAAGATTTGGTGAGATTGCTCAAGAAGCTTAAGACACCCACTGGATTGGTGAGAACAGGTGAATACTGTTGTGGTTATATTTAATTTAAAAACTATTTTAGCAGCACTCTAGTATCCCAGATGCGTTAAGAAGTTGGCCTAAAATGTCAGCCGGCACTTCTGCAGAGCTCCTGATACCATGCATCTTTCACAATGCACATGGCTTCTCAGCTGAAGCCTATTTACAGCCAAGGTTTTGAATTTCTTCTGGCCATGTGGTACATGCACTGCTTCAGTCACACTATGTAATGTCTGGCTCCACAAAGTTTCTGCTTTCAGCAATACTTTATTGAAGGGCAAAGGTAAAATTTGTTTCAAGAGCTTTTAAATTATAATGCAACTCAGTGTTGTCACTTTACTGCTTTCCCTGTGCTATTGTCACTGCTCACTGCATATCCCTGCACTGGACTTTCCATTTTGTGTTGTACACATGGAGCAGTTCTCAGATGCTTCCAATGCATTTTCAAATTAACAATCTGGTTGCTTGAAACACTGCCAGGTAGGCTCAGTTGGTGTCCATGCCATCACACTCTTCAGATGTCGGCTCAACACTCGTGCATGGAGATGGATCTCTCTTGGCTTTGCCATCTCTGCGCTGGTAGAATAGTACATACGCTGCTTTTGTCTACAAGACATGGATAAGACAAAAATGGTAGAAAGCACGGAAACACGAAGCATGGGACTAATAACATGCAGGCACAGAGTCAGATATAACTTCACAGACTCATCTTTCATCAGATTCACTCCCAAATACTTACTACTATTTGTTCTTCAGAGGCTGGAGACACACTGCTGTCATCAAAGTAGTACCATTTGTCATTTATTTTATTTTTTGCATAGGCAGTATCTGGGGAGGACAGGAAAAGAATAGGCCTGCTTTAGTGGTAAAGCATATTTTCAAGTAATGACAATCATAAATGCACTTTCCAAGATTGTAAGAAAGTCTCTTTTTTAAATAGACTTGGTATTCACTCTAACATAGTAAAGGTGATTCCAGGGTTTACAGGCCTCACATATAGCAACAGCCATGTGAATTGGTGGACTGCAGTCCCTTTTCCTTTTTTCATCAGTGCTCTGACAGGAGGAGCCATGGTTTTACCTTTCCTACTGAGCCCTCCACTGGTCTTCTATGACATACCCTTTCTTGAAACTGAGGAGACACTAACCTTCTGCCAAATTTGGGTAACCTGGTTGATTTCTCCTCAGTTATAAGATATTCTTAAGGCAGTAAATGACAAGTCTTTGCAATGCTGGTGTGAAGTGAGCTTTAAGGTCCCCGAAGGGCACAGAGATCACTGAAGCAGGAGTTTAATGAAGCAACAAAGATTTATTTATGTGCAGGTTATGTGGTGAATTTTCTTTAAAGCCTGCAGTTACCAGGTCTGTTGATTGCCAGACAGGCCTCACAACTCCATTCTCTTCCAGAAGTAGTTAAGCCTCTCTGCCACACTACCAGGCACAGCTACACATGAAACTGTCTGCTTTCTTGCTGAGACAATTCCCTTTTTCAGTCTGCATTCTCCCCCGGGCAGCCCCTAACTTTCATCTCCTGTGGGGTTTTTTGTTCCCTTTCTAATCCTCCGTCCCCTCTCTGAAAAGAGACTGGATGCTGGAGCAGTACTCCCGTAGGCTCAGGTGTGATAAAGTCGTTGTTTTACCTCTCAGGACAGCCTCCTGTCCATCACACCTTATTAGATTGCCATTTCATGGGTCATAGAAGGCTAGGTTCCCAAACAGTCATTTGTCTTTTATCCAGCATGTTATCTACTGAATAGTTATGCAGTCCCCTCCAAAAAAAATTACTCACAATGTCCCACACCCATGCCTCCATAGTGATTGGAAACAGCAATGAGGTCATATGTGTATGGGCTTGCTGCTGGGTCACAAACGAACTCAGACATGTTCAAATCCCTAGAAGAAAGGGGAATAAAGTGAAGGCACAATTAAGATATGACAATAATGTCACAGCATCATTACATTCTCAGTCAGCCTGAGAGTAGAACTTCTGCCAGCTCAAAGACAGCACTGTCTGTTTGAACAGCCCTGAATATCCTTTTATTTAAAAGAAATGCCAAGAAGATTGTTATGGATATAGGCCTGAGGGGCAGTTCACAAGATTGTAAAATCATCACTCTACTGCTGAAATGAAGCTTCAAGCATGTGACATTTCTGGATCCCCACATTTTGAAGGGCTAAGATTCAAGAAAAGATTCCAGTTTCAAGTCGTATTGCCAGTCATTTGTTTTCGGCCACTGAGTTGCAACTAATTTATGATGACTCCTGTAGGGTTTGCCTCCATGTAACAAGCATGGTCTTCGTTAGTTATTTAAAAAAAGATAAAACAGGAAAAGATAAGGAGAGAAACACTAGTGAGGGGGAAAAAGAACAAAGAAAAGGGGGAGGAGGAAGGGAGGCTGTTTCCGAGAGCTCAACAGCTCACTCACACTGCTGATTCTAGATTTTTTTGGAACTGATGGGTCTGAATCCAAATCTCTGCAGTTCACCTGTCAAATTTTAAGGTCCCCACTATCTGGGGAGGTAAGAAAGAAAAAATTGCTCTACAGCTGGCAAAATAGCCCCTATCAGCAATGTGTAGTCTGGGAGCATTCGTAAACTCAACCAGAGTGAAATTCCACCAGAAGTCCTCACAAGTACTAACCAAGATCTAATCTGCTTAGCTTCTGAGATCTGATGAGATCAGGCTAGCTTTAGCTATCCAGCACCAAGGAGTTAGCCCAAATCAAACTGTGTGTCTGTTTTGCTCTGGAGATCACCTGTTAAAATGAAAGTCTTACCTGATGGGGAATTCAACCACAGTGTCAAGTTTATCTCTCCAGTATCTGTTGTATGAGAAACGTTTCAAATGTACCACCAGAATACGTGGAAGTGACCAAAGGTCAAACTTTTTGGTGGCTTGCTGATGCTTTTTGCAATTAGGACAATACCTGAAAGGGTAGGACAAATGGAAAGTAACCAAAGTCAAATATTACTGCAGAAACCTCACCTTCCATCATTTCAATCCATCATATTTTTATCCTGTCCTTCCTCTAAGCAACCCAGGAAGGTATACATGGTGCTCTCCTCTTGAGGACTGCTGTCTACATTAAATGCTATTTTAATAAATATAAATCACAAATGTATATGAAATGGGGGAAGGGGAGAGGAAATAACCTGGATTAGTAAGGATTAGGTGCTTCTGCTTTTCCTTACTCTCTGTAATTTCTGCAAATAAAGTGAATATACAACTCAGAAAATGCAGTTAAAATCAAGAGTTACACTTTCAGGGATGGCCTATGAGACTTGTTTTTTCACGTGAGACACAAACAAGAAAGACTGCCATTTGATTCTTTTTAAGGCATCAGCTTTTATAGGTAGTTATCACAACAGGCTATAGACAAAACTAGGTTAATTTCTTACAGTTTCTCTGCTCAGACTACAGACTGACAGTCTGAAAGGATAAAGGCTGAAGGAACAGAACAACAGATCAAAGAACTAGTTCCAGTCCTGTTTCAACATAGTTGACAGCAGCAGAAATGGATGTAAGAAATTAAGTAGAAATCATAGGAATGCTGCATCAAATATACTAATAAACTGAAGCTGTGGGATACTTTAGGCAAAGCTTCATTAATTCAAAAAGACCAGGACTGTTGCATCTATGGGATAACATAACCCCATACTGCCCCCAGAGGGCACTGTGCTCAACCAGTAGTAACCTTTCTGGCTGGCCTCGACGAGGGCCAGAGCTTTTTTGGCCTTGGCCCCAGTGTAGTTGAACTCTCTGTCTCCTGAGACCAGGGCCCTGTGGGATCTGATTCAGTTCTACAAGGTCTGCAAGACAGAGATGTTCCACCAGGCCTTTGGTTGAGGCAGCTACAGTTTTCCAACTTGCTGACCTTACCAGGGTCCTACTACTGTTTAGAATTTTTTAACCGCCATCGCTGTGTTCGTGAATTTTAATGTTTATAATACTGAAATTGTCTATTATTTGATATTCTTTGATATGGCTTATGTGTTATTAAATTATGTGCTAGCTGCTCTAAGCCCCGCCTTCGATTGGGAAAGAGCAAGATAATAAGCCCAATAGAATAAAATAAAAAATACAATACATACACACAATTTTCCCTGTGCCAACATACTGCATTTCTCAACTGTATGCAAGGGAAGCAAATTGTTTTCCAAGCAGGGGTGGAGATACCAGAGGGGCGGTGGGTTGCGCGTTGCACCGGGCACGCACCTGGGTGTGTGTGTGTGGAAAATCCCCCCTCCCCTTGCGGCGCACCATCCCCCCACTTACCTTAATGAAACAGTGCAGGCTGGAAAAGCAGCCTGTTCCTTTCAGGCTGAAAAAGCCCCAGGGTCTCATAGGAAGTGTAGTTCCCATCAGACTGTTTACAGCCTGAAGGGAATAGGCCGCTTTTTCAGGCTGAACTAAGATAAGGGGGGTGGGGCACAGAAAACACAAAGTGTCCACCGGGCGCACTCTGGCCCAGCTATGCCTCTATTTCCAAGATAAGCTAAACCCTGGCCTTACTGGGCAGAGGTACTTTAATAACATTTTACCATGTGTACCAGCAATTTGAGATGGTCACCAAAAAAGCAGCTATGTAAATCAGCCATTTAAGCTGTATTTTCTGTGCTGCAATGAAAAAGGCATACATAATGTGGGAACATTTCATTCACTGCCAGGGATATGACTTCTAAGAGAAAAATTATAAACTTACCAGGGATCATGTTCACCAAGTGTTTCCATTGTAGTGAAGAGTTCAATGCAGTCTCTAAGAGCTACAGTAGCTTTCTTCTTCTGTGGCTGGAACATACTGTTGTGTTTTTCAAATGCCTACCAAAAGCAAATGCATATTTTTCATCTCTACTGCAAAATGCATGCTGATTTCTTTTAATAACCAGTATATTACCCTGGACACTTCAGATATCTTCTCACAAAACATCTTGAACAGGTTAAGCAACCTTTTTGCCTGAGCCCCTCCCCCAACACAACATATACTTGTGAAAACACTGGGTGCATTGGCAATGCTAGAAGCAAGCTGAGCTCCAGTGTGCTGACAGTCCCTTGGGAACTAACTTCAGGTGCCTGGGCTGAGAACCAAACCTGCGTGCCAAACCAAATGGTGTGGCATGCAATTATCTGGCTCACGTTCCAGGGTTGCTTCTCCAGTCTACAACTTTACCTCAGCTCAGTTCTCTGCCTCCTTCCTCTGTAACTTGACAATTATCAGTGCAATTTAGGAGGAGTGCTGAGGTGGTGCAGTGAAGGTGCCACCAAGCCCCCTCCAATGGGGTTTTGGGAGGCACATAAGGGAAAGAAAACAACAAACTCTCCTGCTGCCTGAAAAACCTCATAGCCCAAATAGGCTGCAGGCTCCCAGGTCAGCATTCCCAGGCTAGAAAGCTGGTGGAAGCTGACTACTGTCAGTTCCACCCCGGGAATACCCTTGCCCCTCCGCCTCCATGCCAGTGTCCAATCTGAACACCAGCACAGCTCTGCAGCAGCCTGGATTTCTGGCTTTCACCATCACAAAGTTGAGGGGCAGCTGGTGGGGCTGCTCCTTACATTGCAGTGGGGGGCAAATGTGCCAGTGTAGTTCTCTGTCGCTTCCTATGCACATTCGCCCCTCAGCATCAAGATGGGGCTGCCTGCCTTCTTTGATACATGCACAGAACAACTGTGCTATCTTTGTTGTAATCACATACTACAGCAAAGTTACATCTATTGAGATGTAGGCTACAGTGTTAAGAATTACAACAATGAATTCAGCTGTTGAAATGAGAACAGAAGTTTACTTGTACCAGTTAACATGAATTCAGAGGGATTAGTGCATTTGTGTGTTAGTGGTATACAAAGAAGGCAAAATGAGACGCTGACACAAAGCTTACTGGCTGGAGAATTGGAGAAGAACAAACATTAAATACAATTCAACCAAAGAATTTCAGAGATCCCAGGGAAGTCTTTGAGATTAATGAAGTATTTAATTTCGCTCCAAAATGTGAATATTACAGTTTAGCAATACTTTGAAGGCTGGTTCTTAGAAAAGAGAGACTTGTGAAGCAATAGCAATAGTAAAATGGACCAAATATTGTGAAGCAATAGTAAAATGGACCAAAGAATACTACTGGGTCAAAAGCACTACAGGCTGGAATGTGGGATATTATTCTAAACAAACTGAAAATCCATAAAGAACTACAAGAGTAGGGTGAGAAAGATGTAGGAGACAGTTACAAAATCTTTCCACCAATAGCATGACATTGATGAGCAATTTCCAGCTCATGTAATACTGACTTTCAGCTGCTCATCAAACTCTGCAACCATATGGGAAATGGAGGGGGGAAAGTGCTCTATGTGAAGTTTTGGAGGTACAACAGGAAAATGGAAACCTTACAGCATGGATTTTTCAGTCTATACTAGTTACAGCAAGTGCTCCAATCTCTATTTCTAAGATCAGCAACTCCCAACAGTTTCCCTGTACCACTACTTATTTGCACATGTCACCTGTCTAACATCCTGGCATGGACTAAACTCTAGCACACAACACTACCTTTTAACAAAAAGGAAGCATAAATCACCTGAGCTTCTTGTTCATCAAAAAGCAACTTGCGAGTGCCAGGATCCCAGTCAATAGCAAGAGTCGCATGGGCTGGAAAAGAACAAGGATCATTCAAAAGTCTGCCAGGAATGAGAGCTATCAAGGGGACATTTAGAGAGGATACCTACAACTCAACTTGAGGACCTTTCCATCAGTGGTAAGGGAATTGATTTCTGATGTCCCATATGAATTCACAAGGCTGAAGCTGAAGAGATACTTCCTGTGCTGCAGGTCTTCCTTTCCCAACTCATCCTGGATGCAGTCTTCTGATTGGCAGGCATCTGTTTCCAACACTTTCTCCTTGTTTTCTTCCTCTTCATTCTGATGTTCCATCTCTTCAATTTCCCCTAGCACATAATTGAAAGGTTAATACAATTTTCCCATCTTTGTTCCACACAACTAACCCCCTCCAGTATTTGCAATATCCTGTGCATGAAAGCAATGTACTGATTAATAATACTAGCTTTGGAAAAAAAATATGGCCATATGGAAGACAGAGGAAAGAGCCTTTCTCTGAGATGGAGATGTCAGGAATTCTAAGTTATAACATTTTATACATCTCATACAATCTTTTACAAATACCACAGGAAAACAAGAGATTATGTGGGACTGAAGGTTAGTGTCTTTGCAGATAGTCCCTTCCAATTCAAGAGATATTTCTTTTTGTCCCCAAGCAGCCATAGTAATATTAAAATCTAAAGCCCTGAACAGAAGTAAAATTCAGTCTTCAACCAATGTAGACACGGAATTAGTTTTGAGCTTAGATCCACCCCTGCCTTTCTATGCATGAAGGGCAATTTCTGTAAATTTCTACTTCACAATGTAGCCCCCTAGCCATATCTCATCCTACCCAGAAAAGCCAAGTTCAATAATTAAATTTCTTCAAGATAAGCTTTTCTCATGGATCCAAGTCAAAAAATTTGCTCTATTTCCATCTTAACAGAATTTACCTTCAGAAACACCACTGGCGCCATTACAAGATCCATGGTTTGTAGATGCATCAGAAAATTCTTCCACCAAAGGAACCTTAACATAACGGCTGAAAGACATGTTTTTTGTCCATTAATCTCCAATAATGTGCCTGATTCCTCAATTACAAACAAATAATCTGAAGAGTGGAGCGTAAGTTCATTAGGCTGCATCTAAGGTTAATTTCTCCCAGTGGAAAGGTGGTGTGTTGTTGTTTTAGTTGATTCTCCACTCTCTCTCATTGTAAATCTACAATCCTCCCTTTATGGTGTTCTCCAAAGGTGCCTCATCACCATTTCAGGGAGCTTGGTGGGAAGGAAGAGGCAGGAAAGTATGGTTCCATTAACATAAGTGTCTTCTGCTTGCTGGAAATGAATGTTTGATCCAATCCACTGTTTTCATATGTAGGCCAGTAATAGAAATATTACCGCATTCATGATGGCTAAAACAGTATGAAATAAAATCCCTTAAATTAAGTGGTGCCTGACGGCTTAGATATCTTTTTTTTAAAAAAAGTATGGCAAATTCATGAAATCTAAATGGAATAACCGCATAAAGAAGCAATGTACTTTGGATGGCCATTGTTACTTCCATGGCACCTGCCCAGCTGCTATTAGCAACGCAGTGCTGGACTATCTCTGACCCAGCAGGGTTTTCCTTAGATTCTCTTTTAATTTCTTGGGTTTATACAGTACTTTCTGGAGAAGGAATATTTTAGATTCATTATCCTAAGCAGAGGAAGATATTAAGATGACACAAAGGTAAAGGAATCCATGCAACTATAAAGTAAGAATTTCATGATAAAGTTACATAGCTCCTGAATGGTGGAGGTAGTATAGCAAAGGCTACGATAACTCAGGCCAAGTAGAGACACTGGAGCACACTGTTTCATTGTGCAAGATTTGCCAAGATCAGAATGACCCAACCCATCATTGCTTCACTCCTATTCAATCACTTAACTGATGCTCTTAGGATTCCTTTAATCTTAGATAATCTTGATCCTTACTTTTGCGAAAGCGTAGCAAAATATCTTTTAAAGATTATAGACACAAAGCTAGATGGATACTAAGCATTAGATTGCTATCATAACAACAACAATGTTGCTTACATTAACTATTTGCTACTGGTATACAATGCCTACCTCTGCCAGCAACCTTTGGGTTCACGATCACCCACAGTCAAATAACCTGTGGGTGATTCATTGAGAGATGTCGTAGTTTTGTTATTGATTGCCAGATGGAGTGACAACTGAAGGCTGTGGCAACCTATGGGAGTCAAATCAATTGTTTGCCCATTTCCTCGCCCCTTATCCCTTGTTCAGTGTTAGGTGCCACTCTAACAAACTCTGTGTTTTATAGTGGAGTGTTGATACTGTATGCTGTTGTGATGCCTGGGCTCTGTTGGTGGGTTTTCAGTCTGGTCTGTGGAGAGGTGTATAGGAATGGCACTTTTGATGAGTCCATTTGGACTAAACTATTGATAAGACTCTGAATGGCTGTTGTATCTATCTGTCTCTTGTGGACAATTGTTTTATTGTATTTTGGAATGCCAATAAAGGGTTGTCTACATGTCAAAGGCTACGATAACATGGAACACATGAGTAACCATTCTAGGGAAGAACTGCTATAGCCACCTCTTCTCTGAGAGGGAGACAGTTCCTGAGAGCAAGCTTGCCAGAGAAGTGGCTAAGAATGCACATTATTCAGAGGTGTCACTCCAATGGGGTGGGGCGCATGCAACACACCAGGCGCATGCTCCTGTGGAAGTGTGGCGAGGGTGTTCCGGGGGCCTGGTGGGGCGTTCTGGGGCAGGGGCGCTCCGGGGCGGAGGATGCAGCAGTGCACCGGGCGCTTTTCCCCTTGCTACGCCTCTGCAAATGGATTGCTTTGACAAGAATAAGTCACATACTCACCTAATCCGTTCCAAAATAATATTGTACAAGTAATCTAGGGTGAGCTTGTGCTTTGATGTCGACAGGAGTAGAGGCTGGCCATACAAAACAGTTCCTGGAGCCGTGTTAGACTGCCTTGCTTTCTTCTCTCTGAAGTAAACTGAAAGAGTGACACATTCTGAACTGTCTTCCATTGGTCTGCAAACTTCATACCTGCAGGAGATAGGAACAAGTTGGCAATTTCAAATTCCTGTATAGCTCCCTACTAAGCACCACACCAGTTCTAAATATCTCTGATCAGAGAAACCATATATTGTATAACACTAATATTTGAGAATGCTTTTTGTTGGTTCGGAAATCATCAGGGGCTGCATAACAGTTTTAAAAAGTCACAGGGACTGGCCTGAAAAATGACACATAAGGATGATCTAATTGCATTCACACAACCAGGCCTGTGATAACTAAAGCTCCTGCTTGATTAATCATTTATCATGGTTTATGTATTCTCATTTTAAGAAAAACATAATGTACCATTCCCTTTTACTCTTGCTATTGACATGACAATCTAAAGATTTTCAGAGAAAGATCATTTTTAAAGCAACAATAAGAGGGGGCTAAGAATGTTAACTTGAGAAAATGAAGAACATAAACAGTTCACAGGCTACTATTAGGCAAACTGCACTACTGGAGCCCTGAAGAGACTATCCATATAGCCATGTAGGCAGGGCTCTGCCATGCTGTGGGGTTTCTGTAAATTCTTTCTTATTCATGCTATTACTAAAAAATCTTGCTTTATTTTGTGTGAACCTAAAGCACAGACAGCAAAGTTTATTGCAGGCTGGACTTCATTAAAAATATTGAGTACTACCAGTAGAAAGTCTCAGCATGTGATTTTAACAGCCAGGTTAAACAAATGGTTTAAAGGATACACAAGAATTTAGAAGTCAGCAATAGCTTCTAAGGGCAATAAAAGATGAAGTGACAGACTAGAACATTTTTACTACTGCCCAATGCAAACCTCCCCATTGCTTCTCTTCTCTTCCCCACCCTACCCAGCCATGCATAGTATTGAGGGCTCCCCATCAAATGGAATTCTACACATATTAGTAGCCAGGATTAATAGACAAACATTTTCAGCAGATAAGCTAAGCTATATTCACTCACCACTTCTCTGTAGGGCAGGGCACAGGGACTGCCCCTACCAGGGCTACTTAACAAGAAACCCATTCTTCATAGTGAAAGTGATACGCAATTAAGTTCATGTACTTAATTGATGCAATTAAGTACATGGTACTTGCATGTTGGAGGGGGTGGGGTGAACCAAGAGATATTCTATTTGCTGGACCCCAGTATTAAAATTCTGGTACCTTGTCCTCAAGCCAGATTCTACTAGTCCTGTTGACCCAGCTGCACAAACACATAAACACTACAATTACCACCTGAGATATTCCCCAACAATCCTAAATATAAAATTCTTCACATGTTAGCTTGGTTATATGGAACTGAGAGGCTGCTGACACAAGAACAGAAAAGATTCCTGAGTTAAAGTACGGCTCTGATGCAACTAAAGCCACTTTGGCAATCCCCATATTTATCAGAGGGATTACTATCCCCAATACACCTTTATGAGATCATATTCATGAGCTTTAACCAAGGTGCAGAGCACAAGAACAGTTCTGATAATAAACTCTCACATGGTAAATACATCCAACAGTACAGACTCCCAAGACTGAACTAAATATTCCGTTGTCAAGCAAACAAGCTCAATGAATAACACATGAGACCAAATGATATTATCCTCTAGCATAACTTGTAATGAAATGTCGATTGCCCAGAACAGTCCTACTTTATTCTCTATTGACATTTGAGAGAGCTGCCAAATAAATAAGTAATACCCAGGACACAATGTGCAAACTGTACCTAACCTCTCTCTAAAGTCGCTGGCTGGTGCTTGAATTTTCCTGGAATTCCTCCTTGACCTGTTGCACATGGATTATTTACCCTAAGTCTGATGCTATATCCATAGAACGATGGTGCACATGTTCCCCTCCTCGGGTTTCCCTGATCTTTCCCAAAGTTGCTTCACTGTGAAGGTCTAAGAAGATGGCAATAGAGCCCAGATGACATTAAGTACTATGTGTGTGGGATCAAGAAAAACCAGACCTTCCCATCTAGATGACAGCCATTTTCCCTTCCCCAGAGTCTGCAGAGTGGCTTTTTGAGGTGTTTTTTTTAAATTTATAATTGACATATGATATCCCAATACAATATATTTTTGCAGCAATTGCTAGTTTAAGAAAATCCTTGAAAAAGTGCTCCCTACTGAGGACCAAATGCAGAAAAACACCATACCAGGAATCCTGTTGCCACCAGGCAGCACTAGCACCTACAACAATGTGGCTTCCAAGAAAAGAGCTGGTTCACTGAACAGCTACAGCTCTTAATCT